>NC_072737.1:30508616-30837547 GCF_026930045.1 Uloborus diversus | reverse complement strand
TCTAATTTATGTGAAAATGAGCTTAAAATTGGAATAAAAAAAAGAACAAAATCGATTTTTTGAAAAAACGCTTCGAAGTGCTCACCCCCCCGATCTTCTGACTCATTTTTTACCCAATTTCATAAAAATCGACCAAACAGACACGAATTGCTCTCGTAACAGACAGAAATCCTGACATCCAGACAAATTTTCTGGTTTATTATTAGAGAGAGTATTTTACTTTGTAATGTAATATTTATATATATTATGTATTTTTTTCATTATTATTTTATTTATTTAATTTTATTGTTTATTTTATGGTTTATGAAAGTCTGCATTGCCTGCATTCAATTCCGAGTCAAAGAATTTGGTCTATTTCTCTCTCTCTCTCTTTTTTATAGCAAATGTAAATTAATTTGTGATATTTTTGTCTTCGAATCAATAATTTTGTCTGAGAATCACTTCAAGTTGATTCTCAGTAGAACGTCAGAAATCCAAAGCCATTGAGACCATAGGTAGGATTGAATTTTCAAAAAAATCAGATCTTCGAAAATTACGAAGAAAAAAACTGTTTAGGAAAATACAATGTCATTTAATCATATATAATACAATATGTGTGTACATAACATACAATACACGACGCTTACACTATGCAATTATATTTCATGATTAAATTTGACAAAAATTAACGCTCGTTGTTTACCGAACATGAAGGAAAATTTATTAAAACTGCATAAGAGTGCGCTTCGATTGTTAAAGTTCTGTTGGACCTGAATGTTTTTAATTTAATAGATTCTTCTTTTCCAAATGGTAGTAAAAAATCTGTGGTGCTGCCATCTACATGTTAAAGTTTGAACAACATCTACGTTTAAGTTGGGTGCTGAGAAATGGATGATTTTTAACGATTTTTAAAATCGATTACGCTTTAAGTAGTGGGAAGAGAGGGAGGGAAGAGAATGTGGATTTTTTTTTTTCATTTTCTTAGTTTTCAAAAAAAAATTCAAATTTCTCGGATAAAAATTTTTCCCTTGATTCAATTGCCTTTTCTTTGTGTCATGGAACTTTTTGAGAGTTTCCATAAAATTATTGCTTTAAAAAATGTCCTTAATTGTTTACAAGTGTGAACGTGAACAATTAAACACATTGTGAACATTTTGGGGACACTTGTGAAAAAGCCTGGGGCATATGTAAATAATTTTTAAAACCAAGAAGATCATCATATTTCATAGACAAAAGGCCTCTTAGGAGTATGATAATATATATAAGAGGGATTTTAAACTTAAGTTTTAAGTTAAAATATTTCGTGGATTTAAAGTTTTTGTACCTGTTCCCCTATAACATTAAATTGTGAGCCAACTATTTAGTAAAAAGTAAACAAATAAAATAAATAAGTATAGTTAAGTCCCTCTAAATTTATAAATTGATAACAGAAAAATAATACTTACAAATGATTAAATATTTTTTAAAACTTACAATATACTACACTATATAATACAATATACTACGCTACTATTACAATATACTACGCTAATATTAATCTTATGGAGTGGCTATGGGAACTGTTCACATCTGCCCCAGAGGTTGTATTCTCTACGGCCTTAGGACTTACTTTAAAACATAAGGAATTCTTAATTTAATTAAAAAATTCAGACATTGTCACAAATTTACTTCAATGTTCATACGATGTTTATGCTTTGCAACTGTTTAGCTTATTAGTTGTTTTAAAATGTGTTTTCAAGTGATGAAGACAATGGTAATGTTATATGCAACACTTCTAAAACAAAAAAGTTGTCACCAGGGAAACGCAAAATGACTCATTGCTCTAAAAGTTTTGCAAAGTGGTAGAACTGGTACTGCCATCACTTGAAAAAATTTCAAGGGTTTTTGTTTCCAGTAAACTTAGTAAAATATATATGTTCATTGTTCACATGTATCCCCCCTCCCTTCCTCTCTTTTATTTCAATTAAAACTACGTTACGGGAATAAATTTTTCGTTTTCATACTATTTTTTTTTATTTGATTATAACCTTATAAGCCCACTTTTTGTACATTGTTTATCAATCAAAATTCATTTTTTTCAAAATTAGTAATACAGTTGAATCTAGTTTCCGCTTACGAAATCGATTAGAAAAGGAAAAAACGAAATATCTACAATTGTCTGTCTTTGAATATTTTATGACTGTTTATGTTTCCCCCTTTTTTTTCGGCATTTCGCTCGAAATTACCTGAATTGTGAGTTTTATGCATGTATATTAGGAATATCACGGTGTTTTGTTTAGTAGAAAAAGTAGTAAACAAAAGTCCGTACATCATCCTTACATAAATAGGAGAAAAAGAAAAAACTGTTGAACAAAAGTATAACACAAAACATGTAAATAAAATTAGAGAGAATAATTTTAAAGCATTGTTATTTTATTAAAAATCTATTGTCTAAAATAAGAAGGAATAAGAAGCTGTAGCCGTGATAGTTTCAATAAAGATTGTTGGAAATTTTGTTCCGAAATGAAGAGATTAGATTTTCTAAACTTCAATGCTCAGTACTCGAAATTAGAATTTTTCAATTCCTTTCTATTCGCGACCCGCTTTGAAGCAGTACAATAAAATGAGTTCCCTTAAAAGAATTTACATCAACTTTACATTAGGCAACGGAATTCTCGATGGTTATTTACATATAAGGCATTCAGAGCTAAAGTGGATCAAATCCATTTCGACTTAATCCGCTTTAACTCTTTGAACGCCATTTTTATGAATGTAGCATTTTAGCTCTGAAAGCCTCATGCAGTCCCGGATCTATAAATTTAGCCCCACCCCCCTAAAAAACCCGTTTTTTTTAAAGTAATTTTTGTTTTTTCAAACTGCTCCTATGTTTTTACTTAATTTTTAGTTCAGTTGTTTAAATGTTTTTATTGATTTATTATTTTAAGCTTTTTAAACTTACTTGACTAAGCATTTTTGAGTAATTACGTGGGTATTTTAGTCTTGATGTTTGGAAACTCATTTTATGTATGAGTTATGTTAGCAAGAAAAAAAATCTCCCATAACTTTTACATTTTTCGAATTTCAACCAATCTTTTTATTTCAATATAAGTTTAAACTATTCATGCATTAACGAGCAAAATAAGCAAAAATGTGCAATTGCATATGCACATATGAATTTGCATATAATCCTGGCTCTGCGCATAATAAAGTTGGAGTTAATTTTAAAATGATTTTCAACCGATCCAACTTGTACATTTCGTAATTCTGGAGAAATAATGGAGAGGAAGCAACTTCTCCATTGTAGTATCTCATAGGAGTGAAGGTATGGGGAAGCAAGATCTCTCATCACCGATTTCGGTCCACTTCTTCTTAGTTTTACCGTTGATAAACCATATTTACAAAATTTTAGTTCTGTGTAGCATTTTTATCTATCCATTTTAAATTCAAAAATAAATAAATGAATAAATGTTAGCAGTTTTTTGACTGTCCAAAAGGTCATATCTTGTTTGGTTCTTTTTCTTTTTCATAAGAAACGGAGGGGAAATCTGAATAATTGTGTATTAAAGAGCAGAACTACGTTTCACTGCAGACTTCAAATGGTTTATCTTATATACACTTCGAATTTTAGCTATATTTTGCTGCAACACGGTTTGTTTATCGATTATAAGAAATTGAACCAGATGCTAATCGAATAGTAACTTGGGTCCAGAGGTATGTTTATCACCTCTAAATCGTATTTCACGCATAGAATGTAAAATACTCCAAAAAAATTTAGTCGAGATAGTTTCACTTTGTATCTTTTTTTAAAAAATAGTTTAGTGGAAAATGAGGACAAATTTGAATTTTAAAAATTTTATGTTTAGATATTTTTATTTATTTTTGAACGCAAAGTGTCAAAGGCTAAAAAAAAAAAGAAAAAACAAGATAGTATACATCTTCTCAATCCCTCCCATCTTCCAACTCATCCTAAGAAAATTAGTCTTTTAAATTAAATTGAACACTAAACACTATGGTCTCGACTGCTTTCTTATATTTCTTAGTCGAGTCGACTTTCACTTGATATTTTTTTTAATAGCTTCGTGGGAAATGAGGACAAATGTGAATTTTAAAATTTTTATGTTTAAATGCTTTTCTTTAGTTATTACTACTATTTTTTAATTTTATTTATTTATTTACTTATTTGAACGCAAAGTGTCAAGCATTCTAAAGGCTAAGAAAAACCAAGAGAGTTGGTGATACATCTTCGCTATCCCTTCCATCTTCCAACTCATTTTTAGAAAATTAAGTCTTTTAAATGAAATTGAACACTATGGTCTCGAGCTCGACTGCTTTCTTATATTTCTTAGTGGAGTCGATTTTCAATTTGTATCTTCTTTTTTTTAATAGCTTCGTGGAGAATAAGGACAAATTTGAATTCTAAATATTTGATGTTTGAATGTTTTATTTATTTATTTATTTAGTTTGAACTCAAAGTGTCAACCATTCTAAAGGCTAAAAAAGCCCTGGATAGTATTCATCTTCTCTATCCCTCCCATCTTCCAATTCTTTCTTAGAAAATTAGTCTTTTAAATGAAATTGAACCCTATGGTCTCGACTGTTTTCTTATACTTCTGTCCACCGAAATGAATTTCACTCTTCTAAAAAAATTCAAAAAGTATTTTCATACTTTTAAAAAAATTCTAGGAATAACTCTGCTTGTTGACGGTAGGAGAGAAGCATTATTTTTTCCTCAGCGTGAATAAAAACTGAGCTAACCGTAAACACGTAGTTGACGTGGAGGTAGAAGGGAAAATGCAAGAGGAAAATAAAAACCCTAAAGAACAAGTCCTTCTCTCTTGGAAGGGCTCACCGAGAAGTGCAATGTGTTCAAAGCAGACAAGATTTCGCACAGTACAGTAACCCCTCGTTACATCGCGCCTCGTTATGACGTTTAAAAAAATGTTGCTTTACCATCGAGGCAGTGAGAAGCAAAGGGATGTAAGTGACAAAATTAAAAATTTGGAGATTGCCAGTACAAATGGTAGGTGGATCTCTCCTATGTCTTAGTGCAAAAGATAGTTCTAGTAACCCTAATTGGTACTACTGCACAGCATGATTTATAATAAAATTTTTATGAAAGCCTACCTAGGATTTGAACTTTAAACGCGATTTACTCGAAACTTTAAATTGTCCACTTGCATCCCTTTGCTTCTCACTGCCTCACTTGGCATCACGAAAAACAAAGGTTGTATTTCACAGAAAATAAACTTTGCTCAAATTCGAATAATTTAAAGAACATAACTTACTTAATGACAGCAGATGAATGGATAATACATTGAATCAATCATTTGTTTCTTGCATTGATTGAGTAATTGACCCCCCCCCCCCCCCTTTCATTTAAATATACGAAAAAGAACGCGTAACTAAGGTTCATAAAAAACTTTCCCACAAATATGTAAAATAGGCGTATCTCGAATAAAATACTGAGAAACAACAAAAACATTTCCAGAACAATAGAATTGAAAAACCGAAGGCGATCGCAAAATCGACATCCCCGCATCCGACATCCCCTTATCGACAGACGTCGACTTCCCAACTATGACAAACGACTCGTTTGAAGATGTCGCCCTTTCCCGTTCGATCGTCTGCGCTCATCCTTTTTCCCGCGATTTTTCGGTTCCCTGGTATAGTCCGGTTCTGGGCGGGACCGACATGCGAAACTTCCGCGGTAGCTCCATCCTCCCCCAACGCAAAACTATTCCTTTTTGACGTTTGCTTCCTAGGGTAATAAATGTCTGTACCGCTGATAAAATCGCATTTGTCACCTGGTTCTGTTAATTACAGCTAATGACGGGCGACGGGCAACGCCCAACTAACCCCCTCAGATCAGGGTAATGACGTCGTTAACTTTGTTAACCCCTCTCGTCTGCACACGAAAAGACTTTTCTTCGCTCGCCACCCCCCTTTAGAATGTCTTTTGTGTTGTTTATTCGGAGAGGAAGGATTTAATGGAAGACACCGAATTTATATGCATTGGAAATGGGAGAAAGAATTCGCTGGGAGTTCGTTTGGGTTAATTTTTTGAAGTTCCCTGCTTCGCTAACCAAATTTATTTCAACATTCTGATTAAAATAGATGAAATAAATCTTCAGAAATTTTATACGTCAATTATAAAATTAAAATTAATCTCGGTTTTAGCTTAGCGAGTCATGTTTTTAAGCTACATGGGATCAAAGTGATCAATCTACAAAATATAAGACATTTTGGAGAATATATAGGACAAAAAAAAAATAGTAAGAAGATTTTATGAGTAAGCAATAATTACGGTAGAACCTCTCAATAAGGGACACTAATGGGACCGGACATTATGTCCCTTAAATATAGGTGTCCCTTCTTCGGAGGTATTTTAGTTTATGCATGCAGCGTGTTAACTCAGTATAATTGTTTTATGAACTTAAACTATTCACATTTTAGATTAAATACTTTTCATTTTTCATACACAGCTTAATAAAACTCCCACTTAATGATTTTTTAAAAGTTTTTATTGTTTCTTAATAAATAATTTCTTATTAATAATAATTTCTTATTAAAATTAAGTCAAAAATTTGGTATGTCCAAAGTTTGCTGCATAAAGCAATTATTTTGAAGTAATTTAATGCATGAATTTGCTTCATGTCATGTAATTTACATTTGCAATGCAAGGCATTGTGATTTAAAATTAGTGTACCCATTTCAATTTGTATATAAAAATTTAGTGAGTTTCTCTGCCCTCTCCTTTGGCGCTGAGCCTACTTGAATAAAAATCTGGGTGGGCTAATCATGCATGTAACTTTCAGCAAGACTTTTACAATAAATGCTTGTTTCTTTAACATATGTTAATATTAAACTCTTCTCAATGATTTTTTAGAGGAAAAGTGAAACTTGAATTATTATAAATTCATTCTTTCTTATGCACTTGTACATAATTTTTTGTAATGTTTTTTCTCTGTGACTGTCCCTTAAATAGAATGTCCCTTCATTAGAGGCAAATACATGGAGGTCCCTATTCAAAAGGACTGGGACCAGAAAAAATGTCCTTTAAGTAGAGGTGTCCTTTACGGGAGGTTCTACTTATATGTATAGTACATACACAATACAAAAAAAAAATGTGTTATTGATGAAGGTGACCTTATTTTACATTCTGTACTGAAACTTAAATTTTTTGCCGTGATTTTTTTTTTTTTTTTTGAAAAAAGGGACCTTTAATAAAAATAATAATGATATTTTGGAAAGAAACACATTTCAATTTTTAAAACTTTATTCCAGGCCAGGTAATAAGAGATCTATACTCGCTCTTCTGTGGGAAGTGGTCAAATTCATACAGTGTAGAGAAAAAAAGTGACGTGGTAAAAGAAAAAGAACTGCGTTTCTCTTCCTTCATATTATTATTAATTCAATGTTTTTATTTTTCTTACATTGGTACTTCTATGCATATTTTGGACATAAAAGTTAAATATTTTAAGCCACTCATATCATGTTAATTCTGTTCTGTACGATGCATTTTTTTTTTTTTGAAATTATATTTCTATTATTATTAGTTGTGGTAGTATTGTTATTATTATCATTATCACATTTACTATATTTATTATTACCATTAGTATTATTAGCATTATATTTGTATTGTTATTATCATTGTTATCATCATCATTATGATTAGACTAATTATCGGTTTAACCCCAAGTTTCGCCGACATTTAAAATTTCCCCTCCCATTCATTATATCAAAAGGTATGACTGAAGCTAAAAAACGGGGGGGGGGGGGGGTGTCACAGCGAACCTGGGAAGACACCTTATTACCATCATTAATATTATCATTGTTATCATTATTATCATCATCATCAATCAATTTATTATTATTATTTTATTTTATTATTATTAGTTTCACTATTATCATTTTTATTAATATTTTTATTATTATTATTATTATTATTGTTATAATTGCTATTATATTTTATTATTATGATCATCATCGTTCTGTCATCATCATCATTATTATTATTAATCTTCAGCCACATTGTGAATAAATTTTTTAGCGTTCTTGTAGTCAGACATAATTTAATACAATGATAGTCAAAAGTTCACATTGTCAAACTGCAAAACTTTGCCGGTCATCTGAAAAGTTATGATCGAAATTCAAATACGTCTTTCCTGCACTGTTCGAATGATTTAAAATTCAAAATCATCGACTGACGTCTGAAAATATAACCTGAAATTCCAACACCACTTAATAACGACGAAAGTCTTACTTGAAATTAGAAAAAAAAAAACTGCCATCCATCACTTGAAAGTATAGTTTAAAATTGAAAAACTTATTCCGATACTTGAAAATATTACCTTAAATTAAAAAATAAAAAATGCCGCTTGGGAATACAATTCTAATTTGAAAATTATCTTCTTCAACTTGAAAATACTATGTGGAATTTAAAAATACTACTGAAGTCTAAAAATATAGCCATGAGCTCAAAATCGTCTGACGACGCCAGAAAACTTATCTAAAATTAAAAATAAACAAACAAGTATAAAAACACACTTGAGAATATATAGTAGATTATGAAATTCAGAAATACCATATGACGTTTGTAAACTTAGTTAAACGGCATGCTGGAGAGTGATTTAAAAAAAAAACTGCTAAATGTTGACGGCAGATTCATAAACGTTTTTTTTTCTAACTCTTATACTGTTTTGATGCAAATAATTGAGAAAAAATAACTCCAATAGTATTTTGTTCTTTTTACTTTGGCGTCGTAAATCGACGACTCTCCATAGTACCGAGTAGTGGTTATGGTGCGGGAGAGAAACAGAATTGTATCTTTTTCGCTCTCTGTAATTCAAGTTTTTTTATGCGCATAGGCTGAGTGTTGGGAAGCCCAATTGCAGTGCGTTCGGCTTGAGAAGACTTTCGAAGAAGATTTCAGAAAAGCGAAAAAATACTACAAGAATATGTTTGGCAAACAATAGCAAAAATGAATATAAGTACAAATGTATATTAATACAATTGTATGTAATTAAAAATGTACATGAAAAATAAATTTTTAAAATTACTTTCAAGTCTTTGTTTTATTTGTATTTAAACGATTTCATCGTCAATATCCTTCTATCGGAGCAATTTTGAATGTAATAAAATAATACATAAAAAATATATAAATATTTTAAAACCATCCATGAATTACTTAGTTACAAACCATTAATGATTCGGTTATACTCAATTAAATGTCAATAAATTTTTAAAAAATGATTAATTGGTTGTAATTTTTGAAATTGATAACAGAAAAAACTCAAGAATGTTGGACATGATTTGTATTATTTTTGTAGCTAATGTATAACGTGAGACAATTAATAGACATGACTACATCGCATTTATGCCATACGTTTGCTCCATAGTTTCAGGGTCTGAAGCTTACTCCCTCGGGTTAATGTATAACGTGAGACATTGAATATGTTATTGCTATATTGTGCGCGTGTCGTGAGCTTGCTCCATAGTTTATGGCATTGAAATTCACTGTCTTATGTTAATGTATAACGTCAAGTGTTAAATCCATGATTGATACATGGTACGTGGGCCACACGTGTGCTCCAAAACTTAGGGGGTTAAGATTCACCTTGGGTTAATGTATTACGCGAGGCAATAAATACATGATTGCTGTACGTGTGTCGAAGGTTTACTCCATTACTTCAGGAATTGAGATTCACTTCTTGGATTAATTTATTACGTGGGGCATTAAATTGTACATCTTTGCCATATTGTACATGTGTCGTGCATTTTGCTCCATTATTTCAGGAAATGAGATTCACTTCTTTCATTAATTTATTACGTGGGGCATTAAAGTGTACATCTTTGCCATATTGTACATGTGTCGTGAATTTTGCTCCATTATTTCAGGAATTGAGATTCACTTCTTTCATTAATTTATTACGTGAGGCATTAAATTGTACATCTTTTGCCATTTTGTACACTTGTCGTGCATTTTGCTCCATTATTTCATTAATTGAGATTCACTTCGTTCATTAATTTATTACGTGAGGCATTAAATTGTACATCTTCGCCATATTGTACATGTGTCGTGCATTTTGCTCCATCGGTTCAGAAATTGAGATTCACTACCTTGGATTAATGTATAACGTCACGCGTTAAAAACATGATTGCTACACAGTACGTGTGTTGTACATTTATTCCAAAGTTTCCGGAATTGAAATTCACTACTACATGTTAATGCGCGTGTTATTACGTGAGGCAATACATACCCGATTGCTATCGTGCGATATTGTGCGTGTATCGAACGATTTCTCCTTGGTTTCAAGAATTCATATTCCATTCCTTGGGTCACTATTTCACGTGTAGTTATAAATACGTGTTTGCTATATCGTATGTATGTCGTAGGTTTGCTCCGTTATTTCAGAATTTGAGGTTCACTCACTACCATGGATGATTTACCTACGTGATGCATTAAATACGATTTTGGGCCATGTCGTTTATCTATCGTGCGTTTGCCTTCATCGTTACAAGAATTTAGATGCAGAACCTGGGTTAGTATATTACGTGATGCATTAAATACGTCTATGCCAAATTGCACACGTGTGGTGCGTTTTACTTCATCGATACTGGAATTGAGATGCACAACTTTGGGTTAATGCGAGGACATAAATACGTCATGCTGCTGCAAAAGTGAAGCGTTAAACACATAATTACTACATCGTTTTTGTGTCCTACGTTTGCTCTATACACATAGGGAAATTATTTTTCTGCTTTAATAATGTCTAACTGTAGAAATTAGGGCTTGAAGTGAAAATATTTTCTTTCATTTTACAGCATCCGCAGCTTCCGATGAAGTGGCGAGGCAACATCAGCAAATGGTGTCGGCCCTCTCGTCAATAACGAAACATCCTGGAGCACCTGGTAGGTAAAAACATCTAATATATCTCATACATCGAAGTCGTAAGAATCTTGAAGTTAACAATCAATGCGTAAAATAGTTTTATGTCGCAAAAGAAAGTGAATTTTCATAACTAAGGGCGCAACCCTGTTAGGCTATTCCACCGTTACGTGCCGGACAATCCGACTCGATATTTCCCCAACATTTTGTTATAGACCTTAATATTTTAATTAAACAGGAGTAAGAACGTTTTTTAACATTTGATACAAAGATACTCCTGACACAGTATTATTTTTATTAAATTACTTTGTTACTTTAAATTTACTTTTTTACATGCTTCACGTGCGGGACATCCAAAATCAACCTTTTGTAGTTTGCTATATGCATTACTTGATATTTTTTCTCTATTAATATAGCGATGGTAAAACAAATTGTAGTTTTTGAAAGCTAAGGTTCCAACGTAAAGGAAACATTACTCATTTGTTGAGAAATAACAACTTCAACCGTTGAAAGAAAAATATGTATATGGCCATTCCACTGAAAACGGTCATTTTGTCCCACACGTGACGGTTTCTATATATATTTCATAAAAAAGAAATAATTTTAAAAGATAATAACGAAATGTTTTGCTTCAAAAGTCTCACATTGATTTTTTAAGCAACAAAATGTTGTTCATCGTTCTTTTAAATTATTATTTTTAATGAAATGCTTAAAGCTTCACGTGCTGGACAAAATTACCGTTTTCCGTTAAATGGCCCAGTTCTAACAGTTACGAAATGGTTTTTCCAGTCATAATATATTTACAATTTTTGTTTATTTTTTTCCCACTATAAGTGAAAAACTGCTAATCAAAATGTAAGTAAACTTATGAAAATACAAAAAGGGGTAGTGTAGGGGAGTGCTGGACTAACTTTGATCAAAGGCAATTCGGAAAATTCGGGTCAAGCCCGTATCTGCGTACCCGCAGTGCAGGGGGATGGGGCACGTCCTTAAAGGGCCCAATGGTCCAAGAAATTGAAAAAAACTTGCACTAAGATTTATTAACATTGCAAATATACACTGCTGGCCTCTGGGGAGAGGCACTAAAGGTTTTGATGCAGAGGGCCCAAAATTTACAGATCCGGACCTGATCCGGGTAATAAGAAAACACATTCCTAAATAAGCAGACATCTTTTATTAGGAAAAAAACATTGCTTTGTGACAAAATTACATTAGATTGTTTCTCACGAACATTTTATTATTTATAATTCGGCTGCAATAGTGTTGGACTGTCACCCCAAATTTGCTATGCAAGTGAATGCAATATTTTTTAACTCTACAAATTTGATCCGAATAAACTGGGGCCGGATAAACGAGGTTCTTTTTATCAATTTGCCAACTTTTTAAGCATTTAAAAAATACTACATTTCAAATTCTGCATTTATGTATAATTCCAATCTTAAATATTCTCATTCACATACGTTGTCGCAGTTTCGGAAAAACCCAGTGACCTGTTTGACTTGAAATGGAATTAATCAATTACTTTTTAAGATATAAATCATGTTTGTTTTTATAAATATCTTCATTTTACCAACTTATCGTATTCCTTTTATTTCTCTCAAAGCCCATGAATTCATTGTTAAAATGCTCTGAAAGTTTGTTAAATTACTTACAGGAAAGACATCATCAATAGGGTGAGCCGAAAAAACTCATTTTTTTTTTTACTTCAAAGTTGTAATAGCACGAAAAAGTTGCGAATTTTAAAGACAAAGGGGAAAAAAGAATTATGGAAATCAATTGACATCTTCCGTTCGCGCATGGGGCCTAAAATTTCACAAAATATGAAAAAAACATCATTTTTGAGAATTTTTTTTTAATTTTTAATTAGATGTTTTCTTAATATAATAGTTTGTAACGTCTTTAAACAGAGCCTCAAAACATTGTGTTTGAATTTGATTTCGATCAGCTAATATCTTTCGGTCGCGCATGGGCCCCAAAATTTTCAAAAATAATGAAAAAGTTATTTTTATGGGTTTTCGGTATTTGATGAATAATCAGTATTTAAATATAATGGACGAAGTATTTTTTCAGTCGAACTGAAAATGAACTGGAAAAAAAAAACTGTAAGGTTCAGTCAATGTTTTCCGGTAGCGCAAAGCCTTAGAAACTCTCCTGCGCAGGCGTCGGACAGCAATCCAAACAACGTCACTCGCCTGGCTGGGGGCACCGGGGCACCCCCCTCCACGCCATTCCCGCCATCCTAGAACCACGTTAGCTGTTTCCCAACATTGTTTTTTCAGTCTGCATCTGTCAGTAGTGATCTCAATAAACTATTATTTAGCTTGATCTAACTGTTTTAGTTCTGCAACTCTTGTAGTTTTCTGTCATGATATATGATTGTGCAACGAGCAGTTTGTCTCTTCCATTTCAATGAGTTGCCATTCCATCATATGTTTCAGCTCTTGGATGGCAAGACAACGGGTCTAGTCCTCTAAAGGGTCAATTGGGGAAAAGTTAGTAGACTGCCGGAATCTTCCAGTAGTTAACTTTCAGAGTAATGATTGCCTGGTCCCAGAGATGGACCAAAACGCGTTCAGCAAAAATCAGCATCATTAATTTGATATTTCAAAGGCAATTGAATCAAGAACTTGTAAAAAAGATTTGGCTCTAAAAAATCCTCGGCGTTTATCACATTCGAGGTGGTTGACAAAGGCAAATAGAACTCTCAGATTGTGTATATAAGTGAAGAGAGCTTTGCATCTGAACTTCAAGACTTAGTATAGTTTACATTAAAATCATTCCAATCATGCCAATGTGATTTTCTATCAAACCATCTTAAGACGACCCAAAACTTGTTTACCAAGCAATACAATGTATCAGGTACTTGCCAAAACCTTTGCTTTATGCTGTCAACCCTGCGATCGAACGGACTGGTTTTTCGCTCACTCAGAAAACTTACTGTTTAGCCATGACTCAAGATGACAATAAATACATAAATGTTTGGGGTTCGAAGAATTCTGTAATCAAGACAGATAGATCCAAGAAGGAAAACAGTTAGAACATTCACGCAAAAGTCAACTTCTATGTGCAAGAATACTCAGAAATGGTCAACTGGATGTACTGTGAATTATCTTTTTTCCCCATTGTTGGTACAAATCAGTGACGACGACGACATCGAATTACACATCGACAGTGACTCAATCCCTGACTTTGAAGACCTATTTGTTGGTGAAGTTAGGCATGGATGATCTGGACAGTAGGGTGGTTCTTATAAATCCGTCTCGAGATGCAGCTCTACAAACTTTTCCTGAGACTACCGTGACGAGTTTTAAGCATCGTTCAATGGTCTGCGTGTGCACTGGGAATTGATTGAAAGTAATGTTCCAGACAGCCAACAAACTTTTCATCAAGACCAATTGACCCTTTAGAGGTATTGGGCTCCGTTGTCTTGCCATCCAAGAGCTTAAACTTGTAGCGAAATATCAATTCATTGAAAAAGAGGAGAGAAACAGCCCATTGCACAGGCATATATCATGGCAGAAAACTACAAGAGTTGCAGAATGAAAACAGTTAGATTTAACTAAATAATAGTTTACTGAGATCACTACTGATAAATGCAGACTGAAAAAACAATGTTGGGAGACAGCTAACGTGGTTCTAGGAAGGCGGGGCGCCCCCCAGTCAAGCGAGTGACGTTGTCTGGATTGCTGTCCGACATCTGCGCACGAGAGTTCCTGAGGCCCGCGCTACCGGAAAACATCGACTGAACCTGACAGTTTCTTTTTTTCTATATCATTTTCAGTTCGACTGAAAAAATACTTCGTTTATTATATTTAAATACTGATTATTCATCAAATACCGAAAACCC
Organism: Uloborus diversus; assembly: GCF_026930045.1. Lineage (NCBI taxonomy): Eukaryota > Metazoa > Arthropoda > Arachnida > Araneae > Uloboridae > Uloborus > Uloborus diversus. The sequence goes on along the minus strand of NC_072737.1, from coordinate 30,822,854 downwards.
TTAAAAATGTAACTTTTTCATTATTTTGGAAAATTTTCGGGCTCATGCACGACCGAAAGATATTAGCTGCTCGAAACCAAATTTAAACAATGTTTTGAGGCTCTGTTTAAAGACGTTACAAACTATTACATTAAGAAAACATCTAATAAAAAAATTTCAAAACTAATGTTTTTTTCATATTTTAAGACTCTTTAGGCCCCATGCGCAAACGGAAGATGTCAATCGATTTCCATAATTCTTTTTTTCCTTTGTTTGTCTTTATAATTCGCAACTTTTCCGCGCTATTACAACTTCGAAATAAAAAATTAGTTTTTTCGGCTAACCCTAATCATTAACTAAGGTTGTTTGAGTGAAAATAAATGGTCAAAACGCCAAATTAAGTAAGTGAGCAAAAAAAAAAAAAAAAAAAAAAAAACATTAAACTTAAAAATAGCATCCATTAACAAGAAGTGTAACAGCATTAGGGGGATACTAGTTTAGAAGTGTCCAAAAATTCACTTTTTTATGTCATTAAATTGGTAAATTTATTCAAGAAATATGTTGCCAAAACTTCAGCGAAAACTTCCCTTTAGTTCCGATGCTACTCAAGTGACTGTGGAGATCCGAAAACATTCACAGCAATTTTTTTCAAATGCATTTCATTTTTCACGAAACTTTTTTTTTTTTCAACTGGTTGGCATTCTAGCTTAAAGAGTTATTGACCAATCGTTCTAAAATTTTTTGTGAATATTCTTCATTCAATTATACTCAATACTATATGAACCTAACTCTGGGATGATATTGTTGATAAGAATATCTTTTAATGCGAGAAATAAGTTAAAAAAATGGTAGAAAACATGACATTGTGATCAAATATCTCAAAAACATCCAATTTTTAACTTTTTTGATCAGAATTAGGTTTATTTTCAGAGGAAATATGTTGTTTAAAAGAAAAAAAAATTTAGTCGGGGGGCTACGGGGGAAGAAACTGCATTTTGTGGATAAAATTTTGAAACCTTGGCATGTTTGTAGACATTGTATATACAAATATTTTAGGAAGGGGAGGCATTCCAAAATCCCCCCCAAAACCCCCCTAGCGGCCATTTTTGGTCCAAAACAAAAAATGGCGATTAAAAAAAAATAATAATAATATAATTTTTTAAATGATTGGTTGTATCACTCCATAGATGTTAATTATATTTTTCACCGTTTAATGCTCCATTAAACCTTTAATTTGAGAAATAATTTCACAAAAGTGTTTAAAAAATCGATATTTTTAAATTATAAATTATCAGACGTGAATTTTCCACCCTCATAACATAATTACTGGTTTCTGAATTCAAAGATACATTTAATTAGGGTTGTATTAAAGTAGGGTTCCTGTTATCCGAACTCTAATTGCCCGAACTGTCCAATTATCCGGCCATGATGTACCTCGTTTTTTATGACTGAGCACGCATAATCGAAACTATTTCCAAAGGGTATAAGAGAATGAGGACTTGAAGAAAAATGGGTGAAATTAATGTCAAGACAACATATTTCTAATCGAAAGAAATTTAAAGTTTGAATTTTAAATTTCTTCTTCTTATTACTATTATTACTTTTGTTGCTGTTGTTAATTCTCCGTTACCCGATTGATCACTAGTAAGCTTTTACTCATTTTATGAGAAAAAAACATACCTGAAGTGTATAATAAAATGTCTCTAACTGCTTCTTACAAAAAGATTCACATCGATGCAATGTTGACACTTTTGACAGAGAAGGTTTTATAACTTAAAAATCTGAGAAAGAACGCACCATCCCCCAATGTTCAAATTTTGGAACACCGTATTAAAGCTGGGGCTTTTAGTGTTAATGTTGAATAGATCACAGCTTTCAACGAACTTTATAACTGAAACTTTGAAAGAGTTGATTCTGTGTTCTTTTCGCATCTTATCGCTATACTAAACGATGTACGTATACTTTTTAGTAGCTATGCTCGATGGTAACCAGTTTTCGTAAAAGATCTTCTTTAATCCACAAACTTTCTAGGCGTACACAAAGGCATCGAAGAAGGAATGTTTGTTGTAAAAAAGAAAATGAACGTGTCTTCTGTAATTAAATTGGACCATGCTTACAAGCAAAACAATGTGGTGGTGAAAGGAAACGGGGGTGTAATTGGTCTATCACAGATCCAACTGCGTTAAGATGGACGTTGGTTGGTCTTAAAGTTATCAATTTAGTTAAACATTTTGAAAAAGTTGCACCTCGACTCGTTTAAAGAAACGCTGTATATGCGCAGTGAAGAAATGTTAAGTTTCCAAAGCCTGTTGTCAAGAAAGGTCTTGATGAGTCAGGCCTTGAAGAGAAATAGCTGAACATGGAAATCCATTTTTAGAAACATCGAAAGAATTGTTCTCATTAGAGACGAATATAGCAGTAGACAAAAAATATGTGGAGCAACTCATGAAGATGGGCATGTTGGGAAAAAAAGTTACAACAAATTCATAGAGAAAAGAATTGTGACTCAAAAGTCACTTCATATTCACGGGTAGAAAAAAAAATCTTTTTAGTCTTTCATTTTTACAGAAAAAACAGTAAGTCTGTTTAATGAAAAGATTAAAATTCGATGCAGATTCATTTTCAAAGCTTTTCATTATTTGCAATATTGTACATTTAAACCTGGATGAATTTCTCCTCTATGAAAATCAACCTCACCCTCCAGCGATTTCAATAAATGGAGCTCTTTGTACGGGAAATAAGTCTAATCATTAACATTCCTGCTCAATGAATTAAGTAATAGTATTCCTACTAATGAAGACTACTCGAGAGAAGACGAAAACGAATTGAGAAGGGTTGCTGAAGATGAAAATGATGAATGCCAATTTTTTAGAATAAGTGAAGAGATACATTGTGATGCTATTGTCTATGATGGTTCTTTCATTGTTCACATGAAACGACCTAGGACTGAAATTTTTTTGTTGGAGTATTTGAAGTCTATTCAGGATACAGATGCAAGACATATAAGAGGAATAGGAGAAAGATATCATTTTGGAGAAAATGGTTTGCTTCCTGAGAACTGGATCAGTTTTCTCCGGAATGCAGATAAGAAGACAGAATTGTTTTTCATGATTGTACTGCCTATACCATCTTGTTTTGCTCTTAATGATTCGACAGTGATTTTCATTGAATACAACAGCTCTAGCTCCATCAAATCACGAGGAAGCTGATTGTAAGATCTTCGTACATATAGCAGAAAGAGGATACAGAAGCATATGAGTAAGAACTGTTGGCCCCCGCTGTCATTTTAGGTGTATCATACTTCCATGAGCGGTACAAAAAGGGAGAAAGAAAATGGAGCTTAAACTACCTAAAAAAAAAGCATACCTGATTGAAAATTTCAAATATCTGGGCGAATCTTTGCTACTTGTCTTCATGTAACTTCCGTCCGTAAATGAAGCTAGAAAATGTTTTTCCACCAGCAAACAAAGATGAATGATGAAATTATCACCCACAGCTGAAGCCCTTAGACAACTTATATTTAGTGCTTATCAAGGTAGATATCATTGAGGCAGTATGCTTAAAAATTAACCCTGAACTTAAATTCATGATTGGGGTTTACAGTAATTGATGAGAAACACGTTCTTGTTTGTTTGAGTTTGCCCGCAGTTTCAAGTGCTTAAAGCGAATTTATGTCATGCAAGTGTAAAAAACAACTGCTCTCAAATAACTTGTGGGTGCTTCAAAAATAAACTTATCTGCACATCGATGTGTAAATACTGCAATGGAACATGCTATGTATCTGTGTGAATTACTAGTAAATTCAATCGTTTTAAATTACCATCTGTACAATCATTGTACGTATCACTTACTCAGATTTTTTTGTAGTCTTAGTTGTAGTTTTTGTAATAGTGAGTTATATTTCAATAAATAATAATTTTATTAATAATAACAATACTGTTAGCTTTATTAACATAGCACTCAACTCCTTATTGCAGTAATTAATGTTAGTTCTCTTACATCGTTTAAGACATGGAACAAATGTTTCAAATTGTCTAATGAGAAAAGAAAAAACTTAAAATTTGTTTTAAAGCTTTTAATAAATAAGTTTTGGAGTTCTATGAACAAAATATCCGTGCCCCCCCCCTCCCCTCATTTTGCTAGTGCAAATATGATTTATAAAACAGCAGCATGTGAGTGAAACTTCCAAAAAATTGCGAAAAAAGTGTTTGAAGTTCTCTTTTTTTTTTTTTTTTTTGCCGATAATGAAAATTATTTTCGTTTTAACTAATCAAGGTATTTTATTCATTCTTAAATAAATATTCAAATGTTTGTTTCAAGTTTTGAAAAAAATACTAGCTTTGTTTATAATTTTTATTTCTAGTTTTATTTGTAGTTTTGTCATCAGTTTTTATCAGTAATTTTTAAAACATATGTTCGGATTTTCTAATGTTTCGGATTTTATGGGTTCGAATTATTGGGTTCCACTATAAATGAATTGATTTTCTTTAACATAGTGCTTTAAAATGCATAAAAAAACATTTCTCAAACAACCCCTCCAGAAATGTTAAAAACTTTAGTTAATTAAAGTTTCGTTTAAAAAAATAAAAGTTTTTGAAATTATTATAAAAATTAGGAGGTTAAGACATATTTTGATGGCTTTTCACTCTTTAGTAAGCATAATAGAACTTACAAAGGAAGATACAGTGGGTGTTTTTCTAAAAATAAAAAATAAAAGTTGTGTTGTGTTTTTGATTAAAATGGCGCCAGGGGGATTTTGGGAGAGGGGGATTTTGAAGTGCCTCCCCTTCTAAAAATGTTTGTAAGGACATTGTCTACATGCATGACAAGTTTCATGCTTTTATCACAAAATGCAGTTTCCGGCTATATTTTCTACCATAGCCCCTAACTAATTGTAAATTAGTTACTAATTGTAATGATTACAGATAAAATTGTAGCATCGGTATTTCCCACAAACAACAAGCTCTGATGGCGACCGCCCGTAAACAGCAGCTTCTAACTCCACTGTTTCTGGTGGAAATGACTTGAAAAAATTACAAGGGGTACTTCAAAAGATGAATAAAATATCCTTCAAGTTTAATGAAATTCTAGTTATTTCTTTCTTGTTAAAAACATTCACGGAAAACAGTAAAATTTCGGCTTTATAAACTGGTTCCCCCTTAAGTGATTACACTAGTTAACAAAAAATAACTTTTTGTCTGCATCCTGATTTTAAATAGTCTATTCCTAATAATAGTTCGAGAAAAACGAATATGTTAGTGGATTTCTCTTATTAGCTCTTGTTTTCAAGATACGTAAAAGCCCCCTGAAGAAAGTTACACAGCAACCACATGTGTAAAGGTGAAAAAAAAAATCTTGTGTGATAAATGTTATTAAATAGGTTTTGTTTTATGAAATTATGCTTATTTTTCGAAAAGCAATAATTGCTTTTGACTTATTGCTGTAAACGCTTCATTTTCGATTACTTTTTGCACCTCAAATAAGAACCATCTCTTGCAATAGTTCAGCAGCATTTGGTGAGCATTGACTCAGCTCAATGACCCTGGTATCTGCGTTCCATTGTAAAGATATCTTGGGGAAACCTTTCCTCATGCTCTTTGTTCATAGCTTTAGTTTTCAATCAAAATATCCTGGAATAAGTGAACAAAATAGATTTTCAGAGACCTATCCTTCATCAACGGTCACACAACTTCCGTAGGGATTGTTTGGCCTACTGTTTTTAGTTCTCTTCTTCTCTGCTGCTTAGAAATACTTGTAATACAACCCTTAAAGACTTCCTGGGTTTTTTTTTTTCTTCCCTCGCTTTTTTTTTTTTTTTTTTTCAAAAACAGTAATTTTTATAACTGCGCGCCTTTGAAGGGCCGTTAAAAATTCTCTCCTTTACCTAAGCTTCAAAATACTATTTGAAATTTCCCTGTAAGGCATTGGAAAACCGTCTTTGTTCATAGCTTTCTCGAATTCTGCATTATACCTTATAATGAGCATGGGTGGGAGCAGAAATGATTGGATCTACTAGAAGCTGATTTTGGGCAATTCTCTTCCTAGAATTTAAATTTCTTGAAGTCCATTTCAGTTTTATGTAGTGGGATTTTCTATCTCATCCAGGGGTCAAAGCTTAGAAGACAGTCAGTTCCATAGGGGTTGTTTCTATCTGCCAGAAAAAGACAACATTAGGGAGAATTCACTATTCTAGTTGGCACTGTATCTTAAAAACTAGAGCTAATCCCAACTTTTTATGGTGATTTTCGTGTTTGGCGGTGCAAAATACTTCGGAAATAGCTATTTTCGAGCCGGATGCATTTTTGGTGTTGATTAGTGTTGTAAATAAAGCATAATCTAAACCAAAACTTCTAAGGGAATTTCCTTTGAATTAGTAAATATTCTGATAGCTATAAAAGTCAGAATTGCTTAAATTTCATTTTAAAGCAGCCTTTTTTTTTTTTTTTTTTGCAACTCTAATCATTGGCTGAGATAATTTAATAATGTAATTTAAACTCTTTTGGATACTACTACAGTATTTTATTTTCCGCTTAAAATAAAACTGAAGCTACCTGTTAATTAGTCAGTTAATATTTTAATACGCATCAGAAGGTTTATTGCTTTGTGTTTATTTTCTTTTCTGCTTTTTCAGTTTTGATAATAAGCTGCAGGAGACTCTCTAATTAATATGACTGTATAAAGGGCTTCTTCCTGTAATATGCGAATAAAATTTCACTTAAAATTGAGTCAGTAAATTGACATAATTACATGAATAATTCAATATTAAAATGAATTATATAATGTTAATTTTACACGCTAATTTGGGAGAAAAGTGGTTATTTCCAGCTAAACATTATTGATTTTGTGCATCATAAAAAGTTTACTTGAGTTAATATAGAAGAAATACCAGCTAGTAAGTGTGAAGCTTCAAATTTGATTTATTTAACTTAATAAGTAACTTAATGCAAAAGGAAAACGTGAATTTTTATTACGTTTGGTTAATCAGAACATAAATATGAATATGAATTCTTCAAAGCTAATATATATGTTACATCCAGTAACTTTAATCAGAAGCTAAGGACGAAATATCTTTGATTTAAACTAAAAGTAACATTTCTATACGTGAACTAATTAAATTCTAAACAGTTAAAAACGTCACAACACCGTATAAAACTAAATAGAAAGCTCTGATCCACGCTAGAGCTTTGACAATTCATACGGATGAAACTTCTTTATTAGACATATTTGGAATCAAGTTCAAAAACACGTGACAATAATAATAAAAGTATTGACATATACTATATTAATCTGAGTATTTAATTGATTCACTTTATCGTTTCTATAAATGTGAATAATGTTGGAGTAGCAGAGAGAAGCTTGCGAAGAAAAAAATACTTTAACTGCTCAAAATGACGTTACATGTAATTTCATTGCCATTCTATTTGCGAATGGCTGTCATATAAACATAAATGTGGTTATGCTTGATATCATATTGCAGCGGTGTTCCTAGCAATGGTGTCACCTAGGGTGGTTGTTCGTGGTGCCACCCTCCCCCTCCCTCCTCTCCCTTTCTCCTTTGAAAAAAAAAACTTAAACGTTTTATCTAAACATGAAGGTTTAGAAATTTTTAGAGATAACTCTTTTTTTTTTCTGGTGCTACGAGAGACAAATTTAAATTATGAGCGCATTTTATGCAAAAAACTTTCCTTGATGCATATGTAAACCGCCCTCTCCTCTCCATATTGTGCTCTATCTACGTCAAATTCAGATACGCAGATTAAACATAATTTAAGATATTTTGGGGAACTTTTTGATTCGTTGTGTCCCCCCCCCCTCCCGAAGGATGTCATCCGTATCGGGCCGTCTCCTTCTCCGTAGTGACACTACTACATGTTGTTACATGGTTCTCATTGGCTGAATAAATGTTTAGTATGAAAAACATTGGATCGGTCAAGCCTAATAATGATTCTTACCATTTTTCCCCTTCGCATTATCACTCATAAAATATAGTATTTAGTGTTTAAAGATTGCAGATGTCCTGACTAGATTTTTTTTAAATAAAAAATTGAAAAAAGAACAATGAAGCCTTCTTTAAAAATAACATATAGTTTGTTATAACTGTTGTGCTCTCAGTGAAAATTCAAATTAGATTTACTCAAGTTTTTGCAAGATTTGATACTCTGTAAGTCAGAGAAACTGTTTTCTTCAGTGTAATTAGTTTTTTTACTTCAAACATTAAAAAAAAAATGTCATCCGACTGCAAAATTTTTTCTTCATTTTAGATTTTTTTTTTTTTTTTTTTGGGCCCTTGATTACTCTAATTTGCAAATGATAATTTTTGAAGCAACAATAAAAGTTATAATTTACTTCTCCACTTTGAAGCAGTACTCATTTTCATTGCAGCTCCCCCAAACCTTACATTGATGCATACGTGATTAATATTTTCATAGTTAATTGTAACTAACATTCAAAATTTTCTTTGTCACTCTTTTGATGTAATGTACATTCAATGTACTAAAATTTCCGCTACATTTTACGACTTCATAAACTTGGACCCAAACAAATGTTGGATTAACATCATCCTGATAGTGAAATGGAAAATTTTCTTTAGAAAATTCTTCCTTCCTGCTATTACCCTTAACCTCACACACTCATTCAAACTCCGGGTTTTCATTAGGTTTTGATTATCGAGAACGTACTGAAAACTTCCCGAAGAGATAACCAGAAATCAAGCGCTCCGTATGCTTTCAAAAATTACCTCAACAACTAATGGTCATGATATCTCTTTGGACAAACTTTTCTCGGCGTGGAATGTTTCATTATACTAATAAACGCTTCCTATTCTTATTCATCTTCTGGGTAGACATTGCCACTGCATCGTAATTACTTTATCACCTTTCCTCTCCGGATAGGTTCGCCACTCGCCTCAAGGAACTATCAATCAGACTTGATAAAGACTCAGCCATTCCTCCACAATCGCTTTTCCTCCACCACGGCGGGAAGGATTTGCATTTGCCAATTGTAGCCGAATCTGGCGAGGTCTCATCAGGGCTATGATTTATTTGGGGGCGTCTTTACGCGTAGGCATCTTCCACCTCAAATGTAATTTTGATGGGGTTTCCATTAAAAGCGCATTAATGCCATCTCGATAATGATGTGGTCGCTAGCTGCAGCCCCAAGACTATGATGTGGGCATTTTTCGGACCGCGGTCAGTGATTTGGTATTCATTAGTGACCCTCATTTGGTTTATGAGTCCGTCAACATACCGTGGCCGCGGCTTGACTTTTGAGGCGAACCAAACTGATTGCCAGCAGGACTCGTGTCGGACATTGCGTGAATGATGATTATGGGATCCGCAGTGAATGTGAGTTTGGCAAATCTTCGTTGTTTCTCTTGTGGCATTACTCAGACGGACGATTTCATAGATTGAGCTGTTATCGTTGAAGATTTTCGTAATGTTTTCCCAGCGACATCCCACCGCCCTTTATTATTTTGAGTTCGTAACATTTTGTTCAATCAAAAAGTTAATATTTCTTAAATTCAAGAATTATTAAATGTTTATTTTGTTCAAATATTTGTAAGTTAGTATATTTATGTAAAAAAAGAGAAAATTATGACTAAATGTTTAAATAAAATAAAATCCCACCCCCAAATCCAGGCATTATTTCTTGTAACACTTTGGTTACCAAATTTTCATAGTTTACAAAAGTTGTTCTCATAAAAGAGGACTATCTAAAAGAGCGAAGAATCAATGCATTCACAATTTCATATTATGCTGTTATCGCTTAAGATTCCATTAATGTTTTCCCAGAGACATCCCACCGCCCTTTATTATTTTAAGCTCGTAACTTTTTGTTCATTTAAATAGTTAATATTTCTTAAACTTTAGAATTATTAAACTTTTACTATGTGAAAATAATAGGGAAGTTGCAACCTATTAAATGTTCATATTTTGGCTATTGGATATTGTTAATTGACCCTCAAAACTAAAAAATTCCCCATCGCCGAATTTTAAAACACCGTGGTTGATTTTTAATGAATTTTTAAAAATCCACGCGCAAAAGTGCGCTCTTCTGAAACGTCACGAGCCTACGTCACAGGGCGCGAATGGCAGCCTTCCGCCGAAAATCCCTTGTTTTCGCTAGGAACATTTTGAGCGCGCTGATATTTTTATTTTTTAGAAATTAAATAATCCTTTTGAACACACTATGGAGACCGGATTCGTTAAAGCACAATCTAAATAATCTTCCTCATGTAACATCAATGAGGATATTCGAATATTTCCGAGAGGATGAGAGGTTTAATGTTCCAGAAACGTGAGGAGTTAAATGCGAGGAGATAAGCCTTTTACGTTTCGTCTGCGAAGTCGAATGCGTGACCTTCGGCTTCTGCCCTACCGGAAGGCGCATGTCGTCACTTCCTATGCCATCTGACGTCACAGGCGCTTGAACTTTAAAAATTAATTTAAAAAAAAAACTACTTATCGTATCGCAAAAATTTTTTCACCTATGATGTTCATACATGTTACTCTATCATATAAAAATAAAATTGAAAAATCGAAAACTTCCCTATTGTGAGTTAGTATATTTATTTTTCAAAAAAAAAGAAATTATCTCTAATATTTAAATGAAACAAAATTTTCCCCCGAAACCAGGCATTATCTTTAGTAAAACTTTTGTTATAAGATTCTCATTGCTTACAAAAGTTGTTCTCATAGAATAGGTCCATTCAAAATGGCAAAAAATCAATGCATTCACAATTTTCTTTAAAATTTAGTTAAAAATTCGATCAAAGATATTTCATTTATTTAAATTTATTCCGAATTTATTAATTTATTTATGCATTATAAAAACCAAGCAATGATTAAAAAAAAAAACCTTTAATTAAGCGACACTCATGGCATATGAAATTTTCCACACAAGAAAAAGATTTAAAATCATGAAAATTTATTGAATTCGTAATCTTCTTTGGTTAATCAGAGTTAATTAATATTGAACACTGATAACTACACAAAGTTTTTATTTTAAGCGATGAACAAAAACCAAATTTCAGTAAAATTATTTTTCTTGGTCATTCAGTTATTCCTCGGCAACCCTTTCAAACGTCCTAGGAACCTGCGGTGTTTTCCAGTAAGACAATAACTTTGTCCTTCTGAAGTGTGTACAAAAACCCTATACAACGAGCTATGATCATAAGAAAGGGCCAAGTATTTTATTATTCCAAATTAATTTTTCCAGACACTATGTCTATTGCAGACAATACAATATTCTGGGATACGTAATTTCTGTCTAAACCAGGAGTTCTCGAAATTTTAGACATCGCAACCCCCTTTTTAGACTAAGTATTTTGGCGACCCCCCCCCCCCCGCCCCTCCCAAGCTTTACCTGTGTCTAAAGCCTAAAACAATAACTAAAAACTAAAAATTCGATAAGTTTTATCCTTAAAAACACAAGTTCCTCGTAAAATAAACAGGAATTTTTGTCTCTTGAATTATTTTATAATAAGAGACAGTAGTAGACCTTTTACTGATTTTATAATTTTGCAATAGTTTTATGAGTTTTTGACCTATTTTTGTACTTTTTTGCGTATTTGCTGTGTTTTTATTTAAAACAGCAATAAATTTCTTTTTTCTTTAAATTTTTCTTCCAGATCTTGCAAACCTCCTGACACATCCCGCGACCTTCCTGGGGGTCGCGACCCACCGTTTGAGAACCCCCGTCTAGGCGAACTGTTTGTTATACATAAAAATTCAACTTCCCCACTACGTTTTTTGCTGGCTTCTGTTTTATTTCTTGCTATTTTCTACCCTCTTTTCGAGACGTAGTTTTGAATTTTCACGGGAAATGCATTTGATAGCTAATGTATATTGGTACGATTGGTACAAGCATTTGCTGACGCAGATCATCTTTATCGTAAAATGAAAGATGTCTTTCTTGAGAAGTAATTTTGAATTTTCTCGGAAAATGCATTTAATAATTAAATGTTTATCGGAAAAAGAAAACACATAAACGTAAATCTATAGAAAATAATAAAGCAAAATTTTTGAAGTAAACAGCGAAAGTATAATAAAACAATTTTAAAAGAGTTGAGAGGAAAAAAACTAACTGCCACTCGAGTGATTACAAGCTGATCTGAACGCTAACAAAATAGTATCCTCTTTAAGCAATGTTTACTTTTGAATGTAATTTTTGGAGTTGGCGCATAATTATAAAAGAATCTTAGTTATTATCATTTCACCAAGATGTTGTTAATAATGTGCCAATAATTATAATTTAAAGAAGGAATTGCTGAAAACACTGGGCCAGTCTAAATTTATGCTTCTAATTGAATCATTATTGTACAGCTCGTTATAATTATAACACTTACTTATATATTAATTTATTTAAAGTCTTCACTCTATTTTATTGCATTGCATGAGCATACATTCTAAAAGATAGAAATTTAAATTCCTGAACAAATGAAAGTGAGTGCAATTTCAATATGTCACCAGAACTTTGACAAATCAAAAACTTTGACAAATAGCACAACCTTTCATTTCAGTCTAACTCTCATTTACAGATGCAAAATATCACTATTTCTGCATCTGTACAATACCAGAACGCACAAATACCATCAGCAAGCTTCAATGAAAGTTCATCCATTAAAATGCTACCAGGACACAACTGGACGCTGTCCTGTAGTTGATAGCCATTGATGTGTGCCTCAAAATTTCAATGGTTCAGCACACATTGACCATTGTGGATGACCACAGCGTCGGGATGAAAGAGAAATGCCATTCAAGACCCCCCCCCCCCTCCATCAGTGCGAGGAAGCACACTACAAAGGAAATGCGGTTCAAACAATCGGAATAATATAACGAGACGGAATACAGCGGGTTTCGGTTCTGGTAGCATATTGATCCCCTCCCTCGCCATGTTTCTGACAGTGTAATACCTCCTCTTTCGAAATACACGAATAATTAATGTTCTCCTAGTCCAAATCATGACAGTTGTAGGAGAGGAGAGTTTTTTTCTCTCCCCTCCGCCTGTTTCGGTTTTGCTTTTGTATTTACTTCCAAGTCTTTACCTCAGAAAACAACGCTCGTGTTTGTCGGCATATAAATCATCCGAACACGTGGTTTTCTGGGACGTAACAACTCGCCCCTTTCTGGATGGAGGGGAGGGCGAAATTTCCACCTAGCTGGAGTAATTAGCGAAACCAAGAAACAATGAAGAGAGAGGAGTTAAAAAACTTATTACGTCTGATTGCGTTGATTAAACACGCCGAGACCTAATTACTAGGTAATGGAGGGTAATTACTGCGTGATATTATTTTTTCGTTTTGTGTTTTTTTCGTTTTCTCTCAGAGAAGTTTCCTCCATTTTGCACACACTTCGTCCGTATTTGAAGGCGTGTTGTCGCTCGCAGGGTATGGCGAGAGGGGATTTATGTTTCCTTTTAATTCATTTATAAAAATTGAGACGGTAGAGTGCGACTGATTTCTCTTGTTCCTTAATTACGGCGCCTGAGTTTTAACGCCTTCTATACCCAGTGCTGAAAATTGTCTGTGTTGAGTTGCAGTAAAGAAATTAATCACTCGTTTGCACTTTTAAAGTGAAAACTGTTTGTGTTGGGAATTATAAAGCTCATTTTGAATTGCTATTCATGTTGGAAATATTTTATAAGTAAAACTGTGTAATGCTGGGGAGGGGGGGGGATAACGAGTATGAATCAAGTGAAAAAAGAAAGTTTTGAAATTCATATGCATTTATTTTTCAAAATGTATGATGATGTGAAAAAATAATAAGAAGAAAATAATGAATATTGAGTTTTTTAATGTTGTCGCTATTATTTTTTACAACGATGAGCTGGTATTATCTCCTCACTGCAATGTTTTATTTATTTATTATTTTTTTTTAGCAGTAGCTCTTGAACATAGAATTCATTGACTAGAGTGCGCACAGATAGTGCACTCTGCAAAAACACATGAAAAGAGGTATATAGGGCGAAAAACGTTTAAAAAAATGTAACAAGCTAAAATATAAAAAGGTAAACTGTAAAAATTTAAAATGCAGGTAACAAGGTAAAATATAAAAAGGTAAACTAAAAATATATAACGTAACAAGGTAAAATATAAAAATGTAACAAAGTAAAATATAAAAAGCTAAAATGTAAAAATGCACAAATATAAAATGTAAAAGTAAAACTGAAAAATTTTAAAAATATAAAACGCAACTATTTAATTTATGAAAAGGTAAACTAAAAATATAAAATGTAACAAGGTAAAATATAAAAATGTAAAATATAAAAAGGTAAAATGTAAAAATGTACAGATATTCGTACAAGATGTAAAATAATGTAAAATTGAAAAATTGTAAAAATATATAATACAAAAGGATAAAATGTAAACACAAGTAAGAAGTTAATGAGGTCAATCAGTTTGTAATCTCTAGTTTTTTTTCCCGACATTCCAATCTCTCTCATATAGATTTCATAACATCAGTTAGACATTCATTGCAAAAAATAGAAAATGACAATTGTATCTTTTATTTTTAAAGATAGTTATAAAGTCATTCTCTTTTGTATTGCCATTTAAACAGGAAAGTATTGTGTTGTGTAATTTTTTTTAACATCTTTCTCCACACTCCATTAAAAAGAAGAAGAAAAAAACTTACGAATATATATTGCATCGACTATTAATTTGAAATTCAGATTGTTTGTTTATTTTTGTACCTGTTCTGCACACCTCAACAGATTTAAACGAATTTGACGCTAAAACAAGTTTTTCAACAGAACAAGTTTTTCATACAGACGAGAAAAATCGATCTAGCTTTTGTTTTCTGCAGTATTAAGTTTCTTGTAATCATTTTGCAGTATTGAAGTCTTTATAAATTCCTCTATACTTATAAGTTAAAAGAAAAAATCTCAGTATGAACTATTATTTATTTATTTATTTATATATTTGTAAAGATGAGGATACTATTTATTCACAAATTTTCAAAGCTCTTATCTGACAAAACTGAATACGATAGTTAGCGATTGTTTTACAAATTAAGGTGAATACTGACTGAAAATTCGTTGATCACTGCAGCAATGTTCAAAATTAAATATCACATACAAATATTGCAGAGCATTATTTCGATTATTAATAACTCAGTTAGTTTTAGTACGTTAATAGTTTCATCTTAGGAGGAAGTATTGTTGCTTTGGTTATGCTTCATATCATCATTCGTACCTTGATTATAGCTCCTTGTCATCAATTTTGAATCCAATTTTCTTATGAGTCATTTTTTTTTTTTTTTTTTTTTTTTGGCAATTAAAAGTATTTTTTTCACAAATAAATGGAAATGGGAGCCAAGCGTCAATTTTACGCAGGTTCTCTCTCACATTTTCAAAGAAATTTTTGTTTCTCTGTGTTGATAACGTGATTCATTTTAAATATATTAAGAAAGATTTTTATTCCCTTTAAAACCTTTAATTGTTTTCGAATCTACTAGATTTTGCTTTTATTTTAACTCTGCTTCTCACAATGTAACACATAAAATTAAAAGTTAAGTACAACTCAAAAACAATCTGTTTTGATAAAATATATTTTATCGAAACGAGAACTTTCATGCTCTTTTTTTTTCTTTTTCAATCTTTTTATTTTATTTTTTTATTAATTTATTTTTTGAGTAATCAAGACCTATGCTTATTGATTTCATTTCAATCTCAACGTGACGTAAGTGATTTCTATTGCCTTTTTGATTTGTCTGTCTATTCACATGACCCCTTATACTGAATATCTACTCCAAAAAAGAATTACGTAACCTTGATTTTTATGTACAAATTCGTCGGGAATTTTTTTAACATTAGAAAAATGTAATTCTTTCAGGAACTTCAGTGATATTGTAAAATTTATCGATTGACTTTAACACAAGAAAATACACTATATCTAATAAGCTGTTGAAACAAAAAGGAAAAGTTTCTTCTTTAATATCTTTTCCCCATAAACCACCCAAAAATATATCGTCGGTTTAGAGGAAAAATTCACTAAGTGCATTTTAAGTCGATTTTGAGGTGTTAGCACATTTGGATTAATTGGCGCATGATTAATCCAAAATAACTATAACGCAGACTTAAAACAAAACTTGAGCATCAAACACTATATATATATATATATATATATATATATATATATATATATATATATATATATATATATATATATATATATATATATATATATATATATATATATATATATATATATATATATATTACAACAAAAAATCGCCCATGGGTTTTTTACTAACTATTCTTTACATTTTTTTCTACATTCCCAGAAATTAATCAGAAAGCACTTCATGAGTTTTTTCTTTAAACCGACGATATGATAACTCAAAATATTTGTAAAATTTCGATTTGACAATACATCTAAGTTTCAATAAACTGTCTCAATTTGCTCTGATGTTTTTTTTTTTTCAGTTCCCAATAATAGTTCACATTACTCTCCCTCAGAGTTCGAAAATATCATAATATTTTCTAAAATATCGAAAGAATCTGATACTTTGATACATATCGATATTTTGATATACATCCGATATTTTCAATCAGAACAAACTAAAGTCCTCAAAAAATAGTAAATGCATCCTGAAACCACTCTTTATGTTCTTGTATTATTATTAAAACAATACAAAACTTAAAATTGAGGTTTTTTTCATTATTTATATCTAATATCTCATTTTTCATTTTTATCAATTTTAATGGCGTTAATTTAGCATTAGCTGTTTTAGTCATTTCTCTTCGTTAGCAACTTTTACAATTATGTTATTCAGTAATAAGAAATATGTATTAATCGGTGCACAGTCATAAGACATTTCTTAACGCTTAATATTTAATTTGGCACTTTTAATCTGAATCCAAATTGTTACATTGCTAATAATTTTATGACTATAAAATACTAAAGGACTATTACATTAATGATGTATTAACACATCATAAAAAATAGCACACAACTTTTTGGTTATTTTAAATAATAAATGAACAATATTACTTTGATTAATATAATTTTTATAATGAAAATACCGTAATTTAAAAAATAAATATCCAAAATATCATGATATTTTCAAAATATCAGATATATATCGTGATATATATCATGATATCTATCGACTGATATATATCGGCGAACCCTGCTTCCTACATATAATTTCGCTCAAATTTTCAATTGCTTATAAAATCCTTTTCATTCATCCACTCAAGTTCAAATACATTTGCTTTTAACTTGTTCTGGATGACACTTGGTGTTAAAAACGTTTTTTAAACATTAATTAATTAATTAAATTGAGTTTATAAATTTTAGTTTTATATGAAAGAAAACTCATAGACTTTTGTAAGAATTGACCTTATTATTTTTTTATATATATTTTTTAATGAAATCCCACATTTATAAGAAAAGTACTATTTTAATCAAAACTAATGGTTAAAATGGTGCTTCATTTTACCCATTAGTTTCGATTAAAATGGCTCATAGTATCTTTCTATACTCAAAAATTTGAATCACTCAATCAGAAAGAAACCATCGTATTTTACGTAACACGATAATTCATTACGTAATAAACTGCCGATATATATATATATATATATATATATATATATATATATATATATATATATATATATATATATATATATATATATATATATATATATATATATATATATATATATAAATGCTTTTGTCAATCCTAAAACTGTTAACAGTATTTAATATGATATTTAATAAAAATATGTCTAAAGTGAACTAACATTTATGCTAAGTTTTATGTACACAGAGCAATTATATGGCGGCAATTCTTTATTGGGAGAACTCTAATTTGTCAGAAACAAGTTTAAGGTGTTTTTTTAAGCATATTGCATAATTTGCTAACATCCAAGCCAAACACAAGTTTGACTGTGTCACAGAAGATTTTAGTTCGAGAAATTGAAAAAAAAATTACATACTAACTCTGACGTGCATTTCATTTTCGCTCAAATGTACAAAAATAAGTTTATACAAAATATAACGTTTGCTTGCATGACGAGACATTCAAGTAAGACATAAGGACATTTACTTTGTTATTTGAATCATAAAAAGTTTTTAATATATTTTGCTGTAGGCAGAGCGAACTTGCACGTTCGTCTTAGCATGAAATATTTTTCAGTTCAAAAATTGAGTACCAATTGACGGCTGTTTGACGGAAGGAGTAATAAGAGTAGTTACCCCTCCCAGGATTCGGAACCCCACTTTTTTTCCAAATTATTAATAAAGCGAGATTGATTTTGTTCTACTTTTTGTAATGTGTTTGAAAAGCATGAGCGAAGATTTGATGTCACTCAACAAAAGGGTTAAGACCGAATGTGAGTCAACTGTAAAAAATTATTGCAATACACCGTCCTGTTGCAACGAACTTGAAGGGATCGCAATTTTTTTTCTTTGTCATGAAATTTAAGCAATTTAATGGAAAATAAATTGGGACTGAAAATGTATTTCGTTAAAATGGATATTTAGTAGTATTGGTATTAGTTGTAACGGGATTTCACTGTGTATTAAAGTATGGAAGATTTTAGAGTTATGATATCCTCCTTGTCTAATTTCTTTTGAGGATATAATTCAATTTGAAGCTAATTGTATTTGTGTTTGTAGAGTTTTGTCCAGAAAACCTCATTCTCATGCTTATTTTTTTTTAATATATAGAACAACTTTTTGTTCAAATATGGATGATTAAAAAAGTGCTAACTTTCAAGCCTGAGGGAAATGTGAATCCTCAATAAATTCCATTACAACAATGGATTTGCTTTGAACAAACTTTAGTGAAAAGATCTTTTTACGTAAGGAATGAACCAAAAGGATTTTTTGATTTCTTTATTTTAACTTTTTTTTAATTAAAAAAAGTTTTAAACGTTAGCAATTGTGGGAGGAATTCACCCACCGTCTTGAAATTATGAGTGAAATAAATCAATTTTCACTCATGAAACTTCCAAACTAATTAAATCAACTCAGGCGGGTACCAAACCCATTTTTGGAAAATGTCTGTCTGTGTGTGTGTGTGTGTGTGTGTGTGTATGTATGTATGTGTGTGTGTGTATGTATGTGTGTCACGTCTGTGTGTGACCAGTTTTTTGTGGCCGCTCTACAGCAAAAACTACCGCATGAAATCGAACGAAATTTGGTACACATATGTGCCCCTATATGATCTTGTGCCCATTGGTTTTTGGCGCGAATTCCTCAAAGGGGGGTGGAGCAATGGGACGTTTTTTGAGTTACGCGTGCTTGCTATTCCTCAGGAAGTAACTGGCGGAATCAAACAAAATTTGGTCCATATGTTGCCATTAACAGGAACAGGTGCTGATTCAATTTTGGTGTCAATAACTCAAACGGGGGTTGAGCTATAGAACGTTTTTTTGTCGTCAATTGTGACTGCTGTATCTCAAGAAATAATGAACGGAATGAAAGAAAAATTTATCGGCAAGTAGCCCTTAGTGGGTATAAGAGCTGATTTCATTTTGGTGTCAACAGCTAAAAAGGGGGTAGCGCAATCGCCCGTTCTTTTTTTCCATTGTGAGTACCCTATCTCAAGAAGTAATGCTACGTTCTGGTTGAAATTTGGAATATATGTGAATCCATACGTAAACAGGCTTTGGTTCAATTTTAACGCCAATCGCTCCAAGAGGTGTTGATTTTTTTTTTTTTTTTTTTTTTGCGAATAAAAATAGCTTTATTAATGCAACAATAAGAAAGATAAATCGTAATAGATTGTCGTCTGCGTATTTCTCGTGATTTTAATTGTATGGAAATGATCGGAAATATTATCTCAATGATTTAAAATTTTTAACTGTTGCCATCTTATGTTTGTTAACAAATAAAATATTTGTAATTAATTTAAGCAAGGCTTTTAAAATAACTTTCAATTTTCGCTCTTTGCTTTGCTTTTGCAATAATTCAGACATTGGGATGGTCGTCAAGTTTTTGCATGTGTAATTTTGTTTTTGTTGGGAATATTGCTTCCTGGTCAAGCATGGGGAGGGATCAGAAAAAAAAAAAGAAAAATATAGAAGAAAGTTTCGTGATGGCCACAACATACTAGTTTATGTTTAGTTTTCGTTTATATTTCAGAAAAATGTTTGAAGAGTGTTTACGCCAGCTCCAATAATATACACAAAAAAAAAAGTCGTTTCTTTTCAGTTGGTACTAGCTGAGAATTAACCATTGCATTATAAAAATATGAGAAAGTAAGCAGAATGTTTCTTAAAGATATCTAGTGTAGGACAATACCAATTTGCTATGAAAATTGTACGTCGTGTTTCTTTGTTCTTCAGAGTTTCTTCAGATATTCTGCAGAGCTTGAAATTTTTACAACGTGACACAAAGAGATTTTTCGGGGTTGCGGAGTCGGAGGAAAATGACTGACTCCGGCTCTGCCTCCAACTTTGGAAATTATAGAGTCCTCGATTCCGACGCTGACTCCTGCTCTTTTACCCCAAAATCAGTCTGCCTCCGACGTATCGCAAGCACTGGCAGAGTTACGGACTTTGAGAGAAAACGATCGACTCCGACTTTTGGAAATTTAAAGCTTCGACTCCCGGCTCTGACTCTAACTCCTTTACCCCAAAATCACTCTGACTCCTATTCCCTTACCCCAATATCTTTCTGACTCTCGGCTCAGACTCCGACTCCTTTACCTCAAAATCACTCGGACTCTTTTACTCTGTCTCCCTGAATTGTTGTTCTGCGGATTTTCTTTTTTTGCTATTTTTGTCGCATAACTTCGCTATTCTCTGTCGTTTTTGCTCATAGTTGTATTTCTTTGCGGTGAAGAAATTGCTCCTTGCGGCAGAAACACGTAGAAAGTTTATCAAAGCAAAAAAGTTTCTCCTAGATAACGGGACACCCCTCAATATTTTTCGACTTGTGGATAGCAATATACTGGAAGAATTTTAGCTTCCTATTTTAACTGAAAGAGGGTGCTCAAAGCCTTCCCCAGAATTAATAAGTATGGAGAGGGGGGTTAAAAAAGTACATTGAACTGAAAAAACAATGCTACATATTATAATATACCCTAGTGATGTGCATATACATTGCAATAAAATAATCATCTGCAAAAAACCAGCTGGGGAAATTAAATGTTTCTAAATTTGTGGCATTTTCTATGGTACGGCGTATGTTAAATTAAAGGGTCATTGAGCACCCTTTTAAAATTTGAGTAAGAAGCTAAAATTTTTACAGCATAATATTATTAGTAAGTTTTAAAAAAATAGGGGGTGTCAAGGACTCTAGCTGAAAAAAAAAGTTTTTTTGAACCACCCTAAATTGCATTTTACTTCGTTACATTTTGCAAATTATGAAGACGTCACAAAACTTCTATAAACTCTCTTTTCTGAATGACAAATCTATCTCAGCTGCATATGAACAATTCCCAATTTTTAAAAATCAAAACTTATACCACCACATGTACACGGCGCTCTTTAGCTAACACTTACTCTTTCCCACCTCAATTAACCTGGATCTCATTGCAGATTCAGCACCATGCTCCACTTCTCAGAGATCAGTCGGTGTCATTGCGATGCTATGTATAAATCAAAGTAAATGACAGGGCGCCCTGGTCCACGGGAGGCAAAGAGGAGCCTTGTAATGATGGGCAGACTAGACCCTCTTACAACACTCCGCCTCCTCTCGTGGTAATTTCGCGCCGTTTACCTACCTACTTATAAAAGACGGGGGACTATTTTTTTCCGCCCCGTATGTGCTCCGAGATGCTGCAGGCCGAACGTGACTCTGCAAAACGGATCTACCCTCCGGTTAAGCATCGCTGCGCGGAAATATACATCGTGATATTAATCCCACGGCGCGTTTAATTCGGTAGTAAAAGTTAAGGAGGAGTAAAAATAGAAGAACAAGGGGTGCAGTGAAAAATACATTTCTCTCCTTCGGTGCTAAAAGTAGATGGACGTTGAACGAATCGGGTATACGTATGTATTAAAGGAAATATGATAGCATGGTGGAGCAATAACTATTTGGCACATAAGATTAAAAACTAATTAAAATGGACTTTTCTGGCAGTGTAATTTTTACAGCTAAACTTTGAAAGCGAAATTACTACGAAAATACTAGATTTAAGATTATTAGTTTTACTCTGCAGTGGGTAGATAAAGGACGGTAACTTAAAATTTTTCATTTTTCTGCATTTTTGTCATCGATTGTACGTTAGCTTTATTGTACAAGATTGCTTATTTGGTTTCCGCTGAAAAAAAAAGCGTGAAAAAAATCTCTAACTTCAACATTTCTCTCTTGTTAAGTATTAAATCCAAAACGTATTTCTTTAAATATCTCGAATATATTTCTGAACATACTACCGTTTACCTGCCCACGGCTAGTCTTACTACCCTATATGACAATACCGGAGCTAAAATTAATTCTATGAACCGAAAGGATAAAATCAACTTAAGCAGTACACATAATGTTAGTGTACACATTATTAACACACACAATTAAGTAGTACACAGTTGCACACAGAATGACAGTGAATGATTTCTTCAATTCAGAGAAAAATAGAAGTTAGGGCCAGTAATGGACTGACCAGTAGAAGTTCATTTTCAAAGATTAAAAACTTCAGCATTTGGTAAATCGCATTAAAAAGTTTGAGAAATTTTTTTAAAAAGTAGAGAACTTTTATGGTCCTGCTTCATATTCTTTTTTCTGGAGGGAAGAGGGAGTAAATTAAAAAATGTGCATTTACCTAGGAAATTAACTTGCTTAACCAGTAGGCAAATACAAAATTTTTTCACGGATTCCTTTTTGGAACTGAATAGAAGTAAACTCCGCCACCAGTCCATCTAAAGAAAAAACTTTTTAAAATTTGATTTTACCGCAATCGAAATGTTCATTCATAGTTGAAGTGTTTATTTACTAGTCATACATATGACAAAAATTTTATCACATAACATAAATTTCGTTGCAGCAGTATAGTAATGTATTTGTAACACAGCTCCTTTCTTCTTCATTGTAAAAGTAAAGATTTGATTCTGATATTTAATCTGATAAGTGGATTTTAAATATTACATACTCATTTTTCCAATATCATTTTCTTTTGGACTTGCACTTTCATCAATCGTTTTTGAAGAACGAGCAGGATCAATGAAAAAGCATGTCAGCCTAGTCAGAAACTAAGGACCCATCCCGTGAGGGCGCCCGGTTCGAAATCGGAGTGGTATAAATTTGGCGAGCTTTAGGGATCAATTGGGCCATTGTCACCAAACTGACAAGGGGCCCACCTTGGCTCTCGGCGGCCCTGAGAACGAGTGTTAATATATGTAAATTCTAGTAATCTGTCTCCTACAAATCACATGATGTACGTGTAGTACCAATACTGTTGGTGAATAGGGTATCGATTTGCTTATTCTACCACTATATTACCATAAGCAAATCAAGTTTTATATTATTTTATACAATTTTGATAATTAATTTCTGTTAAAAGCGGATCATTTCGAATGAAAACTTGAAATGATGAAATTTAGTTATTTTATTCTGTCGTTCATTGCACTTAAGGCAAATGAGTGATGTTGAAACTAAGAACTTGTCTAATGTCAGTGGATTTAATATCAAAACATTACAGCTCGTCTTAAAGTGGCGATTTCAAAAGATGCTAATATTTAGCTTAAATAATTTGAAAATATAAAACGCATCTTATTTAAACCATTGCCATTAGGTCTTATCCTCACATGGTGTTTTTTTTTTTTTTTTTTTTTTTTTTTTTTGACCTTTTAATGAAATCCTGGTCACTAAAAAACCGAATTGATATTTTATTGAGTCTCAATTAATTTACTAATTCTTTAGAGAATATGTAACGTTGTTTTGAATCAACTGTAATTAAATTAGTAAGTAAACTGTTTTAACTTTATTTATGCATCAAAATAATACTATTTATTAATTCTTACTTTCACAAGTATTTTCGTAACATATTTATTTGTAAAATATTTACTTTTATTCCACAATAACTAGTATGCAGTTAAGTTAGTAAGTTGATCCATATTAAGTTCTTAATTCAACTGTTATCAGCGTGGTCAAAGTTCTTAAACTATTTTCCATTGTTTTCCTTGGAAATATGTTTTGACTTTAACTGACACAAGCGTTTGAAAAACATTTCTAAATAGATCAAAGACAGCTTCCACAACAGGAGCGTGGGAACTACCTCGGGATCTCAAGATAAATACATCTATTTTGGGCTTTTTCAGGTTACCTACAGCAGCTACCTCAATATTTCACCCGGATATCCTCAAAGGTCTTCTAACATTTTTCACCATTACGTCTCATCCCCTTGACAAGCTAAATCCCTGAGTGGCAGGAAGCCTTACTAACCAACTTCTGTCATTCCTCTCCATTAGTGACTTTTCCAAAACATCCCTGCAAACATCACTCGAAAAACTCTTTCTCTTCCCCTAAGTGCGTAATCACTTCGAATTTGATTCTGCGGTTCCTTCTAACTGCTCCCTCCCCTAATTTACCAACTGTCCCCGCCCTACTTAAAGAACCAATGATTTTCCCTCCTCTATTTTACCCTATCATCTTTTCTGCCCCCCTCCTCTTTTTATTCATCATTTCGGCAATCACACAGGTAGAAATCTCAGTGTCTCTGCTGGTCTAAACTACGTGCAATAATAAGGCCCTCGTCTTATTACTCTTTAACCTTTTGGAACGAAGACCATTTCTCTTGAAGATGTTGTCTGTTATTAGCACATTGTTTGTTTGAAAGGGCACCTTTATCGCAATGACATTTGCTTGAAGATTTCTCTGCTTCCAGCCTCCATCCCCCTCCCTTCCTTGAATACTTTTACTTGTCTGGATAGTGTGACAAATGATCTGAAGGATACTTATTGTAATTACGCCATTTATATTTTATCAGTGGTTGGACTTTGGTTCCAAATTTATCTCAATTTCTTCGCGTGAATGTGGCATTTGAGGCATAATGTGTTTTATTTTATTTATTTCTTTTTAAGGTAGATCTTTTTTCTACTTCTTACTTAATCGCTATTGGCTGGCTTTCAATCTCTTGCATCAAAACTTTACTTGTCATTTGCTTGGAAAGTTTTTAGACAATTCGCTTGCTAGAAGCTGACTATACAGAGTTAGTAAGTAGCTTTTTGCTCATGCATGAAGTTTCCTATGAGGTCTAACTGGGGATTAGAATGCCTACTGCCACGTAAGTTCATCACCAATAATCTTATGTTTAGTACAATTAATTTAAATCATTACAAAAAAGCTAAAATCAACTGAATTAGCTAGAATTATCGAGCGAAATTTAACATAAAAAGGTTCGTAATTGGGAATTTTTTTAACATCTTGCTTGCAGTTTTATTTACTGCAAGTGCATTACAATTAGAATATTGTACTGTTCTAATATTACAGTCGTAATCTATAAAACAAAATTTTTATTGCATTTAAAATTCCAATCATAGATTTTTATATAGCATGCTACTTTTCTCATACTTTCTCCTGATATAAATTCATAAAAATTACGTTTTTGTAAAAGTCAAAGAGAAATCATTCCTCAACAAAAAAATATAGATATTTCCCAAGAAATTGATAAAGTCTTGGCAATCTATCAACTCTGGTGAAGGGTAGTACACACATTCAACATGATTCAGTTCACATGTCCTCTTGTTAATAACTGTTTACTCATTGGTTGATTCTATTTCGTTATTTAAAAAAAGAAAAATCGTATCGAAGTGCATTACAGTAATAATATTGTGTTGTTCTAATATTCCTGTTATCAACTTCAAAACAAATTTTTTTATTGCATTTAAAATTCGAACAATAGATTTTTAAATAGCATTTTGCTTTCGTTATACTTCCTATCTGATACAAATTCATAAAATTAATGTTGTTGAAAAAAAAAAAAAAAAAAAGAGAGAACAAAAATTGCATGCCTCAACAAAGAAATGTAGATCTTCCCCAAGAAATGTATAAGGTCTTGGCAATCAATCAAGTCTGGTGAAAGGTAGTACACACACTCACCAATTAAAACGGCAACAAATGCCAGTCAACTTGATTAAGCTCACACCCCCTCTTGTAGTCAATTGTTAACTCATAGGTTGATTTTATTTCGTTATTAAAAGCAACTTTTGTATAGAACACCATAATTTGTTGATTGCGCTATGACGTTATTTAAAACATGCAAATACTCGATGTTAGTGTAATATCAATAGCAGCAGTCTATTAAGACAGGCCTATTTTGCTGCTGCTAAATTTTGGAGTGAATTTGTTGTATTTATTACATTTTGCTATTGTTGCATTATTTACTATTTTGATACATGTGGGCTTGGTAAGAAAATATTTTTCTTGCGCTTTATTCGCAATATAGTATCGGTGCAATGATGAGAAATTTAAATTATTGTCATGTCAATGCTGAATTATAGTTTTTGTAAAACAAACACTTTGTGGGTATCAAATTATATACTGAAATTAGCTTTTATCTTTTTTTAAAATTATTTGGCGCAATCGCGATTGCTTATTGTTCTCATTTGACTGTCCTTGACGTTACGCTGATTTTATTTTACCCCCGCCTCACTCTGCAGCACCACCGTCGATCGGCCTCTGCCGATGCTGCTCCTCTAGCGAAAACTGTCTCCAGGTTGCGTCCATATCCAACATACACACACCTGCACACAGACATATACACACACACACACTCATGCCTGCACACAGACACAAACACCCACGCATACATACGCACACTTACATACGCACACACTCATGCCTGCATGCAGACACAAACACACACATACACATACACATACCTATAAACGCACGCATACCCACACACTCATGCCTCGACACAAACATACTCGCCTACACACACACACACACTTGTGATTGTGAAAAACATAATTTGAATTCAAAAAGCCATAATTCAAATTAATTTATCTTTTTTTTTTTTACTTCACTTTAAATTTTGCTTTGTACTATGCGCTGTTTTGACTTTAAGAAGACTTACCAAAAATTGGTATTATTATTATTATTTTATAAGTAATTGCATAAAGCTAAGGCTATAAAATAGTTTTAAAAAATAATAAGTTGTGCTGCTGAAACCAATGATTTTAAATTGCATTTTTCTAACTACTTGGAAAAGATTTGCGTTACACCCATTGCAAACTTTATTAATATGTTTTTTAAGTAGAAAAAAATTCAACGATAGAAACAATTGTGCCATTTGGACAAGCAATATGATAACAAAGAACAAAATGAAAGCTAAATATCCAAAAAAGATACAGTTAAAGTAAATAAGTTGTCTTAAAATATATTGTTATAAAATGTATTGGGCACTGAACTTTAAACGTACAGTAAAACAAATTGAATCAATGAGTCTGAAAATCAGTCATGTTTAAAGCTTTAACAAAGCAGATGACTGGCTTTCAAACTCATCGATTCAATTATTCTAAACGTTAATTGAAAAAAAAAAACAAGATGATGCTTGTTCATAAGTAAAGGACCGACATCGATTTTGTACCATATACATTTTATAACAATATATTGTTATAAAATGTATTGGGTACTGAACTTTAAACGTACAGTAAGACAAATTGAACCAATGAGTCCGAAAATCTGTCATGACCAGGGCTTTAACAAAGCAAATGACTGGTTTTCACACTCATCGATTCAGTTATTCTAAGCGTTAATTTAAAAAAAAAACAAGATGATTCTTGTTCATAAGTAAAGGACCGACATCGATTTTGTTCTATCTATTCCTCCCGCTCTTTCTAACGCGTTCTGTCTCATTTTGCAAGGACTCCAGTTGAATCGTGTAGATGCAAAAGTAGGTATCTCCAATTCTATTTTTTCTACAAATGTGTTTTTCTAAGTTTTTTTTTTAATTGCAATACTTAAGTAGGACAACAACCTAAAACACTCATAGTTTCAAAAAAGTTTCCTAAATAATAAAAACAAGGCAAAACTAGTTATTGTATCTCATATCTCTTTGTAGTGACGGATATGGGAATTTTTCCCTTTTTTTTTTTTTTTTTTTTTTCGGAGCTACCTACTGTTTCAGCCGTATGCTGCCGTAAGAACATTCCAAATGTACCTTTTAAAGTAAAAACTTTTTTCTGAAAGTCGTTTCTGGTTATCTTGCTGACTAAATACTTTTTCTCGCAGTTTATGGTCCGCAAATACTAAAAACCACATTTCTCACAATATGTATATTTTCTTTCGGACTAGTTTTAAATTTTACGTCGTAACAAATACGAAGAAGAATTCTATCAATCGGGAAAGTAATTTTCTGAGTACCTATTTATTTAAGCTTTTAGTGAAAAAATGGTTATATTTTATGAAAAGGATATTCAAACTTAATCGTTATCCTTGCCGCAAAGAAATAATATTTTGTACAATAGGATTTCTATTGATTTTGTCATGGATGCAATGTGTAGAATTTCCAGCAAAGCTGCTGATTTCAAACCTTAATTTGTGTTGATTGCATTAAATCGTGTCATATTCTGCAAACTACTGTAATTAAGACAGCTTTTAACCACTCTGTGAGTTTTATTTATTTTCTGCTTCCAGCTGTTTACTTTACGGAAGGAAAATTCCAAATTTATGTTATGTTTTTCAACTAGATCTTAAAACTTGACGTGTTACAGGTACAGAATTGCTGCTTTATAGTGCATAAGTGTATGTCCGTTTTATTTCACCTTGATTACTTAAAATTTAAGTTTTAACCACATAAAACGATAAACTACATCATTTATTCGCTTTATTTTTTATTTTATTTTATTTTTTTTTTTTTATTTATTTATTTTTTTTTTTTTTTTTTTTTTTTTTTTGAGAACCAGAAAATCACCGCATAAAAGAATAAACTACATCATTGATTCGCTTTTTTTTTTGTTCAGAAACATTTCAATTAACATGATATTTAACAGTGGTACCTACATCATTATTATTTCTTATTAAAAAAGAAAACTCGTAGACTTTAACTATACACTGTTAATTTATACTACAAAAGTAACTCAGTTATAACAATACATCAATATATTTTTGAGTACATTTTAGTTACTCAGTATAAATTAATTAAATTAGTAAAGCTTAAAAATCTAAATTTTCTCCTATACTGTTTTGAGTTTTGTCACTATTGTAAGCATTGAGTGACGTGTTACAAATCGTAAGAAATTTACCAAAAAGTATTATAGAAAGTTTCTTTTTGATCAGATTCATTTGACATCAGATATACTTTTTATGATTAAAAACTTCCTTCAAGGCAGCTCTTTGTGAATGTTTTGGAAAACGTGTATGAGGAAATGTATCTTTAAAAAAATAATAAATAAATATTACAACAATTTATTGTTTATATTTTTGATTGTATATATTTTCTACAATACATTTTTCTCTTACGCATATGAGAGAAATGTATTGACATCGAGTGTTTTTCCTAACAATTTAAGTTCTTAAGATTAATGAACAAATAAATTTGACAGTTAATGAACAAATAAATATGAGAGCACAGGAAGAATATTTTCTTCGAATGATGTAGTTGTTTCTTCAAATCTATAGGTTTGTAAGAGTTTAAAAAATTTTAATTTTTGTACGAAACACAATTTTTCATAAAATAAAACTGTCAAGTTTTTTCATGGAATTAATTTCAGTGATTTTTATATATTGCATGCTGTTTGGCTAAAATATTTCACATAGTAAAATATATTCGTTTCTTAAAAGTTGATCGTAGTATACTGTATCAAGTTCTGAATTTCAGTGAAAATTACATTACATATTTCAAAGCAGTAGGAAACTTCAATTGCTATATCATGTAAAAAAAAGTAACACATCCTTAGCAAAACTGTACTTAGGTTTAATATAACTAGTCAAAATATTACTTTTGTTAATTGTTATTACTCAGCCATAAGAAACTACTCAAGAGCCATATTTTCCCTTTTAACAATAAATTATATTATAATTAAGCAGCTATGGCTTAGATTTTATGATAACATTTCTTTTCAAGATGAGAATTTGTTTTTCTAAATGAAATGTTGGTGTTGGGTGAAAATTATATTTTTTAACTTAAAAAGTAATAATTATTGCTTTGAATTGTTGTAAACCTGGTTTGCAATCCTTTCATTTCATTCAAACAACATGCATTTGTTGTTTTTATGTAAGACAGAGTAAGTCTGCTGTTGAAGTAGGATATAATTAAATTGGTAGTTCGTTGGTGGAAGTAAGTTTTTTTCTTTGGAGCAGTTATCAATCAGCAGTTCTGAAATTGAGTAGTTTATACTTTCTGAAGTATTTTCGGAATCGCTATGTAGTTTATGGAACATGTTTTAGGGTTGTAAGTTTATAGCGGAAAATTTCGCGTCATCACGAATGCAATAAAACATGCGATATCTTTCTGCAAAGAAAGTCATGGTATAAATGACAAAACATAGAAATAGATCTGAAAAATTAAGTTGTCTTTGATTTAACCCAATATTGAAGTTTTTATTTAAACGTACAGAGTTTTGGTGCAACATATTGTACAAAGTTATTTTCTTTTACGTTTCGTCAATAATCGCGTAATACATTTTTATGTTTAGAAAATCCTCGTTTAGCATTCCTGTTGGAAGTTGGAACTAACAAGCATCAAATTGCCACTTCTCGCGTCTAGGGATAACGTTCTTCTCTGGATTTATAGAATTGAGCTTACTGCCCTCCTTTAACATGTAACTCATTTGCTCGTTATTTGTTTCTGCTATGTACACATTAATGTCGTTCATCCATTTTTTTCAAAATTCTCAAACATTGGAATATTTTATAACATCGACAAATTATGAACTTTATTTGAAACATTTAATATTTGTATTAATTACTACAGGGGTTCCCAAATTGGGTGCCGCGAAGTGTCCACGGTATTAAATTTTTGTTTTTATATAACTCATTAACGTTTCACACGGTTTCAGATATTTTAGTTTTATAAAACAAAAACACAAAATACCATTCATCTACATTAAGAAACTAAAAAAGGTCTAATTTCGTAAATTAAACAATAGGTGATATAACCCTGCTTCTGCATATACTAGTGATGGGCATAATCGAGCTCTCGCAATCGAATCACTCGATTATTCAAGATAATTCGAGAACTCGATTATAACGAGTTCTCGATTATCAGATCTCTGGTTCTCGGTATCGTATCTTGAGTTCTCGATAATT
Organism: Uloborus diversus; assembly: GCF_026930045.1. Classification (NCBI taxonomy): domain Eukaryota; kingdom Metazoa; phylum Arthropoda; class Arachnida; order Araneae; family Uloboridae; genus Uloborus; species Uloborus diversus. The sequence continues at coordinate 30,791,731 of NC_072737.1, read as the reverse complement.
ACATTTTGAGTACTAGATTGTCATAGCTCGAGTTCTCGACTATCGCATCCCGAGATCTCGGTTCAAAATAATCGAGAAGTCAATTCCTCCAGATCTCGATTTGAAAGATTTTGATTGGCAACTGTTCAAGTTCTCGATTTCGAAAGATCTCGATTGCAATTACTTGAGTTCTTGATTTCAAAAGGTCTCGATTATCAATCGCTCTCGAGTTCTCGGTTTCGAAAGATTTTGACACTCAACTACTTGATTATGAGAAGTACTCGATTCTCGAGATTTCGATTATCAAAAGTTCTCGATTCTGCCCATCACTAGCATATACAGTCGACTCCCGCTACAACGCGATCCGACTTACGCGAAATGGCTATAACGCGAATTTTTCAGGAGCAACGAATTTTAGAGCTAAAGTGAATTTATCGCTCTCAACAGGAAAATATTCGGAAGGGAATCGTGATGTTAAGTTTCGGCTTTGTTTTTTGACTACTAAACATTGACCTCGTGAATGTACTTTCATCTTTTTAGCATCACTGACTGCGCAAGTTCCCACACACCGCACTACAAACATTGTTTTATTAGTGTGTATACATCACTACTCATTTTTCATTTATTTATCTTAAATATGAACGGTGATGAAATATTATGGCTCCTAGGCACGCTGTTTCGTCATCTAAAGTTTGAAGACGAAAACAAAAAGCGAAAGTTTGCGACAATTTAAGAAAAGGTAAAGATTCTTGATACACTTGAACGACTAGAAAGTGGGTCGAAGGTAGTACGACAATTAGGTATGAGTGAATCTTTCATACGTATAATTAAAAGCCAAGAGCAAGCAATCCGTATAAGTCCAGAACTTAGTTTTAATATGAAGCGCACCATAGTAAGCGCAGTTTAAGCAAAATGCAAGCAATATGAAATTGGAATCTGCTCTTCTATTGTAGGTTGTAGAGATCCTGAAAGAGGGATGTTACCATAGATGTAAAAGTTGTAAAAGTAAATACGAAGTTACTGTATTTAAAGATATATTAGAATGACGATCAGATTGCGCAGCATAAATCATCATCTTCAATTTTTAAGTTATAGATGTAACTTATTGTCTCTACAGTATAGTACTCTTACAGTGTAGTGCGTTATTATTATTACATACTGTACGTACCGTATTGATTTATTTTTACGTCTTTTTCTCCCATTGATCATTGATTTTGTGCATCGTAACAGTATTTTATTTTGAATAATGCAGCTTTTTTAAAAATACGGTAAAAAATTTAGCTCATTAAGTAAAAAACGGTAATATATAGACAAAAAATGGTCTAAAACAATTTAAAAGGTGTTTAAAGATGTCTAAATTGATTGGATATGTTAATATAAATCATATACACAACATTTTTCCACAACGCGAAATTTCGACTTACGCGAGGAGTCTTGGAACGCATCCCTCGCGTAAGTCGGCATCCGACTGTACCCTTTTTTATATCAAAACCATAAAAATATATGAATTTGATGATGCATCTCTACTCACATCTTATACAGTTTTCTATTTATATGTAGCCTTATATATATATAATAATCAATTCACTGATCAAGTAACGCTCCTGACGTTACCAACAGACTGTGTCATTTTAAAGGGAACGAAGAAAAGAAAAAGTGGTCAACAATGAACGTTATCTACTGGAGTTAGGGTTGAAATTTAAACCATCAAAATATCCCCAAACAAGCAATTGCTTCGTGCTAATACAGAAGCAATTTTTACCCGATTTTCTAGTAAATAAATAAATATATCGTCGCCTCAGAGCAACAGTAGGATATTTCAGTGCTAATTCTGGGATTAGATGTCTCACTGTTGCTTTGAGGCGACGATATACATATGTACGTATAAATAGATGTATAACTGAGATAAACAGTTAGGGTTTCTTGTTTAAAGAGTGTCACGACTTGGAAAGTTTGAGAACCCCTTAACTTCGATCAAATACTCTGCGTGCTTTTAAAAAGTTTGACAGTCGAAATGACGGTTTATTGTTACTGCTTACTGCTTCCAAAAAAGAAAGTTTTATCATTTTTGCCACAGTTTTAAAGCTTACTTAGTCTTTAAGTAATCACTGCTTTTATATTTGCTTTCTAGAATTTTTGAAAAGCAGGAAGTTTCCTAAAAACTAATACAATAGACTATGCAGTCTACTTATCCGCTCTTTTCAGCAATTTTTCTGCTCTATTACATAGAATTTCTCTATTCTTAATATCTTCATAGCATTTCAAGGCAAGGGTGATTTCACTCACAATCAATAGTGATCATCATCGTTTTTGACATGAATTTGCTTATCTCTCACTTATTTTATCGTTATATTTGCTATTTACCTATTTCTTTTAAATAGCAAATTATTTATTAAATATTCTTTTAGACATGTGTGAACAGTTTAGAAACTTCAGTTGAATGTGAATGCTATTGAAATGTAAGTTATAAGTTAAAAAGCGAAAATAAATCTGAAACAGTAAACAATTTTCCATAAAATCGTGACATTTTGAAAAATTTGCGGGTATTAGGTAAACGCTTTAAAAACTGCCAAAATCATCAAGGAAATTTGCGGCGCGACAAACTTGCAACCTTAAACATGTCACATACGTGTATACTTTTAAAATTTTTCAGCCGTGTTATTGGTTTACAAATATGATTTGGATTGAGTGTATGAAACCGTGGAAAATACAGTAAATACCCACAAACCCAAGTGGTTAAATATTCTATGCAGTTTTGCTTCAAAACTGTTCTGTTTCTGGGAGTTAGCTTTATTTTCTGCGGTTTTACGCAACCAACTGGAAATGGCCGACGACTTGTCTGGTATTTCTTTACAGTGCAGGCATTTTCATATAAGGTGATATTAATTCCTTTAGAAAAAAATATAAACTCTACAGAACTCAATCATGCTTTAGTATTAAAAAAAGTATATTTCATTTTCAGGAACTTCAGTGTGTTTTAATGTTTTTAGGTGAAAATGTTGCACACTTTTTGTGGCCAAGTGCTTTTTACGCTAAAACGATGTTATTTTGCACTTTCTATTAAAATACTAATACATTTTACAAGTTTAAGACATTTTATTTCTTCGAACGCCTGATAAAATTGCCTAAGAATATTACTGATCTGCCTCAAAGAAAAAAAACATTTTAATTCTATTAAACTAAAATCAGATTAAGGAACTAAGTTTTAATCATCTGTATAAAAACTGATCGAAATAAATTTTTGACAATAAATTGGTCGAAATAATGGATGCCGATAAGATGTAATACCAACAATAGGAATAACAATAATAATAAATACAACAACAATGTTAAAGAACTATGAATATTATTAAAGAATTAATAATAATATTAAAAAGCTAAGTTTTAATCATTTGTTCACCAATAATAGGAATAACAATAAGAATTGAATATTACAATACTATTAATAAAGAACTAAGAATATTATCAAAGAATTAGAAATAATATGAAAGAGCTGAGATTTAATCATTTGTTTACCAATTATTGGAATAACAATAATAATTAAATACTAGACTATTAATAAAGAACTAAGAATATTATAAAAGAAATAGAAATAATATAAAAAAGCTAAGATTTAATCATTTGTTTACCAATAATAGGAATAACAATAATAATTAAATACAACAATATTATTTAAAAACTATGAATATGATTAGAGCATTTACAATAATATTAAAGAACGAAATTTTAATCATTTACATAAAAATTGATTGCAATGAACTTTGAACAATAAATAATATGATGTTTATTTAAACAGTAATAAATAAACATCGAAATAATGGAAGCTTGTAAAATGTAATACCAATAAAAGGAATAACAATAGTAATTAAATGAACGAATGCGTGCGTTTTAAATGATTAATTACTGTAAAAAAATATTTTCATTTTGGGAAACCAATGATTGAGTACCTTGGCTAAGCCGAGCTAGACATTTTTATCTATTTTCGCTCTAGTATTATTAAAATTGTCATCATTATTCATATTTTTAGTTTTTTGAGACAAAATGCAGAGAATTCGCCGCCATTTTTCATTTAGCTCTAACCAAGCAGCTACTCTTACAATCGATTGCACCTAAAAGTAGTTCTGATGGAGCACAAGGTATTTCTTGAAATCCCGCTAACAATATTGATATGATAGTGCATAGTTGAAGATTAACGCTTAGGAATTCATGCTTTGTGAGATGGGCCGAACTGAATTAAGCTTAGGTATTGTTGTGATTGATACAGTCAGTAGTTTCATGAAATATGCTGTGCAATCCGCAATTGTTGGCACAAATCAGTAAATATGAATAATCAGTTTGAAATAACGTTTTAAAAACAAACTCAGTAAGAACAGGTTACATATTTAAATAAAACTTAATGAGCTAGAAACACGTTTAGTGCTAAAACGTAAACGTATGGATTGTTTTTAAGCCAAAAACACGTATGGCAATGATAAATAAAGTCGCTTTCAGTCAAAGTTAGTTCGTTCAGTTCAAGTCTGAAATAACAGGAAGCGTTAGGTTTCTTGAAGCTGTATCTGTTTTACCTTCTAATTGTTTCATGCAGAGGTTTTGTACCTGTGAGGACATTTTTGAACATTGTTTGCATTTGCATCCCAATCGGTTTCTTTATAATTTTCTCATTGTCGCTCAGTTGATCCAATCTTTTTACTTTTCAGCTGTTTGCTGAAATGCCTTGTTGCTTTTTTTGAATATTTTTTTATCCATAAGTTCACCTCTTTTCTACTGAAAAAGGGTATCCTTATAACCAAGAAACAACTGCATGCAGTTCTCTGCAAATTTGTGAAATTAACTTATGCTATTTTCTTTTACTTTTATGCACAAAGATATTTCTTTATTTCTTATAGCTATACATAACTATAAAAAGTTAAGCTTGTTTGAGAACATTTTAGGTCTGTTTATTTTTAAAAACTGCATTCATGAAGTAACTCGAGGCAAGAGTTAGGAAGTTTTTATCTTGCTAACTACTTTAATTATGTTTCATTAGCCACTTAGCCGTTTCTTTTTTTCTGCCATATGGTGAAATTTCTAATACCGGTATTATACCGGTATTCCGGTATCATGCTTTTAAAAAAAAACTAATACCGGTATTGCAGACGCATTTCTGCAGATGCTGCGTTTTACCTCCCCACGGCAGTATAAGATTATACCTCAGTTTCAAAAGACCCACAGAAATATTTTAAAGTGCAGTAAATATGCAATTTAAGTTATATAGAAAGAAAATTAGCTATTACTGCTGAAATTAACCACATTTAAAGTGCCATTATTAGCGAAAATTTGAATTTTATAATGTTTGAAATTTATTTTGATTGGGTAATGTGTATAAAGTTCATTTAAAATATCTGTACCAATTTAAAGAAAGATTTTTTCTGCTTCTGATAGAATTTGTTTGAAACTTTCATGTTGAATAGAACTGAAATTATGTAATTATTTAGTGAATTCTCAGCCTTTATTCATCTGATTGGTAATGGTTTCATTGTTGGACAGACAAGAAGAAAAAGCGCAATGATTTAAAATTTTTACCGGCTGCCATGATCTATTTATAAGCAAAAAAGAAAACAAATGTAAATGATTGAAGTACATAGACTAGGTTTTTTTTTTCCTCTTGAATCCGCTTCTGTGACACGTAAAACTTAGTAACAAGCTTAGCAAAGCTTAGTAACAAGCTTAGCAAAACTTAGTGACAAGCTTAGCAAAACTTAGTGACAAGCTTAGCAAAACTTAGTAACAAGCTTAGCAAAACTTAGTTAGCTTAGCAAAATTTGGTTAGCTTAACAAAAGTTAGCTTACAAACTTAGTAACGGCTTATATAAAACAGTTCAAGCGTATAACGTTTGCAATAGCAAACCAAAGGAAAATCTGTACCATAGAAATGTTGCTATTTTTCAATCGAGAAAAAATCTTTAAAATTTTCAATAAGCTGAAAAAATGAAATTAATAATAATACTAACAATGAAAAGCCTATGATGCATTGTTTCAATCACCGTTTTTTAAACTTGATTTTTTTTCTCGTGAACGAGAATGTTTTTATAAAGTCATTAACATGCAAAAATTTGGAAACTTCAACGAAACAATCATGAAAATATGAAACTTTTTCATTTCAAATGTGCTTTTTTGAATCGGAAATTAATTTAATATTTATATTTACTTTTTCTCAGTATCCGAGGAAAAAATTCTGTAATTAGTGTCCGCTAAAAAAAATCTATTTCTGGGCTGGGGAATGATGATTGAAGAGCTAATTTTCTCCCCGAAATTACCGACAAATAACATAAACCACAACTCATAATTCACCGGACTTGAAGTGAAGTGGGAGGAGGGAGACCCCTGTCAAGGCAAAAATGCAAAATAGAAAAACCTCCTCTTTCGGAAAATGGCATAGATCTTATTCATAAATAGCACGAAATGAAAGAATTGTTCTTCACCTGTTTCTTTTAGCGATTTTTAAATTCTTATGTTTTAATTAATTTTCCCAACTTTTTCATTCTTGGTGTTGCGTTTTTAGTGTGTATTCAAATCCGAATTTGTATTGTAATGTTCCTAATTTTTCAGCTTTTGTTTTCCTAAAGCTTTTGAAAGACATGATGTTGAACAATTTCAGTAAAATCGAAATTACTTTATAATTTTTGAGGTGATGCTATTTCATTTCGCTAAGTTTTCCAGAATTTCATTTTATCTTCATAGCATATGATGAATTCATCATTTATTTAATTTTCTGTCTCAAATTACAATAAAAGTTTCTGACACGAATTTCAGATTTGCATGAAATAATTACTTTTAATTACTTAAAACTCTGGTGTCATGAAGGGGGGGGAGGGACTGCTACTTGACATAATCCATGTCAATTCAGGTAAAAAAAAAAATCTTACCTTCACTGTCTGAGAGTTTTTTTGTTTTTTTTTTATGTTAAAAAAATGATTTGTTTTATTTAAAAAGTTATTTTTATATTTAAAAATATATGCACCATTTTGAAAAACATGTTATTTCAAAATTTAATTATTCTCAAAGATGTCGATTTTATTTTTTTTTTAATATATATTGTTTTACTGTTGATCATGATTAGTGCTGTTGAGTACTACATTCCCTGAAAAGTAGAGCTGCCACTTTTGAGTTTTACATGTTTTAGAGGCATTTGAAATAATTAGGATTTTTCAGGAACTGCGTATGTAAATGTGGACATGAATATTCAAGATTTAATTAAATAGCGAGGACTTGCCTGCATTAGGGACCTGAATTAGTTACTAAACCTGAGGTTTAGCTTAACCTAATACCTAGTTTACCTTAGGCATTTGGTTAAGTACTTAGGTACTTAATTTAGTTATTTTGCGTTATTTTCGTTTTCCGTTGCCGCTTCATCCAGGAATTTTTTTTTTTTTTTTTTTTTTTGTGAAAACAAGAACGCTGTCTTTAGCCGATTTCAAAACCGAAAATTTTCTCCACGCTCAACCTTACCAACGTAGTGCCTTCTTGTTTTCACAAAAATAAAAACCGTGGATAAAGTGGATAACTGAAATCAAAATGGGTCTATATAATTGAATTGGATATGTCTTCTGGCTACATGCAGTTAAATAAAGTTTTGAGTTTACTTTTGCATACGATTATATAGTTTCGAAAAAAATCCTCATTTCAAATGCCTCTAAAACCTATAAAATTCAAATGCGAATGCTCCCTTTTTTTCAGGAAATGTAGTACTCAATGATACTGATAAACAGTAAAATATAAATAAAAAATTTAAAATTAGCATTTTTGAGAAAAATGAATTTTTTTTTTTTTTTTACAAAACGCTGCAGCAAGATATGTTATACACATATTTTGAAACAGTGTATATTGTCTTAAAGAAAGAATCTTTGAAAAAAAAATTGCAACGAAATTTCGTGCATCGTTCGGAAGATAAAACGGTTTGAAATTTTTGTCATAAGTCGCGAATGAGAAATGGCGCCCAAGTTGCCATCTTTGCCGGGGCAAAAAACTTTTGGGAAAAATAAGTACATATTTCTAATTTACTTTTTTCTGTATTTTAATATATCGCTCCCCAGCAAGGAAAGTAATACAACTCAAAATTTGGGAAAAACGTACAAGCTATGGATTTACAATTTACGCATTTAGTGCACTTTCCTGCCAAAAAATTCGCACAAAGTTAGCTTGCATTACTGGTGCGTAGTGACGTATAAACGGTATTATCAATGGTGGCACATTATTAAAATTTTATAATTTAGAAGAAAAATTTTTGGACAAATTATGCATTATTAAAACAAATATATGAAGCTCAGTAAATGTACGAATACACACTTTCTCATAGTAAGAAACATTAACATAATTAAGTCACTTACCTTTAAAATATTCAAAAGCAAGGCAAAAATGACCCATACTATTTACAAACAAGGCGTATTGCTGTTCTTGCTCAGCTTCGCACAAATTGGTATCCGTTTGCTACAGGTTACATGGCATACGTGATAAAAAAAAAACCGGTTCTAATTGAACTAAGTACTTGTGATAAAAAAAAAACACCAAAAGAAAAAAAAAATACAGCTTTTTTTTTCATGGCGTACATAGTATAATCAACCAACCTTTTATTACCTAACCATCATCTTTGTCTCAAAGAAAGCAGTGATTTCTCAAACATTTCCAAACGTGGTACCAATATGTTCTCAAATGCATTCCCAAGTTTTAATTCAACTACCATCCCGAGCAGAGCAGATTAGGTCAAATTTCGGAACTTTCTTTCTAACTGAACAATTCGAAATAATTTCAGTACACTTGCAATTAAAACGAAGATAAAACTGACCACTATTGTGATTGTGAGGTACAGATTTAATTATGGATTATATATATATATATATATATATATATATATATATATATATATATATATCTGCATAAGTTGACCACTTGTCTAAATTGACCACTAAAGTACTGCACCGCAGGTGGTCAACTTACACAAGTTTCACTGTATTACCGATTATCAAAAAATATAATTTTATTTTCCACAAATTACAAAAAATCAAACTGAGTTAATTATTATAATTATAAAAAGTCTAAATATATAAAAATTATCAGAAAATTGAGTTAACCTGAGAGCGATATCTTAAGCATGTCTGTGATTCTGGTGCCGTTACTCTATACCTTTCAAGTTTAAAAATAGATAAAACTGACCACTATTGTGAGGTACAGATTTAGTTATGGATCATATATATATATATATATATATACCTGCATAAGTTGACCACTTTTCTAAATTGACCATTAAAGTACTGACCTGCAGGTGGTCAACTTACACAGGTTTCACTGTATTACCGATTATCAAAAAATAGAATTTCATTTTCCACAAATTACAAAAAATCAAACTGAGTTAATTGTTTTGATCGCTCTTCCCAAACAGAGTCAAAATTTCTGTAAATATATAAATGCTCATAACTTAGATCAACACTTACACCCTAGGAATTTAAAGCAATTTACATTCCATTACATTTGTCCCCATTTTTGGAAAAAAAAAATCGAGGCTTGTTTCTTCATTATTCTACATCTTAAAATATTTGGATTCTCTTTTGTAGTTGCGAACTGAAGATTGCAAGTTGTATTTTTTAATTTGTCTCATAACATTACTTTATCATTTTCAACTTGTTCGGCATAATTAAACTGGGTCAAACTTTCATCATTTCTTTACAAAATAAATGAATAAATAAAAGGAATAAAAAAATTTCCATTCGGTCCACGGCATAAAAGCTGTTTTTAAAACTGCATATTGTACGAATTTCTTTGAAAAATGTCAACATTGACCTACATTGTTTTATTCTGAAAAATAATTACTTTCTTCTTATAGTTCCTTTTTCTCTCATATTTGATGACGTTGGTTGGTTATTATGAGTTTTTTTTTTTTTTTTTTTTAACTAAGCTCATTATTGTTGAGCCCGATTTGCACAAGGTGCATTAATGTACATTTAACACAATTCACATTCAGTCTAATTCCGTCAGAGAGCTTTATAATCTTCCGCTTAAAGAGGGCTGATAATTTCGATGAAAACTGGAGCAACGTCATTTGCGTAAATCGGCAACCACTTGGTGACACGCCAATTCTGTTGTCACTTGTTTCTCTTCAACTTGACGAGACGACGGTTTGGTAATAGTATCGTCAAACTGAAACTGAATGCAGCATCTCCTTTTTAGTACCAATTTTGTCACCAACTTGGCAATATATAACAGCGTTTGAGAAGAAAAACAATTGTACCGATATATTCATAAGTGATCACCAATTTATAATGTGTGACTTCACTTCAATTTTATTTTTACGGTCATTGAGACCTAAAAGTACCAAATATTTTGACAGTTGCCATTACTTATTTAACACCGAGGTAGGTATACGATTGGTACCGCTATAGTGCCTCTTATGTCAAAAATCTCGGTTAATAGAAATTTTTCATGACACTTACCAGGGTCGTAAATTTTAAAAATGAATTAACTAAAAATACAATAGATTTTTTTCATAATACGAAAATGCACACCAAAATTTATGTTTTACAATTAAGAAACTAAAGTAAGAAAATAACTTAAAGTAATTTTTTAAAAAATAATTGGCATTTCTTACAATGCCAAGTTAAATATTGAAAGATGCGTCAAAAAAAAATCCTATATAGTATTATTTTCAAATTGAAAATTCATCATTTAGTAAAAATTACATTATTAAAAAAAATCTCGACTCGGTTAACAGAAACCTCAGTTAATCGAAGCTCGGTTAATCAAGCTTCTACTGTAACTAAAATTTAATGTTTTAGGCAGAGAAATATGCCTGTTCTGAATGACATTGGGAAGATAGTGAAAGGCTTCAAAAATTTTTTGGGAAATACAAACTTATTGAAAACAATTTCTCGTTTTATGCATCTTTATGACATAAATTTTTGTTGTAAAATACGTTATGCATGTAATATCCCTTATCTCAAAAAGAGTTTAAATTTAAAGAATCATTATTATTAAAGTATTTAACAATAATGACCCTCAATTAGAAGAGAATGTTACTCGGAAACATTCTCCTCTCTAGCTTCTCGTTTAAGCTTACATGATCAAGAAGAACTCTGTGCAATTACAACATGAAGTAATGATCTAAAAAAAGTAATTTATTTGCGTTGTAGTTAAAGTCAAATGGTTGTTGAAAAAACTTTTGTGGTAGAAATATATAGGTGCGTAATTACTTTGAAAACTCTCTCTCGGCTGCTGTGATAAAAGTTACACATAATGAAAATTAAAATGAGCAACGTATTTGAATAAAAACATAATACAGTGGAATCCACTAAATTGGACCACCGGTTAATGGGACCGGCTGCTTATTTGGACCAAATCTTAAAGAATCATAACAAGTCCCATTGCACAAACCTAACATTATTCGCGTATTGAGACCGAAAATCCGTTTAAGTAAGCCATGGAACATGAGAACAAATTGGAAAAAAAATTTAAAATCGCCCACTTGAAGCGAGTTTTAAATCTGTCAACGAACTTTATATTTAATGCAATAAAAATTTAAAATTTGTTCCTTGTAGTTTTTAATGAAACCCAGCAATATTTACTGGAAAAAATTGTTAACGAAAGTCTCACTTCATGGCAACACTGTTCCAGCAGTTTAAAATTTCAGTGAAATTTCAAATTTCTTCAATTTAGTTGTAAAATATGTAATTTACATTTCATTGGAAATTCTCAATGACCGATTAGTACTTTTTATCACTTGTTTTTTCACTCTCACGTTTTTAGTTACTTCTGGTTGTTGAATTGAAAATCGATACTGACTGGAAGGAATAACTAAAACGGTATCGGTCTGGGACGAGAGTAAAAAAAATATTCGCTTCACTTTAATCTATTTTTAATGGAAAAATTTTGTAAACAGCTATTTTTCTTCTTTGTATGCTTATCATACACATGGGGCTCACAATAGTCATAAGGGCATTTATATGTTTTCCGTATAGCATGTTCGGTCAAGCTACACAGGTCCTGTTTGCTTAATCGGACCAGCCAGTTTTTAGGACCAAAATGGTCCGTCCGCATATAAACAACTTTTACTTTGCTAGAGACCATGTAAAAATTTAGAGGCTGCTGATTGACTGCCACGTAAAAACTTCTTTCTTCTCCTTTATAGCTCGTTTTGCATGTTGTAATTATTGTTTTGTTTCGAAACAAGATCTAGACAATATTCTAAGTAGGAACAAATAAAAAAGCATTCAAATGTGAATTCATAATTTCTGAAGAGCGAACTTTGTTGGATGGGGGGAAAAACATGGCCGACAAATTTTCGTCAGCTGGCCGATTAGGAGTCTTAAAACTATCACAAGGTCTTTAGCTGAGTAAAGGTTGTTTACATGCGTCCCGTCTCAATATGGTCCTATTAACCGGAATCGCCTGTATAGGCATACATCTTAGATGATATTAAAAGCTACCGTAAGCTTTTTTTTTACTTCAAATTTCAATGCTTTTGTTTACTCGCTAACATTCTACTCTGTCGTTATATTTTTTAATTCATAGCAGGTATGATATTTTGTATTTTAAATACATAATTTTTCTTACAAAACATAATATGTGTGCGAGTATTAGCTGCCAGCGTTTTAAACACATATGTGCAAAAAGCAGGGGCGGCATTTCAGCATTTCATTTGGGGGGTCGAGTTTTCTAAATATGTATTACCGTGTGGTACAAAACACACATTAGCTAACAGGAAGTGCTCATAAAATCGGTTTAATATGAATAAAAAATAGCGTTTAGAAACAATTAAAATTTTGATTCGTTTTCTAATACGTTACCATACAAAACATCTCGATACTAAAGTTTTTATACCTTTTGGAAAAATTTTAATGCATGATTTTTGGAAAAATGGAAGAGCAGGGAATCGTGTTACTAATCTATCAGTGCCCAGTGTCCAGCTGTTTTGCCAGTACAGCTATATAGAAAAGGTTTTTTTTGCCCATTGTACTTCGAAAATATAATTTTCTAACTTCCTGAGACATAAAAAAAATCTTTCGCTACTAGGAGCTGATTGGAACAGTTAAGAAATAATTGAAGTAACTAAGTTATGTAAGAAAACACTCTTTATATCTTACTCTTCAAAATCACTCTGGCAACTTCAAAAATTGTGAGGGGCTTAATTTTTCATTATTGAATAATCTAGTCTCGTCGACGCTCTCAGTTTCAATGAGATGTCATCTACATCTACCTCTAACTCTGTTATTCACTATTCCAGACTGATGAGTTCATAAAAGGACGAAACTACAGTCTCTGGATGTGATAACCGGTCTGTCGGTATATTGCTTGTAATTTTTTCTTGCCTCATGCTAAAACTTTTACTCATAATTGAAACATTTTGTTTTTCGTTTTCAAAATCCAATCCAGATAATATAGAGCCAACCATACAGAAAAATATTTATCACCAAATCTTGCGTTAATTTTATTCGAAACTGAATCTATTACTTCATACAAAATATTAAAAATCAATGTTTGACTTCACATCATGATGTGGAATTTTTTTTTTTTTTTTTAATTGGCTCGGAGGAAGGTGTTTTTTGAAAAGTTTCACGATTGATTGAAATACAATAAATACATCTATATAAAAATCTATTTTCAGTTTCAATTGTGGATTGAACTATAGTAGTACGAACGCACAGATCAATTGTAGATTGAACTGTGGCTTGAATAGTCCGAAAATTAAGGGTAGCGGATTGAAAATGTTTTGATAGAGTAAGGCATTTTTCAGAAACTTTCCTCAATACAAACAAATTGAATAAAAATTCAAACAAAGTCATACATGCTAAAGGGCATGAGCTTTTTCACCATTGAAAGAATCGTTTTGCAATAATTCTTCCAGTCATCAAATCACTGCTTTGAAGTTATAGAGAAATGCTTTTATGGTTTTAACTCTTGAAGACCATCTTATGTCACTCCGAGATTGCATAATTATAGAGCCCCATAAAAGGTATTTTTTGATACTATTTTAAATTTTATTTAATAAGCACATGCATTTTTAAGAAGTTACTATGAAAGCATATGATGCATTGAGCACCTGAAACGTGTTTCTAGCAAAAGAAAGCGATGAACACTCATTAAATAAATATACACTTAAAAAATGAGCGTAAAAGTGAATGTAAAATATCAAGGACTTTTCTTGTGAAAACCATGCAGTCACACCACCTCCTATTGGACATACCATCGTTACACTGGGCACACAAGTATGAAATATTTAGCCTGTATGAGGAAATGTCTTCTTTAGTTAAAATTAACCATGGTTCGCTATCAGTTTTCTATGTTTTGAAAAGGCTGGAAAATACTTCATGAATTTCTAAGTCATCATCCAAATAACGAAAAACCCTTTTTCCAGTCTGGGAATGTGTCGAGTTTCATCAAATAGTAGTTACTAAGAACCAGCGAGATTTTTTTTTAATGAACATTGAGTTCCGACTTACATAAATTAAATTCACCCATTTTCTATCATTCTGCTCAAAAAATTTGGGGGTGCGACCGCCCCCTCTTGACCCCCCTATTTGCCGTCCCTGGCAAAAAGATTATGAAGACTCGCGTTCGAGATTAAAAGATACCCTCGTTGTCGATATGAAAAATTGAGAACTTCAGGAGTTTTCACAACTTTATGAAAATGATATATATTATTCAAATGAAAAAAATTTACATTAATGAAGGGAATAATATTTCCTTTCACTTAAGAAACTGAAATAAAGGGGGGTTTTATCCTTAAAGCTGAAAGAATCTTTTTCCCCCCCCAATTTAAGTTGAAATAAAGCGCAGAAAATTGATTTTAATATTCAAGAAATTGGTTTTGTTTGATAGATAATTTTTTGACATTAATATTTGAATATGGTTTCGGGCATGTGACCACCGCGGCTGTCGCGAACATAGCGTACTCTGAGGGCCCAATTTTCACACTCATCGAAGACTGTATGGTGACAACAACGCGTCAAATGTTTGCTTCTACAGGCTTCGTTGTTTCTGGTGTAGAGATGCAACTTTACAAACTCCCAGAAAAAATAATCTGCAGGAGACAAATTTCACGAGTGAGGTGGTCAGTTAACAGGTCTATTTCGAGAAATTCATTGTTGGTCAAATGTTTCTCTCAGTAAATTAATTGTACCGCACCATTAGTGCTAGAAAATTTTGACAAATGAAACTAATTTCATGGATATGGAAGCACTTTGTGTAAGTATGTGTGCGTGTGTTTATTTCTACTTAACGTTCTCCGCTTCTAAGTAAACACCCTTTACCTCAGTAATGGTTTTTCTTTCTTTCTTTTTTTTTTCATTAAAATAAATAATTTTGTTAGCCAATTCATTTAAAAATTGTGGATACTGAAAAGCAGGAATAAATTGATTTTTTAATAGAAGAATTTTCTTTTGATTTCTAACAGTCATTGAGTTGAATTGAATAAATACCTTTATGCTTGTAAAGTAAAAGAATATAAAACAGCGTAAAAAGACACTAACTTGCTACAGAACTGAAACCACAACCAATCCAATCCCCTAGAAATGTGACATCTAGGTTTCGGGTACGTCCGTGCTGAAATAGGGCAGCAAGAACTTAAATGATCTCTCGAAAACATGTTGCAATAACTGGTAAAAATATTTTTTTCCAAAAATAGGGGAAAAGTTCATCTATTTAATCTGACTGATAGAAAGTATGGGCTAATCGAGTGATTCCGGAGATTCCAGCCCAATTAAATTAAAAGTTTCTTGAGAACTCACTTTTTTTTCCTACCATTAATAACTTGAGAGCTATTGGAGATATCTCAGGTATCTGTGGTGATTTCTGCTTCACCAGCTCTTATATCAGCTTCTAAGGTAAGGTATTTACCGAGAGTTTTGAAGCGTCTTATGTGCTCTCTATATAAATATGTTACTGTAAAAATCTGATAATTGTCCACATTAGTCGGTGAATATCAACATTCATATACCAGAGACATCGAAAAATGACCGAGCATTTCCAGTTAAAGTCGACATTCTTCAATTTTGGTCTCACGCTTAATATAATATCCGTATGTTTTTTATAGGCAGTGAAAAATATTGACTTTTTCTTTTTATTGAATCAAATTCTGATCATTCATGTTTCTGTTCCTTTTCAGATTCACCGAACCTACCACCTGGATGCATAGTATGTGCATGGTGTCAAAAAGTTGGCATGAAGTTATTCACTTTAAAGACTCCGAACGGATGCAAGGCCTTTTGCAGTGAATTGTGTTTTACTCAGTGCAGAAGAGCATCTTTTAAGAAAAACAAAATCTGTGATTGGTGCAAACATGTCAGACATACTGTAAATTACGTGGACTTCCAAGACGGTGAGCAGCAGTTACAGTTTTGTAGTGATAAGTGCTTGAATCAATATAAGATGAATATATTTTGCAAAGAGACTCAAGCGCATTTGCAAATGCATACACACCTTAAAGAAGCTGCATGTAAGATAGCAGCTGGAAGCTCCGTTAATTTAATAACTCCAGAACTTTGGCTTCGGGACTGTAAAACAAATGGAAACTCAACTTCTCCCCATGAGACTGTTGATGTCATAGAAGACATTAATTCGGATGATAATCTTTCTGCTGCTCCGTCTCCGAATGTGATTTCCGAATCTCCTCTACCCGTTACTCCACCTTTAAAAGAGAAAACTGAGCACGTCGTAGAAAGTTTACATACTCCAAAGGAAAAAGACACTCTTCCGAAGGAAAAAGTCCCTAAAAAGCACTCTTCAAAGCATTCACCAAAGAAAAGCTTTGGAGAGCCTAGGTTGTACCCGCCTATGAAACATCATCGTGACAAAAGACCAACTGATACACAACTGCCAAGTGAGAACGTCCCAAATAATCGTCACTCTCCCAGTCATGCAACTCCACCTCCTCTTCCACGCAGCAATCAAATTACTAATGGTTCACATTCGCTTTTATCTTCCCCGCCCATGCCAAGGCATCCACAATCTCACATTGGTCCTCCTCCAAATCGTCACTGCCCACCAGTACCTTCTCCTCTTCCTGTCAACAACATGGAACATGGAAGACACTTCCTTCCACCTAACATGATGGCTCCACCCTTTCAGTTCTTCGCCCAACAGCACATGGAAGCTATTCTCCGTTCTCAACATGGATTAGATCTGAGATCAAAAGTGCCACCACCGTTGCCAATGCCTCCGTGGGTGATGCCGCCTTTCCCACCAGCTCCGCCGCCACCACATCCTCACCTCCCACCGCCAATGTCTTCAAGAAGTCCATCGCAGTCGCATTCTTCTCCACCATCGCGTGGTCACGTGCATACTCCATCCCATAAATCAACCCACCATGCGAGGCATAAGCATAACAAACATGGTACTACAAATTCGAACAATCCTACATCTCTTCCACCGAAAACCACACCATCTGTGTCTGAGTCGCAGCTTCCTTCTTCACTTCTCCCCCCTGTGACGGTAATGGTGCCCTTCCCGTTAGTTCTTCCCTTACCATTACCGATTCCGGTGCCTATTCCAATTCCTCCGAGTGTTATGGATAAATTCAAAAGAAGCCAAGAGCAACAGAAAATAGTTGAGGAACATTTAGATTCCTCAACACAGAAACTTCACCACCAGAAGAAACAAAAGAGCAATCACGATTCTTCAAAGCATCGGAAGAAACTCAGACTATCTGAAAATGGGGAAAGAGACCTTAGGTTTCCTCTTTATGAACCAGAAATGCGCGCGCAGCTTATTGCAAATGCAGAAAACTTTCTTGAACGTTCAGAAAATTTGTCTTTCAAATCTTCAGAAATTACCTCTGTAAATGTCCCCGTAAGTGAAAAACCACATAAATTTTTACGAAGAGACATTGATCTTGAATCTGGAAGCTACTCGCCACTTTCTGATATAATTAGCAGTGATGATGGTGAGGAAATGAGAAGAACTTTGAAAAACAGTGACTCGAATCATTTTTCGAATTTCAATTTCTCAAGTTACAACCTTAACTTATTAAGATCTAGTCCGTCTGTTGTTTCGCAAACAACAGGCCATCATTCACCCAAAACGTTGAATGAAAATGAGGTATACTCGACCTGTCCATCGCCTGCTAATTTAACTGTAAGTGATAAAAAGCGTAGCAATATGTCTTCCGACCCACTTAACTTCAAAAAGAAACATTTACGTGAGCAGTTAAGTCTTATGACATAAGACTATAAATGTTAAATAATTGTGATGTTATGTATATTAAAGTTTCAGTTACATTATATTTGAAGTTGTGTTTAGTGTGTAATTTTTTAAGTGTCAATTGTATATTAATATTAATAATGTCTGGCCGCGAAAAGTTGACCCTTGGCTCCGCCTCATTTCAGAATTGTCCATTTTCGTGAAGGGGCGATATGGAGAAGAGAGTTGGAACGAAATTTGCAAGTGCATCACTGGTTCTAGAGATTGAATACGTCACATTAGAATTTAAGAAATTAGCCAAAGAGGTAAAACATTTCAATTTTGTGCTGTGAAGGCAGACGTCTCATTGGACAGTCCACATCCTACGTAAGTGACTGGGCATTGGTTTTACTTCTTTCAGCAACCATTGGTCAGAGTTAGCAACGCCTCCTGTAATTAATTTGAGGTGAGAATTGGCGAGAGTAGAGTTGCAATAAAGAATGCAAAGCTTATCCTTTTTACTTTTTCGCCAACTCAATGCAGTTATTACCGCCTCTTAACCTTTCAGGTCTAAATAATCACATAACGAAAATGTAACTATCAGGGTTGGCAAAAACCCGGGTTTTTTTAAAAAAGCCCATGGACCCAGGGTTTTTTGGGTTTTTTTAAATAAAACCCAAAAAAACCCAACTAAAGCTGGGTTTTTCAAAAGAAATGTGGGTTTTTTTTGTCTTTTTTTAGGGGAAAGGTGGGGTACTCATAGCATATTGTAGCATAAGTATATGGACAAAGCACAAAAATTGTCTTGATAAAAAAAGCTGGAAAATTCAGTGTTTTCTAAAGAAAGGTATAAAAGACGACAAAATTCAAGAATGGTGAAGTTTCAGATTTTTTTAGTTTGCACGATTACCAACAGTTAAGGCAAAGTTACTTCTTGAGTGATAAAATCTATTGTTTATTTGTTCTTTTTTAATTTCGACATTTTTTTTTTTTTTTTTTTTTTTTTGTATTTTACTTTATTGTATTTCATTTTGTTATGCAAAACTACTGTAGAACCTCAAGTAGTTTAAATCCCTTTTTACTGAATTCCAGCTTAATCAAGACATTTCTTTGAATTTTATGTTGCCTGTTTTTCTATTTCTGTGTACAGAGTAAGAAATATTAAACTTTTTCGTAAGATAATGAAAATACTGTACATCCTATTCCGTTTTCTGTCCGACCATTTGTAAAACCTGTTAATTTATAAAAAATATACCTTGTTTATTCGAGTTTTGTGACGTGTTGGTTTGCAGAAAATAATTCACATGAGAGGCTTTTAGCTAAAGTAGTATCCTTTGTACAATCTGCAAATATTGAGAAAATCTGACGTGACAGGACTTAGTCAAGATAATTTGAGTTCCTTATTGACCAGTTGAAGGAAAATGTTAAATATATTTATTTAAAATCTTTGAAGCATTTTTTAATGCCCTTAAGAGTTAAGAAATACTATTAAAGTTCAAAATTCATTTTTTATGTCCGTTGCCTATTGTGAAGAAGAAATAAAAAAGAAGTTTAAATTGTAAAAGTATTTAAATTAATTATTTTTTAAAAAACAGTTCTCAGAAAATTTTAAAAAACCCAAAAGTGGGCTAAATAATGGGTTTTTTTAAATGGGTTTTTTCAAAAAAACCCATTGGGTCCAACCCAATTGGGTCCAATCCGGCCAACCCTGGTAACTATGTACTTTGTTTTTTCACATCACTAACATGTCACTTTTCTTGCCAATATGGCACGCCTCCTTTCTTCCTTCTCTACCTGTTTCAAGGAATTGACTCGTTTTCTCAAATGATTGACAAGGGTCATTTGTTCGCGATCGGACTATAAGACTAATAGTGTTTTCACACCGACTGTAACTGAATTAGAAGTTGTTGTTGCTATAACTATTGCTATGGCTTTAGACCAACAGCAACCTGATCCATTTGAATGCGACAGCGCAATCATTAAATCATAATCCGGTATGGCAAAGTAGTTTTTTAGGATGATAATACGTGACAACACTAACAAGTCAGTTATTAAGTGTGTAAGTTATGTAGTTGTGCAACAGAAAGTTTGAAACCAAACTTTCGTCATTGTCGCAAAATCTCGTTTTACAATCAGCATGAGAAAACTCACTGTTATACATGTTGCGCTTCGAGAACCACGGAAATTTTGGTATTGCATTTATGAATAGGTAAGTGTATTGCGTAAATAGATTATTATTTCTCAAATGCTGGGTCAATTGACTATTAGGTTACTAGACCACGGGCTCTCCATTATCTCGACTACACAGTTAAAATTATTTAATGCAGAGCAATCATCCAGATGAGCAGCGTTCATGACTTGTCCAGATTTACATAAAGTACAGATTGGAGAATCCGTCTGTTGAAAACGGTACAAATAGGCAATAAAACAATCGCGTCCTGTTAAAAGTCTGAAAACACCACAGCAGCAGCTCGAAGAGAATTCGTTATACAGTGAAACGTTTCACGCAGTTTTCTCCAGGATTATTATGGAAATAGAAATTGTAGTGAACTATTTAATACCTTAAAGACAAAGTCAGGGAAGCAGTGATCATCTTTTACCAAAGCTACTTTTTTTCTTTTACCGTAATGCTTTAGGATTGCCACATATTGTCGTACGGTGCTGAAAAAGTGGATTTCATCACTGGCTGTACCTGGAGTGGAAATAGAACCAGTTTAGGCTGTTTATATACCTAACTTCCAGTCCAAATTAAATATAGTTTATGTATGCGCTTGTGCATGGTTTAACCTTGCATGATTTCTAGATACTAAAATTAAAAAGAAAGTCCATGTTTCGATAAAAATAAACAATTTAAAAATATTCGCCGTTTACATGGTGAAAGGGAAAAGGGTTTCGGTTCTGTGAATTGCTAAACCAGCTCTTGCACAACTCTCGAACGTCGACAACGATCTAATTTTGGGCAAAACAACGGTTTGAGTTGAGATCTTGAGCAACGCCGATAGTGTTTCATGAGCTCTTAGTTAGGTCTGAAAATAGACCTATCATTTTCTCTATGCATAGATACATCAGTGTTACTATCACAATAATATTTCATGGAATATCAGTAATGGTTTTTCTGAACGTGGTTTAAATCGGTTTTCTATTCCGAAAATACTCTTGTACTATCTAGAAATAACATCCGATTCTCTGGATTGTTGTTTCATGCCATTATAGGACACATTTGATTAGTTTAACTGTGCTAAAATCACTTGCAACAATGTATCTAGTGACTGAAGTTTCATTACCATTTCTTAGTTTATTTTTGTAATCCAGATCACATAGGTGTGTGGAACGCATGAGTTACAGAACTGGTGTTATTCATGTAACAGCAAACATACCCAGCGTTGCCTGGGTCAGTAATAATATTGAGAAACAGTTTATTTTTTCCTTTATTTATTTTTAACCATGCCCGCGTTAATAAGACAGCAATGTAATAAAAAACTATTTTAAGTACATCATGCTATGATATATATGTGATTTATATATAGTAAAAATTTATCCTTCCTTATCATCCACGTCGATATGTTTTCCGTTAAATAAGAAAATCAAAAAAATAAATAAATAAATAATAAAAATAATTGAAAATCCTTGATTTATAAATTAAATAAATTTTAATTGAGCCGGGTAATAAATGCTGAAAATCTTCCTGCCCGCAGCCGGGTTCGAATCCGAGACCCTAGGGTTGCCGGCCCAGCGCTTTACCGACTCAACTAACCGGGCAACAAGAGCTTGAGCTATTGATGTAAGAAAAAATGCATCATGATTATTCTTGATTTAATTTCAATTTATTGCTGTTCCACTCCTATTAGTCACAGCGTGTATGAGGACTTTATGGTTATGTACTGATGTTATGTAGTCTTTAGCCTTCCTCACTAAATGGACTATTCAACACAAAAAGAATTTTTCAATTCGAACCAGTAGTTTTTGAGATTAGCGCGTTCAAACAAACTCTTCAGCTTTACATTATTAGTATAGATTTATTCCACCCTTCACCTCCCCCTTTAGTGGAACATTATATTCACTCATACATACAAACATGCACGCATGCATGAAAATATTAACTTTGCGATCATCAACCATGAGAGAAAAAAATTTTTATTTCTTTTCTTTGAGTTAAAATGACGAAAACTCACTCTGCTAAATTTTATGAATTTTAGGATTTTGCAAATTTTGAGATTGGCATCGAATCGAAAAAAAATGAATTTTGGTTTTATTTAATTAATATTTCTGCAAAAAATGTAATTATAACTTTAGATTTGAACGTAAATAAGACCTTTTACTTTAACTGAAATCATTTTCATAGCTTTCAAACACTGGTTTCGTTACATCATCGTTGGTAAGAAACCCGTTTTTTTTTTTTTTTTTTTTTTTTTTCCCCGTTTATACCAGGTTTTTGACTTTTGAAGCGGGTTTTTTTGGTTTAAACACTATTAGTTAAAAAAATACGACTTTATTTTGGGAAAGTCTTGAATATTTAATGATCTAATTTTTGATGAACGTACAATATTCACATTTATTAAATATTTTGTGAAATACTTTTAAAATTCAAATATATTTAAAAGTACTTAAAGTAGAAGGTTCATTTCAGCAGAAGAATTTTGTATATAAAAATGTAGTGTTTTAATTTTTCTAAATTTAAAATCAGTAATATAAATGAGTTTTGGATATTTTTTTCTTCAAAAAATGTAATTTTCTTTTTAAAATTAATGAATTGCATTGAAAGTTTAATTATTTAATATCGCATGTCAATGAGGACTTGATGGTTTTCAGAGTTACGGGTTTCCGATATCGTATTGATGATTTACGGAGTGTCCAAAAGTCCTTCACACGTTTTGAAATTTCATAGAAAAGCAATAAATTTTCGCATCGCTATGCGATTAGCGCCAAATGCTTCACAGGTTCAAGATTTTTTTATGACATCGTAAAAAAACGAAAAAAAAGAAAAATATATAGCTATAAATAGTAAGAATATGTTTACTTCCTTTTACAAAAAAGAAGTATTGTATTCGCGAAAAACATTTCACCCAAAAATCGGCCTTAATTTCCATTTTGCTCATCCCCAAATGAATGTTGAGTTTTTTTTTTCAACTTGACCACACGTGAATGTGTGCCTAGAAACGTACGGACACCCGAAATATCCATTTTGACGATCCCCGAGTTAATTACAATGAGTTTTCTCGTGACGTCTGTATCTACGTATGTATGTGTGTATGTATGTCGCATAACTCAAGAACGGAATGTCCTAGAAAGTTGAAATTTGGTACATAGACTTCTAGTGGGGTCTAGTTGCGCACCTTCCTTTTTGGTTGCATTCGTATGCTTCAAAGGGGGTCTTTTGTCCCTTTTTGGGGGGAAATCATTGTTAATTTCGATATAAACTCCCGTGGTGCTATAATTTGGCGGATACTTGGCGATATATCGCCAGTCTTTTGGACGCCAAGTTTTGTCGCCAACTTGGCGACAAATTTGGCGATTTTTAAATTTTTTTTTTAATCTGGTTTCAATTTGGCCACTGTTAGTGATATTTACAGTAAACTATTGAATCATATTAAAACTGCCAATAATGAGAAAATGATATTAAATTGGAGTAAAAGGAAGTCATGTGATGCACACATCAGCTCGTTCTTACTGTAACGATACAGCCGTCAAGGTAAATTACTTATAATTGCATCCCCCCCCCCTTTTTTTTCCTTTTTATTAATTTATTATTTATTTATTTGCGATGAAATAAAAAGTTCTTGAACCTGGGAAGTATTTTGGCGCAAATCGCGTATTGATACGACAGTTAGTTGCCTTTCTATGAATTTTTTAAATATGTTCAGGACTTTTCGAACACCATGTATTATTTAATTTCAAACAATACTATGCTTTTAACTCGCACTAATTCATTCGATGCTTCAGACTTACTTCCTTTACCAAAATAACCCAGCTGTTTCTTCAACAATAATATAGTTATGTTTTACCGAGAAACCTCATCTATTTTATTTTTATTTGTTATATCCTTCATCTTTTCCTCTGCCCTCTAGATTCCCTATTTAAACTTAAGTAATCGTCTACCCGGTATTTCTAAACCACGAATTAAAGGACTTTTCCAAGTAATTTTTTGTGACAGTCATAATGCCAGAACTTTCGTATATTTGATAAGAACCTGGGCGTAACGCAGAACGAACAATATACGAAACTCCAAACATGTACTTCGCATATTGAACAAGCGATCGAAACTGCGAAAGAAGAAAGAAAAAAGTGGAAATATAGAAAAGGAAAAAAGGATCAGAACATACCCTCTAATTTTCTTCACGTTTACGTTTCCTGGAGCAGCCCCTCCCCTTTAAGACCAAGAGACACGATATGGTTCGGAATGTTTTTTATTATTTGTCCGTTTTTTTATTTTATTTTCCCTCTTTTGTGGCTCATCTGCATAGCTCCGAGTTGGTCCAGGCCATCCCAGTCTCAGCCGGCACACGCCCTTTTCTTCATTTACAGTAATTACGCGTTTCTGAAAGAAACTTAGGATAGCGGCACAAAAGAAGGCTGGGCTTTTATATCTCTTGAATGGCAAGTCGACGGTGAAAGGGGGCTAATGAAATATTGCGTATTTTCATCTCCGCACGACATGTTTTCCTCTTTTTGTTCGTATTCACATGAATATAACAGTGGCGTCACTATGGGTTGGGGGTGCTCCGCCCCGAGTGTAAACCGTCAGAGGGGGGGGGGGGACACCCAAAATGAAATCGCATGTTTTTGAAAAATAAAATACTTCATTTCAGAAAATGTCCCCCAATATTTTAGATTTTTAACTTTATCAAACGCAGTTGTATCACCACGGGAGGGGGGGGGGCTTTGTGGTAAGAGACACCCTCTGGAGGGAGGGAAGTTGATACCAAATGGGATTTAGAAGTTTATGAATAGTAAAAATACTACACTACCTTTTTTTCATGTTTACGTTGACGGGGGGGGGGGGTAACATCACAAAATACCGCCCCGGGTGTCAGCTATGCTAGGTATACGCCACTGCATAGTCTAAAGGGACGCATGGATTCGTCAACCAAGTGTGAGCCAAATCTATCAAGATATTTCAACGCATATATTTCTTAAATGCGTATTTAAAAAAAAATTAAATGAATATTTTTTATGTTTAAATAAAATTGAAGGAATTTACGATGTGAGGAAAGTGATGAAATATTGTGAAATTTTCTCAACGTATTCCTGTAGGATGAATGCAAACCGACGAAACTGAATCACAGACCGTCTCTGCACCAATACAATCATAATGAAATTGGAAATTTGTTTTCAAAATTACAGTACATAAATAAACAGAAATGTTTATTTTGTAATAAAACTTTCATTGAAACATTATTTTTCATTTTTCTCAGTAAATTTGCGCCTCAAAGAAACGGTAAATATGTTTTCATAGCTCAAAGTGAAAAATAAATAGTTTTCGAACAAAATATTTTCTATCCGATAATTGAAAATAGTTTTATCAAATGAATGGGTTAGTAAAAAAATGAATGAATTAATGAAAAGATAACTAAGCAAAAAAGATTTAATTAATCAATGTATGAGGAAAAAATGAAGGAATAAAATAGTGAATGAAAAGAAATAAGTGAATGAAATAAA
Organism: Uloborus diversus; assembly: GCF_026930045.1. NCBI lineage: Eukaryota > Metazoa > Arthropoda > Arachnida > Araneae > Uloboridae > Uloborus > Uloborus diversus. The sequence goes on along the minus strand of NC_072737.1, from coordinate 30,765,955 downwards.
AAATAATCAAATTATTAAACGAAGGAACAAATGAATACACAAGTGATTTAATATATGATTGAATAAGTCACCGAACTTCCTGATCCACTTTGCCCCGCATGCTCTTGTCTAGTTGTACAAACCGTATAAAAATCAAAAGCTAAAAATAAAACAAAGAAATTATGCTCTGAATATTAGTAGGTCTCAATTTATATTTTAAATGTTAATCACAAGAACTTTATCATTTTATAATATATAATAAAAATGATTTTTAACTGACAACAAAATATTACAATACGTGTATCAATTTTTGAGAATTGCTTGCATAATCATTTGTTTTAGTCTTCAGAGGTAAAGTTTTCCGTAATGGAATAGACTACATGTTTTACTATATATTAAAAATATTACCTGATAGGTGTTGCTAAAAACTGTAAATATTTCACCATTTCACTTTGCCCTGCGTGCATATGACTAATTAAATTAAACATCTGATATCAAATCTTGCCTAGTATTAAATAAATAAGGAGATGTGGGGAAAGTGATTTGTGAAGCTGAGTTTTTTTTTTTTTTTTTTTTCGTTAACTTAGTCAATCCTCATACAAATAATAGCCGATTATCGAATAACCCGCGTGTTTCAACAATGAAACTCGAGGCATGATAATTTGATAATGTGTGTTGGTAATGTTTAACATGCAGGGCAAGGCTTTATTGTGACAAGGCTGAACTGGATCCGGTAACTTAACTGTTTTACTGGTAAGACTGTGTCATTTCAAGGAGAATGAAGAAACGAAAAAAATGGTTAGCAATGAACGCTATCTACAGTAGTTTAGGGTTCATCCACTGGAGTTAGGGTTACAATTTCAACTATGAAAATATCACCAAACAGGCAATGACTTCGTTCAAATGTAGAAGCAATTTTCACCCGTCATACCTTGACGGGCGACTTTCTAGTTATTTATTAAACCACTTACGTGTAAATTCATTAATTCATTCACATTATTTCATTTAATAATACCCTCATATATTAATTAATTCGCTTATTTTCTTATTCATTCATTATTTTACTACCTCATTTATTTTTCACATACGTTACTTAATTCAATCAATCAATCTATTTATTCCGTTCATTGCTTAATTTTCTATTCATTTTCTATTAATTTATTCTTTTGTTTACTCAATAGTTTTATCAAAAATTTATTTAATGAAACAAATAGAAAACGTTTCATCTGAAAAATATTTTACTTTTCATTTTGTTCCATGAAAAAAAAAAAGGAGTGAAAACTTATCACTTCTTTTTAGGTTCAAATTTACTGCCAAAATGATTTAACAGTGTTTTGATGCACGTTTTATTATGAAAAACATTGTTCTTCCTTGATTTATTGTAATTTTCAAAGCAAGTTTCCATTTTGTTTACTTTGAAAAAGGTAAGTAATCTTAACTATTTAAATTTACCCCGACATTCTTCTACTATCATTCGGAATTGCTTACTTACGGAAAAATAAATAATTTTCAAAAGAAGATCCTTTAAATAAAAATTTTCTTATAATCAATTAATCATAATAATTAATTGTATTACAATTTACTCCAATAAGCGCTTTCACTATCAATTCCTAAAAACATTCAAATTTTTCGCTATTCACGTAAGTAAATTTCTAAGTATTAATTTAAAGTCAAAAATTTTATCTGCTCCAAATTTAGAACTTATAAACCGTAAAACTAAAATAGAAAACTCATAGCAAGTATCAGTCATTGAATTTCGCTAAAATTAAAATGCATGAGTCAGAGACAAAGAAGCCAATTAAGGAATTTTATCGAAAGACTTCTTGATACTTTATTTCGGTTTCTTTATTACGTATTGATTTCCTTTAACACATTTATGACCAACTAACTCATTTAATTAAGCAGGACGATTCCTGCCATCACTCTTTTATTTCTTTACTAGCGGCTCCCGCACGGATTTGCCCGTAGTAAAAAATTAAAAGGTCATTTGGTTCGCATGTACATTTACGAATAATGGATGATGAATTTCTCACCAATTTGCTATGTTCATTAGCTCGCCCATGTTACGGTTCCACGTTATGATGATTTCGTAATTTACTCGTCCATCTTATGATAATTTTGCTCGGGAAAAGGTTCTTAAAATTCGAATAGAAAAAGAACCGCATCGAATTTTTGAAAAATCGCTTCGAGGTGCACACCCCCATGCTAGAAACTAACTTTGTGCCAAATTTCATGAAAATCGGCCGAACGGTCTAGGCGCTATGCGTGTCAACAGAGATCCTGACAGACAGAGAGAGACCCGGACAGAGAGACTTTCGGCTTTATTATTAGTAAAGATTACAGAAATGTATCAACAACCATTTTAAATAAGTTTATTTTAGGATGGATGGAGTCAGAATAATGTAATATTATTGACAATCAAACAACTAAGCTGGTCTTTGACTAATCACAAGTTACAAAATTTCTTCTTCTTCTTCTTCTTCTTTTTTTTTTTTTTTTTTTTTTTTTTTTTAATGAAATGTATCATTTTTTAAATTTTAAGTCTGATTGTGCCTTGCCGCCTCACTGCTGGGACTGGTTAAAACTCGGGGGTGTTCGAGTAATCACGATATACGTATGCATCGCCGTTTACACGTTATGCGGGAGCGTACGAAGGCCTACCCGCTTTGGGCCACCCCCTCCCCTAAATTTTCTTAAATTACCATTCATCTGTTTGATTAAAAATATTTATGTCTTTTTTTGAACAAAAATTTTCCAAAAAAGTGAGACATTCTGTTTTGTCAAATTTATAATAGTTTCCTTTTTGTAGTCTCTGCCCACGATACTGAGACGCCAAGGAAGAAGCTTTGATTTTCTATGAAACTTTATGGTTGCAACCCAAATAACCAATCATGTTGTCACTTTCTCAAAACACAACGATCACGAAGTGCCCCTAATATCACGGGAGGCTTACACCTTAAAGTGGTATCCGAACCATTAAAACATATGCTACCAAAGGTGCCCTACCGATCAATAACATCTATGTCTTTGTCGGAACTTGAAGTCGAGACCTCTTGCTCTACCTCCAGAACTATACGGGGAGGTTACTATATTTGAAAATTTTGCACTATGTTTTCTCAAGCAAAATTAATGTGAAAGTACATAACCTTTTTTACAAAATAGGAAATAAAAATGCTCAATTCAGTTGCTATACTAAAATTAATGCATTCGAAAGTATTGAAGATACTTTCATTAAAAACATATTTTCAATTAACTTGAATGTTACAACATCACAAAAATTTGGAAAAGTGGAAAAAAATTAACTCTTTAATCAATGTTTTTTTCGAGATAAAATATTATTGTTTTAACACTTCAACTGCAATACAAATATCACTAATATCATGAGAAAAAAAAAAAAAATCACCAGATGGGGAATGATTCGCAGGACATACGTTGGTCGGTATTATTCTACAGAAGCATTGATCCGTTTCCCGAGCTAAATGGCATCCCCCCCCCCCCCAAAGAAAAAATTAAAAATTATCTATTTAGCTTAAAGATATGTTCTATGTCAAGCACTTACTTAAACTAAGATAAGCTCCTCATGTTCTCCAGCAAAAAAAAAAAAAAATTACGGATATTAATGCATAAATCTTTACGAGTTGCTCAGATATACGATCCAAAAAAAAAAAAAAAATTAAAAAAAAATGAAGATTTAATGAACAACTAGATTTCAGAATGTTTGACATGTGACCCAGCAAAATGGGAAAGCATATTCCTTCACAAATTTTCGGGGCACTGGAAAACCAGGAAATTCTTGCTCGAAATGCGATGTACCTAGGGTCTGTGTTAAAATAATAAAAACAACCGCCAGCTGTATGCAGCATCCAGAAACGGGAGGGGTAGAGAATATTCTTTAAATCAATCTTCCCTCCCATTCAATGTCGGGAAGTTTCTGATATGCGTTTTCAGAACAAAAGATTTACTAGAAAAGAAATCCTTCTGAACTTTTCCTTTTATTGTGCATATACATCAAAATAATACAAGCGCTTAAAGTATTCTTTTACGCTTCAGAATCATACATTCATAATTTGCATTGCATAAAAATGTATTAAAAGATACGTGCATAAATGTACACATGTGTTTTAGTAAAAATAAATTAGCCGTTGAAAATAATTAAATAATGCACTTTACTATTAACTTTAGTGCAAAGTTGTGTCTATATCGTCGCTTCAGAGCAGCAGTAAGACTCCCAATAAAAACAGTAAGATAGATATCCTACTGTTGCTCTGAGGCGACGGTATATCGGCTCTCGATAGCTCGAAACCTTATACACACGAATATTTCTTTTTCTCGACGTTTTCATTCGGTCCGGAAATAATTTACTGTTTCCATTGCAAAGTTGTCTTTATCTCTCGAATGTACTCCTTTTAAGTCGAAGTTTTTATGAAAGTTTCGTTTTTCTTTTATTCATGAAAATGCAGCCTAAATAAGAAAAGAAAAATCTCCTCTTGACACTTTGCTTTGCTGATCAACTTGTATGAGGGGAATAATTTATTGAAAATAGTGCTTCTTAATGCACACGGTGTTGCAAGATTTAGTAAAAAGTAACCGATTGGTCTACTTTTTGCCGAATCTAAAATTTTGTTGCTGGCTAATCTTAGAAAAGCTTAAAATTTTGGGAAAAAATGAAAACAGTAGCATTTGTTTTCTGGATGACACAAAGGATCGTGGTTTTAAGACAAAAAGACGTTTAAAAGCAATGTGGATTGAAGTCAAGAGAAACGAAATTGGGCCTAGACAGAAAGAGTAGTTAAAACTTCTTCAAGAGCTGTGGTTTCATAAACAGCAAAACAACTTTGATTACGAAGTTTAAGTGACCTTCGAACGTGTGGAATCATTTTGAAATCTTTGTTGATGTGCTATGTGAACTTGGCAAAAAAGAAAGATTACTTGAACATTGAGGGAAATATAACAACGTGTGAATCCTTGTTTTAGGAAGCGATTTTATGCCAGCTTATCGTGGAGAGTTTGCATGTGAAGATTCGGAGTCGTTTGTACGCATGTAAGGGCAAATGTTACATAAAGTTTATTTAAGGTTATTTCTGGCTGCGCAACTGTTTTGAATAATGACAAAAAATTCCTGTACGACAAGAAATGTGAATGATAACACTTATTTGAGAGATTAAAAAAATACGCAAATGTTTTATTTGTCTACTACTTAATTTTTCGCTGAGAATAATTTTCAACATTAATGTCTTTAATATATTATTTTGTTCCGCTCTCTCTCTCTCTCTCTCTCTCTCTCTCTCTCTCTCTCTCTCTCTCTATATATATATATATATATATATATATATATATATATATATATATATATATATATATATATATATATATATATATATATATATATATATATATACATATATATAGTAAGGTCAAAGAAATTGTGAAATGATGCCTGTGGCGGGTCTGCTTCCAGAAGACCCCATAGCCCCTAGGGGAAGGTTGCCATCAATGAACCGGCTCCATGACTAGACCGCGAAGATATTTCCCGTACCAGAGATTTGCAGACGCGTAATCAGTTTTAGTACCTTCCTTTGCCTGAAAACAATCTACTGCAGAGTCCTCAAGTAGCTAAAATTATTTAATCATATTGTTAATCGGTCAGAAAAGATTTCTACCATTGTCTTACTAATTATTGAGATTTTCATTTTGCTATAACATGGTTTGAATATCACTGATCAATTAAACGTGAACATTGACTTAAAAGAGTGCCTTTTCAAGTACAATTACCCATACTTCATGTTTCATCATAATTTGTCACAGCAATAACACCAATAAGAATATTAAAAATGACGCAGTTGCTATCATTGGACCACTAGGTGTTTCTACGAATGAACCACCTGACAAAGTGGTTCATTCATGGAAAATCTCAAATATTTTTATAACTTCAGCTCAATTACCTTTGAAAATTGCTCAATTGTTTTAAAATAAATATGACAATGAAAAAAATAATCTCTGTTATTCAAGAAATTTCATATACAATAATAATTTCAAGGCAATTTTTTTTATAAAATTGATTAAAAATTCAAATTATAATAATAGTTTAAAATACTTTTGCTGTTCCAAAAAAAAAAAAAAAATCCAAAGTTAGTAAAATATCGCCAGTGGACAAGTAAGAGTATGTAACGTGCTACAGTAGCTTAAAGAAATGGTGGCATGGGCCTTAGTGAAATCTGCCTACAATATAGAGTCCTAAAACCAACTTTAAACAGTCGCATGGAAAATAAAGCAGGTTTCTTGTTGCCTTAGTCACTTATTAAAATTTCAGGAGATAAGCACTCCGAAATAGGAATATGATTAGTGAATCATATTTTGAAACTAGAGCAGAAGTTTTTGGAATTACTTCCGAAAAATTGGGGGACTTGGTCTTTCAAGAGGCTGAGAAAAATAACACGCCTCACAGATTTAATTAAGACAAAAAGTCTGTTAGTACTATATTCTCTAGTAGTTTGAGACTTAAGCTTCTGGTTTTAGTAGTAAAATGGTCAAAAATGTTCTCTGACATTTTAGAGAGCAAGTTCAATCTTGCTTCGAACGAAAATTTTCAAAATCGATTAAAAAAAATTCTCAACAGTTCAAAAGAGGTTGAAAAGATTTTAGCTAAGTACAGTGTTACACAGGTTGGGAAAATATCAAGTGGTGAACCAGCTGTGATGACAACAGCTGTGTGTTGTGTGAGTGCTGGTTTTTTTTTTTTTTTTTTTATGTTCCTCTTTAAAAAAATTAAACATTTTAGAAAATAAATGTATTTTTCTATCACTTATTGTTACTTGTATTGTTTATTGATCACCTGTTATAAATATTTGTAAGTTACGTATTGATTTTTTAATTTGACAATACGGTCCATCGATGGAAACTCGATGGTTCATCCATAGCAACCGGTATTCATGAATGGACCACATGCTAAAATATTAATTTTTAATTTCCATTCTTTATTGTGTATATTTATCATGAAAATGAATATTATTTTTAAAAGAGAAATATACTGAGAAATTATTTCTATAATTAACGTGAAGTTAGAGTTGGTTTTCCTTTCTAAAAAATTGAAAACTGTTATGTGGTTCATTGATGGCAACCTTCCCCTTTTGCTTTGAAATTGTGTACAAAATTACTTCAAGCCCCAGGGGTTTACACCTTTTTTTTAAAAAAAAAAAAAGCTAAAATTTCGCATAAATTGCCTGTTGAAGGGATGAAAGATTTCTCATACCTCTTAACGTTCGATGTCTTTCGAAAGATAGTTTTTTCTGCATCAAATAAAGTTTTTCCAGTTTTCTCAATTAATTAGAACAGCAGGTATAAGGGTTTCTATTAAAACGATACTGTTGGACCACGGATTGTATGTAATTTGGTAATCTGCCAAGTAAAGACGATTCCATCTGAATGAACCTAGCAGGGGAGAAGGGAAATTAATGATGGGGTTTTGATGCACGCGTTTTATAATGTCACTAGTGCCTTATTCATTTATTGCATTCTCAAAAATAAAATAACAGGAATCAAAAATAGTTGCCATGGAAACAACAAAAAGAAAAGAAAATTTCTTCATTTCGTTCGGGAACGTAAAAGTAAAATGGTAATCTCAAAACTTTGTTGTGAGTAAACAAATCACTTAATTTTTGCCGTGAGAATTTAGATCGAATATACTTTAAATTAAAAAAATACTGCTCTGTGCAAATTTTCATTTTTACAAAATAAGGCTAAATAATAAAGTCAGAAGTGCACACCTGAAACAAACCAACTATCATCCCTACAAACTAATATATACGTCCATTTCCGCCAATAAACCGGATATTAGCCTTTCCATGTAATCGATGGTTAGACAGTAGTACTAGGCTTAACTCAAGCCCGGAGCTAAAGAGCAAAATATCTTACTATTTAATGCCCACGAATTTGAAAGTGTTTTTGCAAAAGTTCAAAACTGCCGTTTTGCAATGCTCAGGAGCTTCTTAGCATCTATAACTGTCCAAGTTGGTATAAATTAGTTCGGAACAGGAAAAAGGATGCTCTTTAAAGCATTTTTTTTAAAAATACTTCGGTTAAGCATATTTCTATAAAATTCTTTTTGTCTTCGGGCGGGAGAGGAGTTCTAATTTAGGTTTTTTATTTGAATTCCATTTTCTAAAGAAGGGAGAAGCGATTGTCATTTTGTTCCAAACGGAACTCGAAAGCTTTTCATAATTTGATTCTTTCTAACAGACGATTTAAATCTTTGCGATTCAAATAAGATTGCGAAACAATCTTCGGAGGTTGGTGAACTCCGACGAGCAAGGGGCGGAGCTCCCTAGTATTTTATGAAATGAAAATAGATCATGTAACGAAGGTCTTTCTCATAAACGTGATGTCCTATTCATACTTCCCTTATGCTAAAACTTATATCTAGGTTTTAAAAAGAGAAAGGAAAATGGAATATGAAGAAAGAAAACATTTTATTTCCTTTTTTTTTTTTAAGCTTTTTCATTTTAAACCAGAAATAGTTGTAGAGAGTATGGAATTTTCAAATATATTTAATTTTTGGTTAAATGTCAATATTTCTGTCATATTTCTGAAACTGAGATTGGCTATACAGTACGAGAACGCATTTGCTTTTTAAATCAGTTTGATACTAATCCTCATATATATAATAACGAAATATCGAGTAACGCTGACGTTATCAACAATGAAACTCGCGCCACGGCATGATAATTTGGTAATATTTTTTCGGATACGTTTACGTTTTACATGCAAGAAAATGCTTCATTTCGACAAGGCTGATCTGGATCCGGTAACTTAACTGTTTTGCTGGCAAAACTGTCAGTTTAGGAGAATGAAGAAACGAAAACGTGTTCCACAATAAACGCTGTCTACTCGAGTTTATGGTTAATCCACTGGAGTTAAGGTTTAAATTTCAACAGTCAAAATATCACCAAACAGGCAATTGATTCGTTCAAATGTAGAAGCAATTTTCATCCGTCATAACTTGACGGGAAATTTTCTAGTTGAAGCGCCAGCTTTTTAATTTTCTTAAACATCTAATCAAAAACAGTCCATACATATTGATAGAGACTGAAGAATGCTATGGCAGAAATGGAAATTTAAAGGAAAAAAAAAACAACGTAACATAAGATTTTTGTCAAAGTGAGAGAGAAAACCAAGTGGATATTTTCCGCCAGACTAATTTTGAATAGCACAAGGCGGGATGGGACAACAACAGTACTTGTGCCCTGCTTCTCTAAAAATCAGTCAGGTCGTAATAAACATGACAGTATATTTCTTTAAGAGTTTTAAATTTGTTGGGAGTTATTGTCAGAGGCATCCCGAACTTATTTTTTTGGGAGGGCGAAAAGTCTTAATTTTCCGAAAAACTCCAAATTTTGCCGAATGGAGCTCCAAATTTCGCCGAATTGTGATAATTTTTCCAAATAGAACATTCTGCCGAATTTCGATAATTTTGCCAAATTATCAGGAAAAATTTACCGAATAAAGAAATTTCTGTTTGGGCACTGTGACCAGGGACGCTCTATCGGAGGCGCCCCTGGTTATTGTGTAGGTTTCTCTTGAAGTTTGAGAGTGCTGTGTAATTTCGTTTATAGTATCAAAAATACCAAAATAGGATTTGATTGTTACAGAGTGTGAAAGTGTCTTTTAGGGGAAAAAAAAAGACAGTTCATGGATAATGAAGTTCAATGATATTTAGCCCAAAGTTACATTTTAAAATGTTTTTCCATGTTTTATCATCATCAAGTTTCGTTTGTACTATAGATTCATTTGTGTGTCTTAGAACAAAAGCAGAGTAAATTTTTAATTTGTATGAAAAAAATTAATCAACCGAATCTGTTTTTTATTTAACTTTAATTTTTTTCATTGATAAATTGTATTTCAGAAACAAAAGGTGCATAGGTTAATGTCAATTTTAAGCATATATAATATTTTTATGTAACTTTTATAAATCAAAATACTGCAAAATAAGACACTAGAACTCTACTTGAAACTTCCCATTGATCTTTTGTTGTGATAACTTGCAGAAATATTATTTAACTATATTTAATAATGCCTAATCCATTCGTAACTCCAGAGCTCGAATACGCTACCTTGCGGTGACTAACAGTACTTCCGAAAAAGGTAAAACATTCCATTCCACGCATTCTCTTTGGGGTAAATTACAGGCTTCAGACAGTTTGTGGTGTAATGTAATTTCAGAGGAATAAAAAAGAAAGCTTCCCACAAACACGATGAAAAATTACTGTCATTAACAAAGCGTCAAAGCAAGTTATAAGTTACGGCATTTGTTTGTTTTACCTTTTTCATCCGCCGTTAGACAGTGACTGCAGCGCTTCCTATAGTTTATTGGATGTGCAAATTAGCTCTTATAGAGTCCCTAGGGACTCTAGTTTTGACAACCTCCCTAAAAGCCGCGCATCTTCTTTGACGTCACGAACTCTTTGATCTACTCGGCCTTTTGTATTATGATAGTGAAAGAATTCACCAAATTCCAAGCCACGCTTACTCTTTTGAACACTAGGTGGCAGGGCTGCACGGGGTCACTCAAAACTTCCGGCGGAAGTCTTATTTGTATTGCTTCTTACGACGAATTGCTTTGTTTACGTATCTGTAATTTGATTGAATTTTTTAAATTAATCATGAATTTCAAAGGCGCAAAATTTTCGTAAAAATAGGGGATGTTGTTCTGCTTTCGGGTACAGCAGGAGGACAGGAGCAAATAAGATGTCAGAAATAAAGATGTTCAAATTTCTGAAGGTCCTGATCGTCGAATCAAAGCCAATGCTTTAAAGCGAAAGTATTGAATCTTAATGAATATTATGTGGTAAACACACTTTGTGCGAGGTATTTACGAGCTGGAAACATTCACCTTAATTTCATCAGCTTTGTATTTTTACTGTAATGTGTGAAGATCTATATTGATCTATATTAAATTGATTATTAGAAAAACTCAACCTGAACAATTTTTTATTTGCTTCCTGCAAAGCTGAAAGTTTCCAGTGTTTTGAACATGGGCGGATTTATGGGGGGGCGGAGGGGTGCAATGCCCCCCCAGTTTTGGGAGGACTTTCTATAGTAACAACACATCTTCCAAAAGTTTAAAAAAAAAGATAATATTATTTTTTCTTCTTTGAATAGTTCAGAAGGGCATGGGTAGATTTATAGAGGGGGGGGGGCACATGGGGCAATGCCCCCTAACCCAGTTTTGGGAGGACTTTATATAGTAACAACACATCTTCCAAAATCTTAAAACAAAAAAAAATCATGACTTTTTCTTTTTTTAATAGTTCAATGAAAATGAAAAGAAAAGCGAATGTCCTTTTCTGATGGAAGAAAAGAAAAGGAAAAAAAACGAACATTAAATACAAATAGTACATCTGTCACTGGGGTGCTGAAAATGTGTCTAAATTCACTATTTTGGACTGAAAACCATTTGGGCAAGTATATGAATGAAAATATAGGCTGTACGAGCTATATATTAAGCTGCAACACTTAAAATAATTGACGATTATTTTAACAAATTAGAACCTAAAGCAAAGGGGAAAAAACTCCCCTCCTCCCCATTTGCTCTAACAGAACGATCTACTCGTTATGATTTGTGTCATCATGTCACTGGTAGATTAATAGGCCTTTTGAGAAATTCTAAAAAACATAGTTTTTTTTCCCCTTCTCTCTCTCTCTTTTTTTAAGAGAGAGAGAGAAAATAAATACTATCGCAAACTGAATAAATTTCAGTTATCTGAGTGTTCTGATTAAATGAATCGTTTTACTTAGAGGGAGAGTACAATTTTACTTACTTTATAAATACTGTTTTAAAAGTAAGGTAAGTCATAATCATCTAAGTCTAAGTGAATCAGTCCTTGTCATTATTGAAATCTAAATAATCGAGTCATCAAAAGTTTTTGAAAAATTTACTGAAATTTTATAAAAGTCTATAAAAACCTAACAAAGACTGGTAAAATCATAAAAATCCTTTAAACATAAAAACTGACGAATTTTCGTAAAAATTACGAAAAAAATCAAGCAAAAATTTGCAGGTAAGAGTGAATTACTAACAGGGCCAAATTTGCCTTTAAGATAAACAAGCTATTGCTTAGGGCCCCTGCTTTGAAGTGGGTCCCTAACTCTCAAAAAAAATTCATGATTCGTTCCTTAAAACATAGAAATTGCTTAAAAAAACTAATTTCATTTTTAAGTGCTTGAAAAAACTAATTTCATTTTTAAGTGCTTGAAAACCTTGAATATTTGGAAACATATGGCTAAAAACCTTAAATTTAAAATTTTCTAACAAATGGTAGAGGGGGAGGAATGCCAAAATATGTCAAATTGAGCTCCTTGCCACATCCTGTATTAAAAATGTAAAAATCATGGTTCTTACGTTTGTAACATATTATTTGAAATAAATTTTTGTGACTCACATGTTTCATATCTTGCTATTTATTCAATCCCGAATGAAGTATTTTGGAAATTCTTTTGCATTGATTCCTTTTATTGTATACTTCTTCTGCATATTGTCTATCTGTTTAGCACGGAAAAAAATACACTACCTATATTCCTTTTCGTTTTCTGCCCCACTTGCAACTGAAGAAAAGTTGTCATAAGAAATCTATGGTTTCTTTTTCCTTTTAAATTTAAAATAGCTATTTTCTCACAAAGTTAGAGCAGGACTGTAAAAATTTACAATCAAGTACTAAAATATCAGGCACTGGAAAGTACAAATAAATTGTGTTAAATAATTTTATTTATTCTAGAGTCCTTGAAAATAATTAGATAAGTCTTTGAAAATCCTAAACAAAGTGGGCTCCACTTACTTCTACTGCATATTGATAATCTGTTTAGCCAGGAAAAAAAAATGATACACTACCTCTATTCCTTTTCGTTTTCTGCAGTACTTATAATTAAAAAAAGGTTGTTGTAATGGGAAATCTATAGTTTATTTTTTCTTTCAAACTTAAAATGGCTGTTTCTTACAAAGTTTGAACAATACTATACAACTGTATAATCTAGTTATCAATTTTTATTTCTATCCAATTAACCTTTATAAGGCTTCAAAATGCAGAAGTTCATATCCATTTTAAAAAATTTCCCCCGGGGGAGAAACACCCGGCCCCTTAAAATTGGAGATATTCTGTTTCCTACTTAAAAGGGAGCCCTGCGTCACTCTCATGATAGCAGCTCCCTCTCTTAAGGTCAATTCAAGAAGGACAGCATGAAAACACACATTAATGAAAACGGCACACAAAAAAGTAAAGCATGGACTTATGCATCACAGTAGACAGACAAAATCATGGGAGTGGGGGACACTAAAAATGTTGCTAAAAAAAAAAAAAATCCTGCCCCCCCAGGAACTCAGTCCTAAATCCGCCTATGGTTTTGAAGGGTTTCAAACAGTTTGATTTGTGTGATTAAAATAAAGAACAACTATTCATTACCTCATGAGAAAAAAACTTCCATTGCTCGAACTATCAATAACTCGAACCATTTAGCCCGTCTCTTGGGACTTCGAGTTATTGACGGTACTTTAATATTAGGCGATCTAATTGTAAACAAATTTAGATATTCGACAATCGGTAAACAAACTCATTAATTAAAGTTATAGTATAGTATCATAGTACAGCTATTGGTATTACATGCAGGAGAAAGCACTCGGAGATTAAATTTAAATTTTGTTATCTTTCAATTTTTTTTATGCCTATCAATCTTGCTACAGAAGCAAGTTGATTAAACAAAAAAAAAAGTGATGAACAAATATGTAATAAAATATATTAAATATCAAACCTGAAAATTAGGTAGCAACTGTAATAAGTGTGTGTGAACTGAAAAGCTACAACAGGAGAATTGATTGAATATGACACCAAAACTCCCTGTCATAGCCATTCTGTGTGAACACAGTGCAGAAAAGCTTCCATCTTTGAAAAAATAGCTTCAACTTAAGAATAGGAATTACAATTCACAACGTACTTGCAATCCAGTAGATTTGTGATTCTTGAAAGCAGACTTTGTATCAACTTTATTTCTGTTTAGGAGGTATTCATAAATGCTTATCATTGAAATCGCGGTAATGATCGACAAACGAAAACTCGTTTTTTTTTTCTTATTTCTGTATTTAAAGGATCAGGAAAATCAGATCCGTTGATCGACAATTTTTGAGAATAGCAAAGCCTATTATACTCATTTCATGCATTAAAATACGCAAAAGACATGATTCTACTTAGAACTGAAAGAAAACAAAATTGCCTGAACACTGTAAACATCAATCGTTAGTATCGCCAACCATATACTAAAGGATCGGTAAGGTCACAGCCATTGAAAGATAATTTTTAACAATAACTAAGTTTGTCTTTCTTATTTAATGCATTGAAATACGCAGAAGACATTATTCTGCTTTTTAAAGAAGCACAATAAAATCGCTTTCGCTATGAACACCTATCTCTAGCAATGGAGATTGGCGCTTAACCGGAAATAAGACTCGCTACTTCCGGTCTACGTCAGTGGTTTGTTTGTTTATTTAGGATATTTGGTGAATAATTAAACAAACACTGTCCAAAAGCTGGTGTTTTTTCCAAAATCTCAATCGTTGAAATGTTCCCAAGCACACTATCTGTGGTGCGACAAAAAGAAGGTATGGATCTATCACAGTCAGTTTATAAACAACTAAACTTGCTTATGATTTTAGTTTAGTGACACAACTTCCGTTTCCGGTACTACAATGTGATGTTTGTTTTGTTTACATATTTTGTGATTTTGTATATTCGTGCTTTGTGTGACTGAAACGCTGAAATTAGTTTTGTTGAAGCTTAAATATTGTATCTCTTTATCTAGTGTTGAAGCTTAATTATTCGTTGAACAATTTCTAATTGCGTTTGCTTCATTTTTAAACAAAGTATGTTTCTGTGAATACTCATATTTTAGATCACAAGTTTCTGTATCTTTGAAAGTTATGTTCCGATCCAAGAACGTCGCTCATTTTACTTTTTCTAAAATGAAGTACTTTCGATTTCTGCACAAAAGTTTTCCTAATTACAATACTGTCGATGAAAAAATTGCATTTAAAGAAAGACTTGCAAACGGCCCATCGTTTGCTGAATTCGTTAATAAAGAACCGGTTAATCAAAATGAAGTGTACGAGCATCCGCCCTATTTGCCGAAGATTTCTTCAGAGAGCACTAGGAAAGGTAAGATTTTCAACGTCTTTCTTATGTAACAGTATAGAGTTATAAAAGCAAATTCACATCACTACCAAGGCAACAAATACTAATAATATAAAAGTGACGACCAACAACAGGTTCTGGATCCCTAATTTCAGTTCCATTTATAACTTAAAGAAATGTTATTAAATGCAGTATTTAGGTGCAGAAAAAGTTTAATTTTTCAATGGTTTTTGCAGCGTTAGAAATTACCCATCGTCCACTGGTCCCAGACCAGTGTAACCTGCCTCGGACCACCATAAAAAAAATAATCAGTGGTTCATGGGACCACAAACTGCTGGCTATTTTTGATCACACTGTGCTAGAAAAAATCCAAAAGCATTGTTATTACCATTTTGAATTCGATTCGCAGTACAGTAATTTTGCAGTTAAGTGTTTTATCAATGAGCTAAAACTTAATAAATGTAATATCATAAAGCGTAAGTAATTTTTTAGTACAAACATATTTAGTGTTTAATTTAAAGCGGATCAGTGGTGGTGTTTGAGGACCAGTATACATTCACCTTGACTGGTCAAAGGGACCAGTAGGATTTTTTGCTAATCTCTAACGCTAGTTTTTGCATTTATGTTTTACATGATGTTTTAACGAACATTCTTTTTTAAATGATAGATTAAAGAACAATAAAGTGATGATTAAAAATATGCACTTTATTTTTAAGCTTTTGCAATTTCTTTTTCTTATTCATGTTTTTAATATAATACATTCTCTAACTACAATTTTTACACTATATTTTGAACACTTTCTTTCGCACACATGCATAAATGTCGAAAATTTTGGTCACTATTATGACCAAAAAAAATCCTTATGCATACAAATTGAAATTTTTAATGAACAATTCAGCTTCTAGGTAATTAGATTATAATCAGCTGTATAACTAAGTTAATCTTATATCTTTAAACGAGCAATTCTTGTGGGTATATATGTATTTCTTATCTCGGAAACGGCTCTAACGATTTGGATGAAATTTTGGATTTAATTGTAGTTTTGCATTCTAAGTTCATCTACATCAGTGTTTTTTCTGTAAAAACGCGATTTTAAAAAAAAAAATTAGTTTTTTAATATAAAGTCAAATTGAGTAAACTTGAACAAATTGAGTCAAATTGAGCCTTGAAGTAAACTGTGAGTTGATGCATCAGACAGATGATTTGCAACCATAACAATGAAAATTTGTCTCTTCTCGATTTAAAATTTTATACTTGCTTAGGGTTGCCAGGCTTGGCTGATATTGGCCACTTTGGCTAATTTCAAACACACTTGGCTGAAAAGAAATTCAAAAGCATTATGTAAGTCGATGTAAGGCTTTTTTTCTTTTTTAAGTGAAACTATTGCTTGACCATCCTATTTTATTTTATTTATTTATTTTCTTTTTACACTTTGAATAGTTTAACATGTTTTTTAAATCACGCATCTAAATTTTATTTCGAAGAAGTGTATGTCTTGAGATTGTTTATGTTTTGTTAAGACAGTTGTTATCATTTGTTGGAATGGTTTGTGGCTCATCAGTTTTGATGGATATCATGCTGTATGTAGCATTTTCTGGCGTAAAAACTAAAAGTACTTATTCAAAAAGAAAATCTCGATTGGGATAAAATCGTGAAACGCATCATAGTATGAAAGGAAGTATTCGGTCAAAAAACCATTTTACCATAGCAAAACTGAGGTCAAAATATTTAAATTACTCACAAGAAAATTTTGTAGTGGAAACAAACGTAACAGATAGTTTAAAGCAAGATGTTGATTTAATTACATTCAGAATCTTCTTTGTTTGGTACTTTAGTGTTATAAGAAGGTCGAGTTCATAATATTTCGTTAACGTGAAGCTTTTCAAGTATATTTGGAAAAGTATTGAACCCTAAAAAAACACAATTTGACAAAAAATAATTCTTTTAAAGCCGAGCGAGGCTCGGTCGTCCAGGTACTATATATTTATACTTGAATGTTCACCATTGAATAAATATTCAACATAAGACATAACTTTGACACATTTTGTTCTGTTTTTGATATTTTCTCGCAAAATGCAGTTGCTCTAAAAATTTAGTTTTGTACCCAAGGGTTTTGGACAGGACAGTAAAAACCATGGTTTTTACCATAGTGTCCAAAACCTTGCCAACCCTGTGTTTCAGTCAATCTGATTGCACCATTCGCTGGCGTATGTGTGTAATCCATTTGCAGGAATGAGCAATCCTTTTTCAGATTTCACGAAAACTATTGTGGTTTTGAGCTATATTTTTTAAGCTATCAAATATGCTAGTAAGGTTTTTCACCTACAGTATACTCCCGATTATCCGTGTGTGGATTATCCAGTTTGCGGATTATCCGTGCATCATTTCAGAATCAAACTTTTCTAAAGCTTCGATGATGTTATCAATAATATCGATAACATTATTGAGAAAATTAAAGAAATCGAAGGTTTTGAATCAGTTGACGCTGTTAAATGTCGAAGAGTGGTTTAAAAGCGACGAATGTGAATCAGGATTTCAATGTCTAACTGACGAAAATATCATTGAACTTGTTACTGAATCAAACGCAAGTTCTGATACCGAAAACGAAGATGAAGAACACGAAGAAAATACAATTTCACATTCTACTGCTCTACAATCTGTAGAACATTTATTGGATTGCATGAGTGAAAGAAGTTACGATTACGGAGAAATAATTGCAGTAAGAAAAATTCGTATGGACATAAGCAACAATTTAAACAAACAAAGAAAACCGATTTTTTTTAAGCAATACATTTCGAAGAAAAGTTCCTGGTTTGTGTGAGTATATACATAGTTTTTTCTAATTTCCCCTTTAATAGTTACCCTGCATATTCCTTAAATGATTTTTTCGGATTATCCGTGTTTTTCGATTATCCATGCTACGCCGCCCGGTGATTACCACGGATAATCGGGAGTATACTGTATTTTGCTGATTATCTGCGGTTACCATGCCAAATTATTCCGCGGATAATCCAGAGTTGTTGTGTTCAAGTTTATGCTCTTAAATTTCGTAATTATTTCTTATTTGCAGTCTATATTGAAACCTATGGATGT
The DNA here is from genome assembly GCF_026930045.1 of Uloborus diversus. Taxonomy (NCBI): domain Eukaryota; kingdom Metazoa; phylum Arthropoda; class Arachnida; order Araneae; family Uloboridae; genus Uloborus; species Uloborus diversus. The sequence goes on along the minus strand of NC_072737.1, from coordinate 30,747,716 downwards.
CAAATGAATGTCAATGATACTGAAATTATTCTTGCTATTATGGAAAAATCTGGCTTCATAATCTCAAAAGATATTCATGATGTAAGTATAATGAATTAACTGTGGTAAAACCTCTTTAAGACTTTTTATTTCAGTAACTATCTTCACAAGCATTTGGAAAAAAAATTTACCAGATTTCTCCCTCTAGTCCCCAAAGCAGAATACTTGACGATGTTCTGCAATATAAAATCATTTGACCAAAATTGTTCTGCAAGTTCTTCAAGCATTGTATAGACAAGCAACCAACGTGACCTTTTCCACAAATTGGGAGCCCTAAATCTAAATAATTTCATATAAGTTAATTTTTTTTTTTTTCAGTTTTTAAAATTTCACTATGAATTGCTGTAGAACCTAAACCGATGGAGATTCTCTAAAAATATTTATGTGCTTTCTAAAAAGCATAGAGAGAGCAAAGATACAAAATTTTATAAAAATCTGAACCTAGGTGTCAAACCACCTTTACTTGGTTAATAAATAATGATGTTAATGAATAGTTAAGTTACTAAAATAGTAAATAAATTACTAAAATAATAGATAAAATGAGTTGACTGTAGCAAATAATAAAACACTTCAAAACTTTCTAAATAATTGAAATATTTTCAGGATGCAAATGGATTGAAATCTCAAACAAGACACGCAATTTTTGGCAATGGATGTGTTTCAATGTTGGCATGTTTCTAAAACATGCGTTTATGGAGGAAATTGTAGTAGATGAAGATTGATTGGGGGAAAAAAAATCAAAAATGCTAGAAAAATGAGAATCTTTTCAGATTTAGAATATGTAATTTCTGCAAAAACTGCTGATTTTCTGCAAATATCTTCCAACTCAAGATAGAATTTTGCACAAGTTTCTGCAGATGACTTATTGAATTCAACATTTTTTGCAAGCTTTCCGCCAAATTGCAGTAATTTCCGAAAATTTTAGATTTTCTTCTAACTTAAAGAAATCTACAGATTTTCTGCAGAAATTTTGCAGAAATCTGAAGAATTTCTGCAGAAAATTTGTCTGAGTTTTCCTCTCACATTTGAACAGAATTGTTCTGCAGCTCAAGCATCTGTTCTTCAATGTACGTCGTAAATTTAGCAGTATTCTGCTTTGAGGCCTCTTGTGAACTTATGCTAGTTTTTCCTTCATTAGCTATTTCATAGTTCACTCTCAAAGTGACCGTTTCGCTGCCTTCAAATATTTTATTTCTTATTTATATTGTTTATAGCTTTTTAATGATAAGTTTTGTTGCAAGAACTATACATTATTAGTTTTTTTCAAAGAACTTATAACAAACTTAGGCATTTAAAGATTGCTCTCTGTTAAGTTTATTTTGATTGCAAATTTATACTTTTGTACATTTTTCAAGAAACTGAGTAGGTATTTTCTAATTTGACTCAGGTGTAGTATACCCCCCTCACCCTCAGCAATATCTGAATTTTTTTGATAATAAGTTGCTTTTACTTAAAAGTAAAAAAAGTTGTCATATAAACTTTTACCTGTGAAGGACTTTGAAAATTTGTTTTTAATGCTTATAATTCAGATGTAAGAATTAAGATTTATTACCTTCCCTGAATTCTGTTCTGCAAGCTAAAAATTCAAAATTATTGAGAAAGTGCATGATGAAATTCAAGTGATCTGTGTCAATGAATGTTGTTTCTGTGCATTTGTGTGGGGTGTGTGTGTGTGTGAAAAAGACATAACATTTAATGTTAAATAATTATGATTTCAGACTGATGTGATATTTATTATGACTTGTGCTATTCGAGAAGGAGCGGAACAAAAAATATGGAAGAGATTACATTATTTAAGAAGCTTAAAGAAACCAAAATCCAGAAGATCCTTAAAAATTGGAGTTCTTGGTAACAACTTTTTTTTTGTAATGTTCTCTTTTGTTTTCAGTAGAAATATGTATGCTATCAAAAAATATCAATTGTAATCTCTTTTTTGAAATATGACTATGACTATTGTTCTAAAAAACTTTGCAATTCATTGTTCTTCTAATTATATTAAAATTCACATTTATACCAGGTGTCCCAAAATAACTGCATAAACTCAGCACAGCTACATTCCTTGTGGGGAGCACATAAAAACTGCTCAAAGAATGAACTGTACAATCCATAGTTTACAAGAAAAATACGAAAAACAAAGCATGACGTCATTGCCGGTGCAAGAAAAAAACACTTTATTGAACATATCAACAGCAGTATATATACATTAGGTATACGTTTTAAACATTATTGTCTGAAAAGATATGCAAATACTGTTGTTGAACTAAATACGTCCAATAAAGTTTTTTCCTTGAAAAGGCATTGTTTTTGTAATTTTCTCGTAAACTATGGATCATACAAAAACGCTTCTTTGATGCAGTTTTTACGTACTCCCAACGAGGAATGTAGCTGTGCAGAGTTTATGAGGTCGTTTTCAGACACTCTGTATATGATTAGGATACGGGGTAGCACGCATGGATGGTTTACTGTTTTACATTAAAAAAAATAATAATTTTAAAATATTTAAAAATATTGACATATACTGTCCGTATGTGCTCCCAAACATAAAATATGCATTGAAGGCAAAGATTTTGTTGCCTCATGTCATGTTTATACTTGCACATGCCTGGAATTAAAGAATAAACGCTCTGAAAATTTAACAGTGACATTTTTGTTAGTTCCAACTTATAAAAAGGTGTTATCACATAAGATCAAGCAGTGCTTTTCTGGGGAGGTCATTGACCTCATAAAATTTTTCTTACTCAGCAAAATTTGTCTGCGGATACCGCAAAGCTGGAGATAGCATTGAAATACTCAGTTTCTTAAAAACTATTTCTAATGCCACTTCTCATTTAATGTAGGTATGTGTAGTGTGTTTGTTTGTGTTTTATCATTCGGTAAAATCTAAAAGTTTCATTCGGTAAATTGAAAATTTCTCCTCTCCCAAAAATTCAAGTTTGGGGTTCACTTGGATAAGTCTACCTTATATTCTTGTTTATTTCCAGGAGAAAAAAATTACAGTCAGGTAAAAATGCTTGATTTCAAATACAGCTTACAATAGAAGAGTAAACATTTACTATTAAGTAAACCACTAAAATCATTTTGCTAATAAATGCATTCTTTTACATGATAGTGCACGCTGTCACTCATGGGTGATATTGCTGGTTAGTTTTGAAAGGAGTACAGCTTATAAATGAGGACTAAAAAAACTGATTTTTAATTAATTTACTGTGAAAGTAATAGCTATTACTTATTAAGTGTTTCTTTTGAAGTAACTTTTTATATTATTTTATTTCTTATATACCTTCTTTAAGAAGTTGTTATAATTCTTTTGAAGTAACTTAGTAACAATTTAGGTACACAATTTTCAAGATACAAACATTTTTAGTTTTTACTACAATGTCAAATGTGAACTTCATAAAATGTTTAGTTTTTTCATCCTAAAAATGCTTTCCTTACATATATCACTGTTCAAAATTTTCTGTACTGAAACTATGATTTCATTTAAAGCAACTCTGCCGGCTAAATATCTTACTGAAACAATTCAATATTTTTTTTACAGGTTGCATGGCTGAAAGACTAAAGCATAAGTTATTGGAAAAAGAAAAAATTGTTGACATAATAGCTGGCCCTGATAGCTACAAAGATTTACCAAACTTGATATCACTTGCAGATGACGGGGAGAAAGCTAGTAAGTCTTTGTTTTCATACCATAAACCAGAAGAGGGGAAGTAAGTAGGGTTTGGATACTTATAAAAATATTTTATTGAGGTCCCACAAAAAAATAAAACCATAGTACGCCTCACAATTTGTTTAACATAAACTTTAACTCACAAAAGTATTAAATAAAATAGATAGACATACTTGCATTCAAAAATCAGCAGAATTACATTTTCTGTCTTGAAATTTTGCAAGAGAAGTTAATATAAAAATAAAACTCATATTAATATTTTTTAAAAGTGTGTGTGCGAAAGCATATCTTTTTCTAGAAAAATCCTGGAAAGGCTTGAGAATTTTTAAGAAAAAAAAATAACCATCCTGATTTTATCATTTAGTATGTAAAACTTATATCTTGGCCATTAAAATATTCTGGTGTCCTGATAGTTAAAGCATAAGTTAATTAATTAACCTTGTCTTTAGTGACTCCTGTTCAAGGTTCGCTGATATATCGGATACATAGCAGTTGATATATATCTGATATTTATTTTGAAAATATGATATTTTGATATTTTTGTTATTTATTTTTCAAACTACTATGTAAGCAAAATAAAAATTATATGTATTATTCATATGAATACTAATCATCTATTATTAAAAATAACCAAAATAATATACTGCATTTGTATTATATATTGATCTTTTTTTATATAATGTATTTGACATTAATTATTTTATATTCATAAAAATATTAGTAACTTAACAATGTTAATAATATAGATTAAAAATGCCCAGTTAAAAATTAAAAGTTGGTCAGAAAAAAGGAAAAATGTCTTATGACTGTGCACAAACCAAGGAGTATTTTTATTTTTGAATTATATATATATTTTAAATAAACTATAAAAAGCTAATATATTGCTAGCAAAAGAAAAATGAGTAATGCAGCTGATGCTTAAGTAACTCAATGAAAATTAATTAACATTTTAAGTAAAGTAATAATTCTAAATTACATATAAACATTATATATTACAATAAAAAATTATATTAATATAACATATGGTTTTAAATCACTTCTCTTGATGAAATTTTACATGATATTTTATATTTATGTATATAATATTGTGATTTTTACACGGCACATGCATATATGTAATCAGTTTAACAGAACATATTAATATCATAGTCAATATCCAATGCTTGTATTAATTGTGCTATATTTTATTTTTAAAACATTAAATTATCACATTTCATAAGTGCTTCTAAATATTCAAATGTAAATACCATTTTAAGTATGTACTTTTTTTACATAAAATGTGTATTTATGTTCAAATAATGGAAGAAACATTAGTTTTAAGTTTACCATAAACTTAATGTAAGAAAATAAATAAAAGTGATTTGAGGGTACAGTTACTATTTAGAGAGGTTAGTTTGCTAATTGAAAATATCCAATATATATCAAATGTTGGATATTTATCAAAATATCAGATATTTTCGTGATATTTTCAAACTCTGCTCCTGTTTATTGGCTCTAATCCAGATTAATCATCAGTTAATGTAGCAAATAATTATGTATCTGTAAAATGAATTGTTTGACTATTTTTTTTAAATCTATATTATTTTCAGTTAATGTTATGCTGTCCATCGATGAGACTTATGCTGATATTATGCCAGTGAGAATTGACAAGGACTCAAAATCAGCTTTTGTGTAGGTTGCTTTAAAAATTATTATTGATTATTTGATGTGCTTTGCAATGAATAATTGATATAAAGGATGTTCCCTTTTCAATATTTTTAGATCAATAATGAGAGGCTGTGATAATATGTGTACATATTGCATTGTCCCATTTACGAGGGGCAGAGAACGTAGTAGGCCAGTATCTTCAATTTTAGATGAAGTAAAATACTTATCCGACCAAGTGAGTGAAATTATTTTTTGAAACTCTAAAATATTTGAAGACTGTTTTTAAACTTCTTACCATGTAATACCTCTTTTTTTGACATTTTTATGATTCAAATTATGGTTTTTAGAAAGAAAATGTTGATCTATTTGCTTCAATATGTCAGTGATTCCCAAAGTGGAGTCCGCCGAACAATGAGAAGGGTTCCGCCATAAGTTAACTATTATGCATTATTTTACATATTACCGCAGCGATATTAGAAATAAAAGGAAAAATACCATGGATTTAAAGTCACATCAGAGTGTAGTAGTAGTTGTCATTGTGTTTTATAATAGTCATGACAGTGTAACAAAGAAAATGCCATTTGGTTTAAAGCAAGTTTTTCATAAAGCTTCAAAAGTAGTTTGTTTTTTTTTAAAAGTCTATTCAACATCATTGATGGAAATATATGTAGGTAACACAAATTACTACTTTTCTGCACAGAGGTACGCTGGCTGTCCAACTTCAATTTTTTGGGAGATTGTATAAACTCCAGATGAACTGAATGTCTTTTAATTAGATCAAAAGACATCAATATCTTCAACCTATTAAGAAAAGATTTGTGAAGACATGGACAGTCAACACTAATTTCTTTATCTCCACACTGAAATATGGTGACTTTTCACTAGAAACGTTTTCGAGAGGTAGTATGAACAGATGGTTTTTCAACTGGAGCAAAAGGCATTTATATCTTTAACAGTTTTCAAGATTTTGCATTCTGTTATCTCTGTCGCCTCACTCCTTTCAAAGGATTAGTGGCAAAACTTTATCAGCACTTCTTCTGCCGGAATACATATATATATATATATATATATATACCAATTTTCACGTGAATCCTTGAATTTTTTCTTTTGATACAGCTTTCACGCTAAATGCAGAAATTGTTTGTTTGGGCCACAACTGGGGAGATCGATGCCAAAAACTAGTTGCATGAAATGAAAATGTGTACTAACTTTTGTTCCATCCCATACGTTAAATTTGCCGTTTGAGCGCTCACAAAAGTCGCATACAGACAGCCAGACAGACAGTTTCTAAAAATAGTCAAACAATGTAGCATACATTAAAAGGTGCAAATCTTTCAATATACATTATCTGTGTATTAGAAATGACTATGATCATGAATGATTTATATTTTTAATCCTTATGATTTAACTTCAAACATTTTGTCTTCTAGTTATAAACAGTAACGGGGTTGCAAGTTGCTTGAAGTAAAAGTGAAGCACTAAGGGTTACTTTGCCTAAAAATTTTGGGAACTGCTGTAACATGTTACATAGTTACTGTATTGAGTATATAGTTTTAGTTGTAACTGAGTACAAAATTTATTATAGTTCTGTGGTGTGGGAAAAATGGGATAAAATAATGTTAAAATACTGAAATTGAAATTCTCAACTATGTATATCAAAAGTATTGCTTTCCATGAATATTTTTTCTTTTATATAAACAAAGAAATGCAATTTCCAGATTATCTGTAAAATAAACTAAAGGTTAAGAATTAAGCTAGTACTTTTTAAAAGCTTTCATTTTCAAACAAAAAGGAAATATTGCTGATTATTGCTCCATTTTTCATTTTAAAATCATGTTAATTGAATTTGTCAGTTTTAAATTGTCATCACTTTAATCTACTTACTGCTTTTTAAATTTTTATGATGGTTTGAATTAATTACCATTCAGTTAAAATTGCTCTAATTACAGTTATGAGATAAGAGTTGAATTATACATTATAAAATTAAAATTATTATTTTTTATATGCAGGGTATTAAAGAAGTCACCCTTTTGGGACAGAATGTCAACAGTTACAGAGATATTTCTGAATCTGCTCAGTTATATTCTTCTGATGTTAGAGCTAAGATTGAGCTTAGCACTGGATTTCAAACAGTATATAAGGACCGTTTCGGAGGGTTGCGATTTGCTGATTTATTGGATAAAGTATCGGACATCAATCCTGAAATGAGAATTCGATTTACATCTCCTCATCCCAAAGATTTTCCTGATGAGGTAACTTTTTTTTTTCATTAATGATAAAAGTCTTTAATAAATATCATGCATGTAAATTAAAAGAAGTTCGTCTAGAACTAAATGAGTCTACTTTTCTAATGTTAGCATTAACTTTCTATTGCTAACCAATCTTTTCCTTGATTGTTTTATGCTTTATACTTTTCTTAAATGTTACTTTTTAAAAGTTAAGCATTTTTTGAAAACAAAATATGACTTAAGGAAGAAGAAAGTCAATAAGTTAACTCTTCAGTGAATGTTTTTTATTTTCTCATAAAAAGGATTCATGTGATTCCAATAACTGCATAAGTAAAAGGGGAATATTTTTAAAAAATCATAAGTAAATTTTAGTCCATATTTTAAGAAAAAATTAAAGGGGAACAAATAGTTTTAAGATATGCCAAATGGCTATAACATGTAAATAGAACTGTTGTAAAGAAAAACCTTTTTATTGTTGAAAAAAATATGCAGGAATAGCTTTCAATATGGCTTTTGTCAATATGTTGTCTTTATTGCAGATTTTAGGGCAAGCAATGTCTTTAATTTGCAGTTTGTTGAACTTCTAGACTAAAATTAACTGTATAGTTTATCATTTAAGTTTTTTAGCCAGCTACTATAACAGATTTTTTTTGATACAAAATGTGAAAAGTTGTGTCAAATATCTATGCAATGCTGACATACTAGTCCACAAAAATATTTATACTTTTTAACCGACTTCAAAAAGGAGGCGGTTATCAGTTCATACCGTATGTATGTGTTTTTTTTTGTTTGTCCACTCATAGCGTCTCACCTAGTGAACCGATTTTGACGATTCTTTTTTTAATGGATAGAGGATGGCTCAACTTAGGTCCCATTACTTTGTTTGACCATATTTGTTCTTTAGATAAAAAGTTATGGGCAAAAAACAGTAAATTTCCCTATTAAATGATTAAAATCATATTGTAGCGAAGTTCGCTCTTTTCATCCGTGGATAACGGTGGCTCAGTGGTAGAATTCTCGTCTCCCACACGAGCAACCCGGGTTCAAATCCCGACTAGGACAAAGTGAATTTTACTAAAATTTCGTTTCTACTGTTTCCCGTATTTTCTCGAATGTTGTATTAATTTCTGCATCTTTTCAAGTCTGGAAAGCTCCAGCACTTTTTCAAGTTGTATATAAGGAGATGTAACGTTCATTCGTGGTTCTGAATAAAGATCTCGAGTTGAGACTAACGAGTATTCGCTTCATTTGGCTTTCACATTGTCTTCGCTATCTTCATCTACGCGACAATATGAAACTCATTGTTATAAAAGCTTGGTGCCATATAACTGTAACATTAATAGTAATTGTAATGATAATTTTGAATAAAGGCTTTTCTAAAGCAATACAGTGATATAGAGCCGCACTTCTTACTAGGTAACTTCTTACTTTTACTGAAATATCTACATTTACACTAAAAAGAATGAAATAAAAAAATTTTGAAAAAAAAAAAAAAAATAGAACCGACTTCAAAATTGCTCTAAAAAGTGAAAAATAATTTTATTCTTTAAACACCATCGATAATACTTTTAAACATAATTTTTGAAGTTGGCGCAAAAACAAAAAGTAAAATCCATTGTAACCATGCTTCGTTCATATTTTTATCAAAAAATCATCCAAACTTAGGAACGAAACATTTATATCGTTACTCAAATATGCTGTCATCAATGCGTAATGCATGTGGTAGTGAAGAAACTGGACGTGGTTAAATTTATACTTGTAGTTGAGTTATGGCTGTGAATGATTTTATCGATCGTTTTTGCGCCAACTTCAAAAATTATGTTTAAAAGTATTATCGATGGTGTTTAAAGAATAAAATTATTTTTCACTTTTTAGAGCAATTTTGAAGTCGGTTCTATTTTTTTTTTTTTTCAAAATTTTTTTATATTTGCAAAGGTTAAAAATAAAATCAAGTATCAGGAAAAATAAATTTATTTTTGACAGCTGAGTAATATGAAAACAATGGTAAATTCATTCTAACCCACTCTTAAGCATCGCGCTTCAATAATTTCCAACACTCTTTCTTTTGTTTGCAGGCATAATTGAATTTTTAAAATTTTTTCATTAGAAAAATTAACAGGAACAAAAAATATTTATACAACAGAATTGCAACAAAAATTCCTCCAAACAAAAATAAATTCCCAGTTTGAGTAATTCAAATAAAGTAAGGATGTTTTCAAAACAATACTTTACAAAAAAAAAAAAAAAAAATAATAATAATAATAATAATAATCATCATAATCAGCTGTCAAAAATAAAATTATTTTTTTCTGATACTTGATTTTATTTTTAACCTTTGCAAATAAAAGCATAAATATTTTTGTTGACTAGTATGTCAGGCACTGCGACTTATTTTGATTCATTAAAACCAATAGTGCACTCAAGGGGAGAGTGCAGGGGGTCCGAACCCCTCCTATCGCCCTTGAATTTTTTCGATTGACCATAATCCTATGTTTGTAGTACGTAAATCAATTTCAAACAAGGGTAACAATAATTTCAGATTTAACAATAAAAAAATGAAATTTATTTTCTCTCTTTATTCCCCTGCAAAATCGAACTGTATGTGAACATAAATTGATCTATAATGATGATTTTACTTCGCTGTTTTTATTTTTAATTATGAGAAATGTAAATACATCCATTATTGTGCTTTCTAATGTTTTAGTTAATTATTTGTTATTTATGCATTTATTTTATTTACTAATGCCAAGTAATTATTCAATAATTTCTTTTAAATGTTTTTTGTTCCCAACAATCTATAAAATCAAAAGAGTGTTTGGATGCGTGTTGGAGTATGATATTAGAATGGTGGAAATTCAATTGTCTTTAAAAAAAATTCCTGTGTGCGCCAGTGGTTGAAACTGAATCTAACTTGCATGTTTGGGCCCTCATAAACATACTTCTTGTACTGGAGTTCTGACATCTATCATCATGACTGAGCTCAAGGAAATAATTAGTAAATAAAGCTAGTATTCCCCTTTACATTTGTACCAAAAGTTTTTAAAGATTGTCTGTGTTATGCATATAGATTTTTTTCTGTCATTTTCAAATTTTATGTTGAAAATTAATGTATTTGATTTATTAATATTTTTAGGTTCTGCATGTAATAAACAGTAAGCCTAATATTTGCAAATTACTACATTTGCCAGCTCAAAGTGGAAATTCAGAAGTTTTAAAGCTTATGAGAAGAGGTTATACCAGAGAAGCATATTTAGACCTTGTTGAACATATAAGAAGTGTTATACCAGGTATGCATTTCATATATCTTGAAAATGATTTTACTGCTAAAAAATATGATTAATGCTGTCAAGTATGGTTCAAAATTTATTCGCAAGGAATTTTAAAAAGAAAAGAATATGACGATTTTATTGTTTCTAAACTTTTTTTTTTTTTTTGCATTATCACTATGTTGTTTCCACCAGTATTTTCTTCTTTTTTTTAAATCACTAACAGTATTTGCTTTGTATATAAAATTCTTCTCTTTCTCCAATTTTTCATTTTGCATTGGCATTTTCAATTCTTCAAAAAAAGGTTCCTCTGAAACATGTGGATGCAATATTGTACTATTTTTTACTGTAATAACTTATATTTTATTTTTTGTTTTTTTACATAAAGAAAAAATGTTTTTACTTCTTGTGCACTGTGTAGCTCTCTCATTTTTATGAGTTTTCTGGTTCCCATTTTTTTTCTATGAGGATACTTGCTCTCTCTGTATCCACATCAATGCTTATGACAACGTGATTCAAGATATAGGTGTTTAAAATATGATTCGACCTTCTTCAATCTGTTGAACATCTGTAGGATTAATTTAATATAAGGTTACACTCCAGCTTGTGAAAATAAAAAGGAGAGGTGATCCCATCTCTATTGATGGACTCAACCAGAAATGTTTTAACATTGAAGTTCCAAAAATAAGATTTTAGTCAATATTCAATGAATTTCAGAGGGCCCTTAACTGGAATGCTTCAGAATTAAAGTTCTAAAAGCAAAATTGCAGGCCATATTTGATAACATAAGAAAATGGAGGAGGTTTAGAATTGTTCCCAAAATTTTTAGAAGTTGAAGTTCTGAAGACGGAATTTATTTATCTTCGGTGATGTTAGGGAGAGTCAAGGATGAGAGGCCTTGCTCATTTTTCAAAATTGAAATCTAAAATACCTGAGTTTGTACAATCATTAGTAATGTTCTAGAGAAAATAATGAGGTTCAGCCACTTTCTTCTCTTTTAGATTTTCGAAATGAAATCCCAAAAACCAAATTTTAAACAATCTTCAATGCTGTTTCTGGGAGAGGGTTTGAGAACTCTCATTTGAAACTTTGCCAAAATTGAAGTTCTGAAAACACAATTTTGCCTCTCTCTTGTAGAATTTCTAGATGCACCCTTGAATTTCAGCATCACTGTGTGAAAATCTTGTTGTAATGTGTTGCGTGAGTGTTCTCATTAAATGCTGTACCTAAAATTAACACCAGTACCAGAAACAGCACAATGAAGAAGATGCTGTGATGTACATCACAGCTTCTTAAGAACGTCTGCAGACTATTTCTCAGTTTGGGGCGAAAAACCCTAAAAACTTTAAAGTAAAAATAGTTAATTTCAGCAACTGAAGATTTGCACTGTATTTTCTGGGTTGTAGTCTTCAGATAGCATGTACTTATATTTTTACGCTTTGCACCTTATTTTGAAGCATTTACCAGTGCCCATTTAGATTTTACAATCAATATTATGTCAGTTTATCTTGCAGACTATTTTTTGGATTTTCAATTTGCATCGCAGACTCGCAGGAAAAAAGTTCTGCTGCATGGAAGTTAATCGTAAATGCCTTTGTGAGAAGACTGGTGGTGCAAATAGAGCATGAGTTATGACAAGTGTAATAATTTAAAATACTCATTACAAATTTAAATTAATAATAATTTTAGCAGCAAATTTATTTTTAACTGGATTTCTAAACATGATTTTAGGAGTTTGAAAATATTTCAGCAAATTATTATTACAGGTAAAAGTCCTGTAATTTTTCATTGCCTTGCAATCTGAAGGTTTTAAAAGCGATATTTTAACTGTATTTAATAGCAGTATTTTATAAAACTGAGCTAATTTAATGCTACCATTGTTTTTAACTACAACTTTTTTTTTTTTTTTTTTTTTTTTGAAATCTGTATAGGTGTTGCATTTACATCTGATTTCATTTGTGGATTTTGTGAAGAAACAGAAGATCAACATAGAGATACTCTATCTTTAATTGAAAAAGTGAAATATGAATATGCTTTTATTTTTCCTTACAGTATGAGAGAGGTAAATTGAATATTGAAGTTATTAACTAATCAAAATAATGTTGATTAATCTGTAACAAAATAAGCAACCTATTGTAGACCTTAACTGGATTCTATTCATTTATGTTTTTAATGTAAATCAATTTGTTAGTACATACAAAGGTTTTGTCATTATCTTTTTTTCATTATATTATTTTAATATTTTAAAATTGACAAGTTCAAAAGGGACAAATGATTGTTGTAAATTTGCAAAGCATAGTAACATTTATAAAACACACTATCCAGTCACTCCTTGACATAGTGATAATCAATCTAGCCATGCATCCCCAGAAATATAAACAACTGTTAATGCTGTATTATAAGCATAATTGATCTCATTTTTAACCTTAATTATATTAGTTTATGTAACTTAAATTAATATAAATAATACAGTTTCTTTACTGAAGATCTATGATGTAACATGTATGCAAATGCAGTGTTTCCAAGATTAATTAAAATTTTGTTTTACAATGTGAAAAATCTTTGGACATAGGCTTGTAGTAGTGAGCCTGATACTCTGGTTTTATGCCAAAAAATAAGTAAAAAACTGTAAAACAAGTACTTTTGAACTTCTCCACTCTAGCCTCTGCAAACAATGTTAATTGTAATTATAATGCTTCCTTCTCCTCCAAATAAAAGTATAACGGCTATGAAACTATTGAGAACTAAAAAAGAATGAGTGATCCCATTTCGAAAAAGTGGAGGAAGATAGGGGAAAACTGATCACATTTGGATTCAGGAGCGTTTTGCAAAAGAATTGCCAAGAATGGTGTCAGAAGCATTTTGAATGTTTTTTTTTTTTTTTTTTTTTTTTGCGTCATTATGTAATAATGCTATCACAATGAAAAATTATGAATTCAATTTGAAAAGATCCCTGAGTTGAAAATTTGCAGCTTAAAGTAATTCACTATATTGCTTTTATTTCCCCCTTAACGATTAAAATATATTTAAAATGCTTTTTGAAAGGGTATTCTTATTTCAAGGTATTCTGGATCACATACCATTCTTTGTGTTGTATGTCAGTTGTTCATTGATTTTCAAATGTTCGACCCAAAAGTACGTAAAAATTAATGTCTTTAAACGTTGGATTTATGCATTACTTTTAGGAATATCTATCAATTATGTGTTGGTAAAATTTTTAGCTGTTTTTTTTTTTTTTTTTTGTAGTTTTTCAAAAATATTTTTATTTGTGGCTGCTGAAAGAGGTAAAACAAACAAATCCAGTCACCTATACTCTGCTTTTAAGCTTAGTGAATGACATTTATTTTTCTCTGTTTGTTTTACCTCAAAGGAAGGAAATTGAATGTTCTACCTCTTTTGCTAAGTTCCTAAATCACTGCAAGATAGCGTGGCATATTCAAGCAATAGAACTGCAAATACAAAGTGTTGATGTTCCTGTTTCAATGCATAAGCATTTGTTTAATGATTGAAAATGATTTACATGACAAATAATTACAGTTATCACTTTTTTTAGCATTTCAAAAAATTAAGCACAGTAAACTCCCAATTATCTGTGAAATAGGGTAACTGAAAATAATCCAAGTAATAGATAAAAATGATACTAATAGCTAAAAAATATAAATAACGCTCATTTAAACTAGAGCTAAAAATTGCTACATTGCATCTACTAACGTTAAATGTAAAAAATACATGTAAAGGGTAAAAACAAACAATAACACAATCATAAGATTAAAAAACATTAAATACAGTTAAAAAAATTTAAAAAATGTGAAAAGACCTGCAGATAATCCAACTGTCGATAATCAAGAGTTTACTGTATCTAATGTTTTTAAAATAACTTTCAGCTTTATTTCTGTTTACATTGTTTTTCACTGGTAAATGAAAAGGAAACAACTATGTGTGCCACTTTAAAATGTTTTAAATCTTTCTTGCAAAATAAAATGAAACTGCAATTTATTGAAATCTCATTTTTTGTACTTCTGGCTGAGATTTAAATTTTAACTAAATCTGGTTGAAAAGCAGGTGACACATTTGGAATTACCAAATGTGAGACATTAATTTGAAGAGGACGAAACAGTATTCAAAAGGTGAGCTGCGGGAAACAATATTAAAACTGTTTTTACAGATAAAAGTAAAGCATGCTGTAAAATAATTTGATTTTTTTACAAAATTGAAATAGACATAAAAATAACATTTATCTAATTATAATGAAGGAAAAATTGAATAGATTATGTCATCTTTAAAATTTTCTCCTTTAGGTGCCTGAGTGATAGTCACGCATTGCTCGCACCTAGAACTCTGCCCTAGTACTTCATGATTTAAAAATGATTAGAGTCTCAAAAATCTGAGTTTTGAAATTTGGAGGTTATGTTTAAATTGAGGTGCTTTATTTAAATTTTAAGTTGATTTTTTAGTAATTAAAACAAGTATTTTCAATAAAATTTGAAAATACAAATGTTTCTCCTCTGTAATATTTATTTAATCGTACAGTAATAAAAAGGTATTTGTAGGTTGGTATCAACAATGCACCCTACACAGCCAAAATTTTTCATCAACTACAAGATATGGATTAAAATATCCTTTGGGGATAATAGCTTGATACGTAAAATGACTTAAAAATTAACATTGATTTACCACAAAGAAAGCATAAACATCCTTTCGGAATATTCAGTTGCAATCAAAAAAAGAGATGCTCAACTTGATTTTATGTATATAAAACTTAAACCTTCCAGAACAAACCATTATTGTGTTATGTGAAATACACACACACTCACATAGATACAGAAGTTACAACAAAATTCAACTAAATGGAACTGGGCACAACCAAAATGAATTTTTTGGTTGTCTACAAATTTACAAACATAAGTATGACAAGTAGGTTGGTTCAAAAAAAAATTTTTTCAGCTAGAGCCCAGGGCACCCCTATTTTTTTTACACTTACTAATAGTATTATGCTGTAAAAGTTTTAGCTTCTTACTCAAAATGTAAGAGGGTGCTCTATGACACCTTCATTTAACATTAGAAGTAGCAAAGAGAATGCCAAAAATTTAGGATCATTTAATTTTCTCAGCTGTTTTCCTAAAAATAATTATTTTATTGCAATGTATATATATATAATATTAGTGTATATTATAATATGTAGCATTGTTTTTTCAGTTCAACGTATTTTTTAACCCCCCTCCCCATACGTTTGAAGTTTGGGGGAGGGGGTTGAGTACCCTCTTTCAGTTGAAATAGGAATCTAAAATTCTTCCAGTATATTACTATCCACAAGTGTAAAAATATTGAAGGGTGTCCTGGTATATGGGAGAAACTATTTTTTACATGTATTTTTGAACCACCGTAATGAACAGGCATCGGGGAAATAATAAAATTATGTTTGGGAGTAATTAAAAGGGAAATTTATGTTGGAATTTGAGTGACATATTTTGCTTCTCATTAACTTTGCAAAAAGTAAAACAATTTGCTTGCAAAGGAGTATGTTCCAAACATACTTATAGTACAACAACAAACAAAAACCTCTATTTTCCTAATTAAATTCATAATCATGTAAGATGTGAGTTCCTTGCAAGTGCCTCTTTTTGTGTCATATTTTCCTTCAATTTGTACTAATTCCATATTCATATATTGATAATTTTTTTTGAAGATGCTGTTTATTGGATGTCATATGATTATTTTTGCTTTTTTCATCTTTCCTAGTATAAACATAAATATGAAATAATTGTTATTTCAGAAAACAAAAGCTTATCACAGATTAAATGATAATGTTCCTGATGAAATTAAGAAAAGGAGAGCTGATGAAACATATGACTTGTTCAGAAAGTGTGCCTTGGAACTGCATAGGAAAGAAATCGGAAAACATCATTTGATTCAAGTCTTAGGAGTATGTCTGATTACAATCTTTATATTCACTAATTTATTTTAGTTTTTCATATTACTTCTTGCACATAACGTATATTATAGTGCACACCCTCGTTGTAGACGGCGGTTACGTTCCACAAAATGTAGCATAAATCAAAATTGGGTATACAAAGGCGTTAGAGTAGTGTTAAAATAGGGGTTAGGTTCCACAAATTTAAAAAAAAAAAAAAACCTTCATTCTAGTGACAGATAAATATACCTGTATAATAAGTTTAATGTGCAATTAATTCGATACATTTGTGCATAAGGAAAACATGAGTAAACTTAATGTTTATAAAAAAATATTTGCTTATGGTATTCTTTTGGCAGTCATTATTTTTTTCTGCAATTTATTGTGGAGGTTTAACGCATCTCTGTTCACTCGCATCACTTCCATGACGGGATCTTCTTTCACTAACAAATCAGAAAGATTGTTTGCCATTGTCAAGGAATGGCTCAACATTTTCAATGTGAAATTTTTTGATTGTGTGTCATCAATGTCAGTATCTTCGTTAGTTTGGTCCTCCTTTGTGACTTTGGAAAGCTTTTTCCAGCTCTGAATTGTGTGAGTTTATTAACTTTACATCCCGAAAGAAAGAGCTCTGAAACTAAACCAATCGCAAAAAATGTCTCCAATGGCCCAAGCATGCCAAAATGAAGTTCATTGCATGCTGTCTTTAATCTCAGGAGTTCTCATTTTGAAAGAAGGGACAATTTTCTCTGTTTACGATTCCACTTCCATGTAAAACAAAATGAAGAAGCCGTGTATGATCAAACCTGCATAAAATTAGAGTCTTAATGTACTTATTACACATTGTTTGGCAAAAAAATAATTGATATAAATTTAAATCTTAACCATTGATAGAAAAGAATAAAAATAATATCAATATAAAACCTAACCATTGAGTGTGTAAATATTATTGATTTAAATTTTTTTAAGAAATCCATTACAACCAAAACCAGTATATTTCAAAATGTTAATTTTTGAAGTTAAATACATGCAATTTAAGTGCTATGAGGAAAATATCTAATTTGCTTTGCAATAAATATTTTAAATATGGTGTATGATCATCTCTGCCAGACCTCAGATTTTGATTTCATTGACGTTGTTTTGTGAATGTGTATTACACTGTTGCCAAACTATCTTTTACAGCTCATAGTGATTTCAAAATTGTATTTTGGTCTGTTGAAAGTTTGTTTACTGGTCAACAGGAACAGCTCTCCCTACGGATCAATTATCCCCTCAACTGTCCTATATAATATCTTCTATTTTCAAGTTTTGTTATACTGATTCATAATGAGAGTTCACTTAGGTACATACAGTCCAACTCGCTTACAAGGGACCATTCATTAATTACGTAAGGATGTTTTTGGCGATTTTCGACCCCCCCCCCCCCTCCCCTTTCCCCATTCTTACATAAGATTCAGTTTCATTTTTCAAAATAATAAAATAACGAATCTTACATCACTGGAATCGTTAAGATATTTTTAAAAACCTTTTTGTGTAATGAAAAATTTTCTACAAAGTTAGAATCTAGGCTGAATGTTTTTTTTTTTGACATTTTTTTTTTTTTTTTTTTTTTGTTTATGATGCGATACTAATTAAAAATTAAACATACCACACCAAGTGCGTTTCACTTATTATATTTTACACCATTATTTGTAAAACAAATAAAAACAGCTCATTCTAATACATTTTTTACCTTCCAAACGCAAATGAAATATGATCCCTGCCAAACCACATGACCGCGCGATTTCTAATATAACATATGGACTTCGAAAATCTTATGTAAGAATTTGTTTGATACCTCCCAGTAAGTCAAAGCATTTGATCCAGCATTTTTTCACGCCACTTATCTACTTAAGAATTATTTAATACAAATATTTTACTTTTTATTCTTGCAGCCCAGCAAACGCTCAGAATTGGACTGGTCCGGACGGAATGATTGGAACACTAAAGTTATTTATCAACAAAATGAAACACCAGATAGTTTCAATTCATCCAATTACAAATTACCTTCTCCTGGAGATTATATAGTCACAGAGGTTTGTATTTTTAAAAACACTAATTCGTTGTTATTGATTTTTTAAGACTTATTTTTATCGATGTTTTAATGTAGAATAGTTTTTGTGAGCCAGATTTTCTTGATCTTCAATTATGATTATGTTGTGTTCTTCTTCTTTATGTATGTATGCATCAGGGCCTGAACTGGGAATTATCAGTTGTTAGTCAGTAAATTAGCCAAATTTCTAACATCTTAGTGAAATATTAATTCACCAAATTTTAATTTATATGTTTTTATAGTAATATATAAATATATTTTTCTACGTAGTTCAAATTTTTCTAATTTGTATCTTTTGTGTTAGTAAATGTCAATGGTTAATTTAAACTTGTTTCATACTTTGGCTCAACCAAGACACTTTTGTGAGGTCCACTAAAAATTTTATTTATTTCCTCTAACATATATATGCTCTAAAAAAGCAATATTTTAACTAGTACAGTATGAGAACTTCTGCTGCCAGTGATGTTAAAGAGATTAAAATCCATTCACCAAACCAATATTTAGTAACCAATAATGAAGCCGATCCTTACTCAACCTATTCCCTTCCGAAAATGTTCCTGTCATTGGCAAGAAATTTGTGTTAGCTCTAAAATTCTTTATCCGTGAAAAGCTCGCGTTATACCTAGCCATTTCACGTAAGTCGAATTGCACTGTAGCGCGAATCAACAGTACACTTTTGCAGCGTCAAAATTCCCCCTGGCAGTGACTTTTAGTTCTTTTTGTAGAAATCTTATAATCTACTGTGTACAACTATGAAATTTTGGTGATGTTTCTTAAAATAATTGACTTACTAGTGGGATCTAAACAAACACCTCACGTTACTTTTTAACCACACTGTAAATGTTGTAGTTGTTGTTTTAAATACTGCTAAAACATTAAGCTAACCTACACTCAATTTCAAGATATAACTAAAGAATATTTTTAAATATTTCACTCAAATAAAACTGAAAGAGTTAATAATTTTGAATGAAATCTAAATTCTTGTAATTAGTAATATAACATTACTTAAAAAATCTTCTTTCATAATTTAGTGCTTAAACTTAGAAATAGATGAGAACCATCAAGAAAAATGAGAGAGCATTACTAACCCCCTCTTAAAATCACTATGTATTTCTGTGCATGTACTCGAAGCATTTTGTTGTTTTATTTTAATTATTTTTTTCCCGTGTAGTATTCATTGTAGTATATATTGTTTTTTCCCATGTAAGAGAAATTCAAGTAGTTTGGTTCACATTAATTTGATTTTAACTAGTACTGCGTGACATGAACTTTCATTTTTTTCATGATTGTTTATAAAAAGTGCATAATTTGAAAAGAGAATGAATACATATTGAGAAATACTGGTTTAAAATACAAGTTCAGATGCATACAAACTTTTACTTTCATACAAAAGATATAGATGGCAGCACCAGGCAAAAATAAATACATGAAATGTGATAGAATAGGGGATATAAATTTGAGTTGGTGCTTTGAAATGTATCATACAAAAGCAAATTTTATTAAATAACGTTTATTTACAAATTAAACCTATTTTCAGATATTTGTTCAAGGTTTAGATAAGTTTTTAATTTAGTCTGAGTAAACTTTTATGGTTAAAAATCAAATGGTTTCCTATGTGGAACTTTTTATTATAGTTTCAAACGTGCTTTTTTCCACAATTTCTTATTAAAAATTGATTTTTATTTCATTCAAATAGTTCCTTTGTTACGGAAGAAAACATTTTTAAGTATGTAATACAGTAAAAATCACTAAAATACACATCTTCCAAGTATTTTTTAAAAAATCATGCAAAGCCCCAAAACCCCCAGTCTGGAGGGAGATACGCGGTCAAACTAGCTCACAGCTGAAAGTGTTAATACTTAAAGAAAAGTAAATTATAATACGTTAGATGAGTAGATTTTGTGAAATTATTAATGTTTTTTTTTAATTATTAAACCAATCTAATACACTTATCCCCCCCCCCCTTTTTTTAAATGCATGTTTTCTGGATTTGTGGCAATTTTTATCCCTGAGGTTTTAATCATGATATTGATTGCCAACCATGAGAGCTAAACTAGGCCGGGAGAGTGAAAAAATAGTTTTCTCATTGGTTTTGGACTTGTATTGTGCAGACATAAATATATTTTACTTCTTGGAAAGTAACAAAAAATTAGTGCTATCTGGCAAAAATCAGTGTATTCTTTTTTTTCTTTCAATTAATTTATAAAAAATATTTTATTGCAAAATTTCAACATGTTAATTCATTTACTGACATTTTGTTTTCATATACAGTTGGCTCTCTGTTTAAAGACTTTCAAGGGACCACAAAAAATCGTCCTTAAATAGAATACTTTTAACACTATAGTGGACCATCTGGGCTCATGAAGAGCCGTCGTTAAATAGAGAAAGTCATTAAACAGAGCTTTGTTAAACAGAGAGCCAACTGTATTGTTAAATCTTGTTACAGCAAACAAGGGGCTGAAATTTTGTTGTTAGGGAATTTTGTTCTAATGAAATTGAAATAATGTAACAGCAATTGAAACAGGACTGAACAATGAACATTTATTTCGTTGACTAGGTTAAAAAAACACACATATATAATCAACCTTGTAAACAATACGGCGTGATTAAAATAAACTAGTTTTTTAGAGTATGAAAACTGGAATCAGCATTGGCAGTCAACATGTTGACTGCCAATGCTGGCTTACATCATAAAATGAATTTTATGATGTAAGCCAAGAAATTTAAACTTTTGTTGTTTCTATATTAATCTATTTATGTTGATTTAATCTCATTTTAGATTACTGGTTGCTCATCACAAGTTCTAAAGGGAAAAGCATTGTATCACACAACTTTACAGGAATATGAAATGTATAGAAACTCTCATGTAGTCAATAAATAATTAATTTTAAAATGTCATTGTAGTTATTGATTTATATCCACAGACAAGCCGGTGACAAAGCATTTCCCAAATACCTTTGGAGAAAGATGATTTGCGGTGTTTACTGTGTCTCAGCTAATATTTATCTGAAAACAAATTCTATTTGAATTTAGTCAAAGTATGAGGTAATCCTCCCCCTACATTCTCAGATATTTTGTTTGACTTTAAAATTTTTGGTCGCCATTTAAGGTTAAAAGTGCTATTTTTCAAGAAAAATTCCGCTATTTTGTTAGTAAAAAACGCATTTCAAAAAACAAAAAAGTAAATAAAACTCACCGTAGGGGGGAGGTTTTTTATATGCAGAATGTGTGTACAAAATTTGAAATGGATCGATCAATTGGTTTTAAAATGAGAATGAACACATACTTTGAAAAAGTGGTTTTCAGAAAAACCCATTTAAAGTTTTAGAAGATAAAAGGCATCAATTCTAGCTCTGTAGAAGACAGTCCCTGTAGCAGTTTCGATTTCCTGAGCCTTTTCTTTCTTCGTTGTTTATATTATATTAGCCGTACCTGCGTGGCGATGCCCGTGCTAAGAATTTAAAGGATTTCCTTTCAATAAATAAAAATCCCTCTCCCCCTCCTCGCACGATTAAAAAAAAGGAAAAGTTCCTTTTAAATTTAAACTTTTTCTCCACAGAAATCAAAAGCATAAAATAACATTAATAATTGCTTTAAAACGTCAAATAATCCACAAATGCCGATTGTCTATCTAGCAAAGCGACTAAGACTGAAACAGAGCAGATGAGCAAGCAAAGCAAACTCCAATCAATTAGCGATCCAATCTTTTTGAAGAAAACGTAAAAACAAAAAACTCGCTCTCCCCTTTCCTTCAGTTAAAAAATTATGAAGGTTACACTAATTTGAAACTTATGTACCTACCTACTACATAAACCGTTAAAAGAATAATAAAACAATGCCGAATATAAAAATACTACGCAATTATGTGTTAGTACCTATGATAATAAAAACATTATAAAGAACATTTACAGTTGAATAATACAAAAATCATTTACTTAGATAAGTAACTATCTTCAAATATAAGAGCACAAACAAACGTTGAAGAAATAAGGAAAACAAAACCAGATATAAAAATCCTACAAAACCAAATTATGTACTTGGGAAATATAAAAAAAAAACCACATTTGCCCCACCATCTATTATGAGCTCATAAAACTAAAATTACCCCGCCATCTATTAGGAATTTTTTGAACTGAACATTTAATTTGCAATTTAAAATATTTCGGTCAATTTGGTTATATATATATAAAAAAAAGCCTATAGCCTTCCTCAATAAATGGACTATTCAACACAAAAAGAATTTTTCAATTCAAACCAATAGTTCCTGAGATTAGTACGTTCAAACAAACTCTTCAGCTTTATATTATTAGTACAGTCGAACCTCGTTATCGCAAAACCCGGATTTCACGACACTTTCCGGATGTCAGTCATTTTCAAAGTTCCGAACTTAGGCCATATAATTTTTATGTTAAGTGGCTCAGGATTTTACGACAGTTTTTTCGTGCAACTCCGGTTACGACGACCCTTCGAGCTGCACAGACTGGATCAAATATTTCTTTGCAGTTGAAAAATTTTCAGTAAAATAATGAAGACATATGGAAATGTTTGTTGTAGGAACTTTGGACTCTGACAAGAGATTTGACCACACATAACGACGCCTCGAGAATGGTGGGGGTCGAGTAGATAAGTTCTGAAAGGTACAGGTTTCAGACTTTGACAAGAGGGACAACAGAAAAGAATTCAGAGCAGGTGGATTGTAATACTAGACAAGGGAAACAGCAAGAGAAGAGAATGACCATAGCTACGTTAAGCTGTATGTGGTCACAACATGCTTCTCCCATGAGAGAAAAAGAGATAAGGAGCTCTTCATTAGATCGAAAAGGGACACACAACTCTTAGAGTGAATAAAAGGATTAGAAAGGGTTTCTTCACCTTCGAAAGGTGGGGCTTAGCCGTCAATTTCTAATCAAATTGAGGATAAGAGTGAAGAGTTTTGAATAGGTTTCTTTCTTGCTGGTAACTTCCTGGAAGAAGGAGTGTGACAAATGTTATTTAAAAATTTATCAAATATTTTATTGCAAAGTATTGTAGAATTGAAGAAAATGAATAATAATAAGTGAAGGGTTTAATTTATTTATTTATTTTTGAATAATTTTTGTTATAGTCACTATTAATTCAAATTTACATTAGTTAAATCTAATTAAAAACATAAACAGTATTAATTTCTTCATTAAATCTTATTTTATGGTTAACTAATGTTTAATTATGCATTTTTAAACTATTCTGGTCATGACCTTGCTCCGGCTATGACAACACTTTGTTGACAGTCCCAAAGGTGTTGTGATAATGAGGTTCGACTGTATAGTCGACAAACCCCAAGCAAGCAGCACTAACATTCTGAGCATCCGCAGCTGTCGGAACAGCTGCATTCTTGGGCAGCTTTCGGAGCTACAGTTTGAAGGAGCAAAGACTGAATACTTGATAACTTTGAGAATTTTGCTTGAAACGACTTGAAATTTTGGGAATTTATATTTTTGAAATGTTTAACTACAAGAGGAAACAAAGAAGAAAAAATCACTTTTTTGAAACTGAAACACCCTCCCCCTCCTCCCCCCCTTAATAAAGTAATAGGCATTGTTATTAGATCAGTTAGCTATACATCACTATATTAATTAAAATATCCTAGATTTTCTTGCGTACTTCAGTACATATGCACAAATTTTATAACATTGCTCCTAAAATGCAGAGAGAGAGGTGCAATTGACTGCAATGCCCCATTATCAGTGAATTGTATTTTAAAATTTCATACATCACAGGGATGAGAGCGGTCAGAGAGCAAAAAGGAAGGGGGGAAAAAAGAATTCTGAAAATCATACAGAAAAGGGATGAGATCAAAATAGCCCCTGGAATCCAAGACATTCCAAAATTCAACAAAAATATGGCTAATTTACCAGTTTCAAAGATAATATGAAACTTTTTCCCTTTTAATTATGTTTGAAATAATTAGGTAATAATTAATACAATACATTGCACATATTGTTCTAAAAGCATAGTATTTATAAAAAAAAAAAAAAGATCAGGAAAATGGGGATAACTGTAGAAAAATATTTGTATATTAAAGCATTTTTTTAATAGTTTTTTTAACATACATTATTGGAGTGAGTGGCAAAGTGAAAGAAAAGAACTAAAATATCTTTTCTTCAAGACATTTAAACTATGGTTTTGTTATTATTGCTTTTCATTTGTTATTGTTACTAACATCTCATTTTGTATAAATTTGCTGCATTGCACCATTTCTTGCAAGTTTGCTAATTTCTACATAAATTTAAATTTTGAAAGAGAGGCAGCAATTCCCCCCCCCCCCCCCCCAGTCCAGAAATAAAGGGTTGAGGGAGCCAGAGTTCAATCCTGGCTGCATCACTCAATAATATAAAGTTTTCATACTTTTTAGAGAAAAATATATTTTTGTAATTAAAAACATTTTAATTTAAGGTTTTAAAAATGAGAACGTAAATTTAAAAATTGGGTTTGTTAGTAAAGTAAAAATTTAACGGAGTGAAAAATCTAAGTTTTCCATTTGTGGTAGAACATACGTTTCACAACGAGAATTGAATATATATATATATATATATATATATATATATATATATATATATATATATATATATATATATATATATATAAATGGGTATCCCTTTTGGAATCCAAAATTTGCTTTAAAAAACTTCATAGTACTATTTCAGGATCAAAAGAACAACCTGAAGTTGTTTCATTTAATCATGAAATTCCAAAACGTTTTACAGGCTGTAAAGCCTAACCATTAGAGATTCACCATAAATAATTTGAACGATTTATTAAATACATAAAAAAAAGTAACCATGCCAAATTTCAATACAATCCGAGAGTATGAGAGTTGGACCACATTTTTTTGACTGGCTTTTGCATTTTTTTCAAAATGAATTTATAGAAATATTATTGAAATAATGAATAAAATAAGGAGATATAAAGTATAATATGGTGAAAAAAAACCTTCGAACATTAAAATGATTCAAATATTTGCAGGATGCAAAAAGATTGAAATCTCAAACAAGGTATGCAATTTTCGGCGAAACACGTGTTTAACATTGTTGGCATGTTTCCCAATCATACGTTTTCGGCAGATATCATGGAGGATGAAGATTTGAAGGGGGAAAATAGAGAGAACAGGGACCAAATTTGATATAGTTTCAAAAAATTAAGGAAATTTTCAGAAAATTAAGGATTTTTTAAGTGTTTTTAAGGACCTTAATTTTGCTTGATTAAATTAAGGATTTTAAAGGATTTTTTAAGAAAGTACGAACTCTGTTTAAATAACCCACACATTTAAAGTAATGATCAAATTGAGATGAAAACATGCAAAAAATAACTTATTTATTACATCAGATCAACAATAAACTCAAATATTTTTGTAAGAATACATTAAACACACGCATATAAGAATAAATATTTTTTTACCGTTTAGCTCATTGTTAAATTATTCTGAATCATTTAATATTGAGCTAAAACGTTTGATATCACCCAAAAGCTTTTTAGTATACGACAACGGATCAACATTATTTTTGCTTAAAATTGTAGTTTTTAGACTGCTAGTTTCATTATATGTTTCTACTTTTGAACGTAAATTAAAAATGTATGATTTAAAGTGCAAATCTGACAGTACATCATAATATTTGTCTTCATTACTTTCTTTCATAGCATAGAGTTCTTTTGCAGTGAAACCTATAAAGGACTCTGCGATCTCTTTGAAGGCTATTGCCCAATGGCTGTCCGTAAAATCTGCTATATTTATGGATAATAAACATGTCCATTTGAAAGTACTATAAATTTGATTGCATTTTGAACATTTAAACAAACCATCTATCAATTGCACTTTTTTAAAACAATCTACAGCTGGGCATGCTTGATACAAACATTTTTCTTTTGCAACCATTATGATAGTAGCTTTGATAGAAAAATATTCAGCTTCATCACCATAACATTGCTCATTAGCTGTGATTTGTGCAAATGTTTTCCAATTTTGGTTGCCCATCATCAAGCTAGCATTGGATGATATAGACTGAAACATCACATTTTGATTCAAGTTACTGAACCATCTTTTTAATTCAGATGTTTCTGGAATATCTGGATTTATAAATAACATACTAAAAGGAGAAACGCTAATCGAATGGCCACGGAAATCGGAAACTTTCGCATTTCTTATTGCTATAACAGAATGATTTTCTTGTTTGAAGTTTTCTGCATCAACACCCCACAATGAAATGGTCACTGCTGTCTCACTTGTATCGATCAGCTCAACATCTCTCTTAGATAATTCTTTATTATCCGATCGAGCTACAATTTTCTTCACGTCTGACGCTGCGTTACAAATGCCGATCACATCAATTACAGTATCTTTACTGCATGAGGATATGTCACAAATCTGCCGGAAATTGAAAGATAATCTTGGAAATGTGGCACAGTCATCATCAAAAGCAGCAATTTTGGTACTTTGGTCAACAACAAGCTCAAAATCAGATTTTATGGCCGAATTACCTTTAGATAGTTTCACTTGGGCATTAGAAATATGGTATATTTTGTCAAGTTCAATAGTCTTTTCAAGTAGACTCGCATGCTCATTGAATGCTGTAACTCTGATTTCACCAGAATCGTCCAAGAGATAAAAAGAAAAATATTTCCCTTCATGTCTTTGATGTCTGTAACTTATAGATGCAGTTTTATATATGACACGAGCTCTTATGACCCATTTATTTTGATAAGGTGTGAGATTTGAAATAGGCACAAAACTATTACTTGAATCTGCATTTGAACTAGAATTTTTATAACTCGGACAATTAGAAACACTTAAGGCACTCTGGTTTAACCGCTCATTATTGTATATTGACTGTTGCACAGCTGGCCTTCCGGAAGTTCTTGCGCTGCTAGAGTTAAATTGATTATGAAATGTTGACTGTTGCACAACTGGTCCTCCATGAGTGCTAGATGTACTAGAGTTCAACTGATCATTGTTGAATATTGACCGTTGCACAACTGGTTCTCCAGAAGAGCTTGAGGGACAAGAATTCAACTGATCATTGTTGCATATTGACTGTTGCACAGCTGTGTTCTCAGAAGTTCTTGAGGGTCTAAAGTTAAACTGATTTTTAAATATTGACTGTCGCACAATTGGTCGTCCATGAGTGCTAGATGTACTAGAGTTTAACTGTTCATTGTTGAATATTGACCGTTGTACAACTGGTCCTTCTGAAGTCCTTAAGGGACTAGAATTCAGCTGATCATTGTTGAAAATTGACTGTTGCGCAACTGGTCTCCCATGCGTGCTAGACGTACTAGAGTTTAACCCATCGCCGTTGAATAGTGACTGTTGCACAACTGGTGTTGTATTTGTTACGGTAGACACTTCAAACGCTTGAGTTGGAATATCTGCTTCATTAAAACTGTTTGACGTGCTTGCATTTGAAATTTTCTGTGAAACATTTGTTCCTAGTGCTATTACATCAATATCTAAGCAAATAATAACTTTTTTTTCTAAAGAAATTTGAGAGCAAACATACTTTTTTAAGTTTATGATAGTATATTTTTCCAATTGCTTATTTTCAATTAAAGAATTAAGTTGAGTTGCTAGAATAGCATATGGAAATAGCATCTGGCCATCATTCAATAACAGCCGAAAGCGATTGTTATTACTTCCAGGAACAAATTTGTAACCTAAAACTTGTAGTATGACATTTTCCATAACAAGTCCATCGAGAATACAATTTAAAGCTCCAAAAGAAAGCTTTGGTATCATTCTTCAATGTATAACACAGATTGCAATGTTGCATAAAAACTTATTAATTGTTAATAAATAGTTGGAAACCCATCCAAGCCAAAAACATGAAAATCATCATAACAGGAAAAGTAACGGGAATTAAAAGAGAATAGTACAAAATGTCATTCATCTTTTCAAATTCAGCCAAAAATATGCGCACAAATTATATCTTACCCGATACTCTTTTATCTTGTTAATAAAGTTCAAACACAATCCACAACAGCTGTCATTCAACAGCTGTTTCATGTCACAAAAAAAGGGTTTCTTATGGATTTTACAAGACAATAGAAATTTTTAGCTGAAGATAAGATTAAATTGTCAAAACTAAACGGGGAGTGAAGAGTCGAAGACTGCGTTCAGTGACGAAAATGATTCACCGATCTCCAATCAGCGAGTAAACAAACAAGCGTGTTGATCATTTCATTTCACTTCATTTCTATAATCACCGAGTTAAAGAAAAAACTGGAGCGAAGAACTAGAAGGCGAAATGGGAAGATTGGGCGCCGGGAACATTGAGCACCGGGCATTTTGGGCGCCGTTAACTTTGGGAGCCGAGAACATTGGGCACAATGTTCCCGGCGCCCAATCTTCTTAGATCGAGAATAGGGGATTCGGGATTTCTCCATCGTAAATTTTGCGAAATTGATGATGTCCTAAGAACCCAATTTTAATTTATTTCTGGTGCTTAAACAAAAAGGTAGGCTGGGAAGGGGGGGGGGAGATAAAAGTTCTTTAGGTGTCGCTTATCCTCCTATTTTCCACGCCACTTGACAGTAACAACAGTGAAGTAATTGATTTTAGTAAATGAATGGTTAAATGTGTTTAAAAAATCGCAAAAAAAAAAAAAAAGTTTATTCATCAACTTTTTTTTTATCTAGCTGCAATTTTTGCACGGTCTACCTGAAAAAAAAAGTTTTGTCAAGTGACGCGTGTTCAACAATCATGCTTAAATTAAAGAAAAAAAATACTACAAAATTTCCCGTCAAAATACTTTCTCAAAGAAAAAAAACGGCAAATCAAAAGTTCCCGAAAAAATTAAACGCAACCCCCCAGAAATACATCTAAAATCCAAAAAAGAAAGAAGATAAGTCGCTAAATAATGATCAAAAAGGGAAAATTTTACCTCAAAACAAAAACAAAATTTTATTAAGTCACAACCAAGAAAAAAAAGTGGCAACCTTCGGAACGCTAATTCGCAACTCCAGAGCTATACGCTACCTTGCGGTGATCAACAATACTATCGAAAAAGGTAGAACATTCCATTTCACGTGTTTTCTTTGGAGTATATTACAGGTTTTAGACAGTTTGTGGTGTAATGTGATTTTAGAAGAAAAAGATAAGAAAGCTTCATTCAAACACAGTAAAAAATTACTGTCATTCACTAAGCTTCAAAGCAAAGTATAAATTACGGCATTTGTTTGTTTTAACTTTTTCATCCGCCATTAGACAGTGGCTGTAACGCCCCCTATAGTTTATTGGAGTTGCGAATTTAAAATGAGATCGCGCAAACGATAATTTTCCGATTTAAAATTTGTTTCATTACGCTTCGCAGTGCTTTTCAATTTTTTTCCGGTGATTTTACAGCTTTTTTTTTTTTTTGAAACTCGAAGGAAATGAAGGAATTCTATGGGTGTTTTTCGCAGACTTTCGAATGGGACCTGAATCAAACAAACCGGATAATTATTTTGGGTAGAAAGAACCAATTAATGCCATTTTCGGGCTTTAAAATTAAAATCCGAACGGTTTAGTAACTTTTTGACGTTTGACCCCCCCCCCCCCCCCACCGTTCTTTCTCGGGTGCCCAAGTACCTCTCTGCCAAATTTGGTCGAGATCCGGCGTAAACTGTAGATTTGTATAGAGGACATACACAGATATATACATACACATATACTATATACACACATATTCTTTGTTTTATTTATATGGATTAATTTATTTACTTTAAAGCGAATAAAACAAACCAAACCCAGTGGGACGACAGCCCATGAGGGCCCAGGACTAATGTGCCCATTTTAGTTTTCCTGACCAAGGGCTGTAGGGTGCAAGAGCACAGGGGCAGATTTACAGTCTATTCAAGGGGGGTGGTGGTTGAATACCGTAAATGCCATTCCTCGCCCCCCCCCCCTGCCCGACCCATCATGTAGAGGAACAAGGAGTCAAATGCCCTCCCCCCTTATCCTGTCTTTTAAATATTAATCGCCTTTAACGAATTTTCACCCCTTTGTAGTGTCAAATCGAGAGTGCCGTCCCAAAGGGGGGGGGGGGCGAGCAGAGCAATCGTCCCGGGAGCGAGGAAATGAGGGGGGTGCCACAAGGCGCCCCTCTTTTCGACGGAACACGACAACATTCACACGAAATGAGGGGCGCCTTGCGGCGTCCCTCTTCGTATAATGTGCCCCGATTGCATAAAATTAGGGGCGCCTTGCATTTCAGGTATCATAGATACGCAGCCATAGACACTCAGAATAGAGAATCATAGCAATGATTCTCTACTTTGTCCTAGATCACGAAAATATTCTTGTCTCTCAGTCTCCAAAACATTCGTTTCCTTTGCATCATTGAAACATACAATTTTTGAGAGCATAACACTGTTTAGAATTAAACAAAAGGCACTTCTCATTTGTCTAGTTCTCTCCAAAATTGCTTGAATTCTGTCCCTGCATGCAGTGACGTAAACAGAAAGAAGTTTTAAGGGGGCACATTGAAAAAAAAAAACTAAAAAACAAAACAATTTTTTTTTGAGCAATCATGATTGCTTATTGTTCTGACTTGACCGTCCTTGATGTTCCGCTTCCTTTTTCAGCTTGGACCAGGCCTGCAGCACCACCGTCCACCGGCGGCGGAGCGGCTGGTCCTGAGCACTGTCCCCCGGAATCCACTTTTGCTGGGCGGTGGCGTCCATGTCCTACACACACATGCCTGCACACAGACACAAACACATGCCTACATACACACACACGAACGCCTGCACACACACACGAACGCCTACACACACACATACACGAACACCAACACGCACGTACACAACACTCACTCACACACATGCATACATACACTTACGCACCCACACACATGCGCCTACACAAACACACACGCTCGTGATTGCGAAAAACATAATTTGAATTCAAGATGCCAAAAATTCAAATTAATTTATTATTATTATTATTATTATTATTATTTTTTTTTTTTTGTTGATCGGATTGAAGGTGTCCGGTCAAAATTTTGAAACTTTTAGTTAACAAAACGCAATTTTAGCCTTAAAACGCGATTATAGGCCATGTTTATTGCAGGGTTGGCAAAACCTCGGGTTTTTTTTTAAAAAGCCCATGGACCCAGGGTTTTTTTAAATAAAACCCAACTAAAACTGGGTTTTTTAAAAGAAATGTGGATTTTTTTTGTCTTTTTTTAGGGAAAATGTAGGGTACTTGTAACATATTGTAGCGTAAGTATATGGACAAAGCGCAAAAATTGTCTTGGGGTAAAAAAAGCTGGAAAACTAGTTAAAATTCAGCGTTTTCTGAAGAAAAGTATAAAAGACAACAAAACCCAAGAATGGTGAAGTTTCAGATTTTTTAGTTTAAATGATTACCAACAGTTAAGGCAAAGTTACTTCTCGAGTGATAAAATCTATTGCTTGTTTTTAATTACTACGATTTTTTTTTTTTTTTTTTTTTTTTTTTTTTTTTGCATTTTACTTTATTGTATTTCATTTTGTTATGCAAAACGACTGTAGAATCTCAATTAGTTTAAATCCCTTTTTCCTGAATTCCAGCTTAATCAAGACATTTCTTTGAACTTTATGTTGCCTGTTTTTCTATTTCAGTGTACAGAGTAAGAACTATCAAACTTTTTCGTAAGATAATGAAAATACTGTACATCCTATTCTGTTTTCTGTCTGACCGTTTGAGAAACCTGTTGATTTCTAAAAAATATACCTTATTTATTCGAGATTTGTGACATGTTGGTCCTCTGTACAATCTACAAATATTGAGAAAATCAGACGGGACAGGACTAAGTCAAGATAATTTGAGTTATTGACCAGTTAAAGAAAAAAAGTTTAATATATTTATTCAAAATCTATGAAGTATTTTTTTAATGCTGTGTCAAAAGTTAAAAAATACTATTAAAGTTCAAAATTCATTTTTTATGTCCATTGTCTGT
This sequence comes from Uloborus diversus, assembly GCF_026930045.1. Classification (NCBI taxonomy): domain Eukaryota; kingdom Metazoa; phylum Arthropoda; class Arachnida; order Araneae; family Uloboridae; genus Uloborus; species Uloborus diversus. The sequence continues at coordinate 30,714,917 of NC_072737.1, read as the reverse complement.
GGTAAAGAACAAATAAAAAATAAGTTTAAATTGTGAAAGTATTTAAATTAATCAATTTTTTGAAAAACTTCTCAGAAAATTTTAAAAAACCCAAAAGTGGGCTAAAAATTGGGTTTTTTTAAATGGGTTTTTTCAAAAAAAACCCATTGGGTCCAATCCGGCCAACCCTGGTTTATTGACGTTAGGGTAAAGGAGGGAGCTCAGAGACTGTTTTCGATCGATTTTTTTTTAATAGATTGAAATCAATTCCTTTTCCCCTTCAAGTTTTCAAAATTGAAGTTTCAAAAACGCAACTTTAGACAAACTTTGAAGATTTTATGGACAAGAGGATCTGGAGCATTTCCCAGGAAAATTGTTAAAATTATGGTTCAAAAAATTTAAGCAATGTTTTACTTTCAGGGGCTAACCCAATTAAATTTTTCGTAAGTGTCGTTTGAAAAACCTATTGCTTGTGATATTAAAGAAAGATGGCAATGGGACCCTTGCACTAATATTTTCTTAACCTCAAGTCTTGGGCCGGGGTAGCCCGATCGGTAGAGTGTCGGATTCGGGGCCGGAGGGTCCTGAGTTCGAACCTCGATGGTCGAAGATCCACCGTCGTCATTAAAGGGGACTGGGGTACGTTAAATATGCTCGTGGTCTCAATGTCCTCCAAGTGAAACGATACCTCTGGGGGTGCTAGTACCAGGTAGCTATTAGCTTCTGGTCTAGTTCCAAATTCTCATTAACTGTTCGATCCGGTGATGGTGCTGCCATCTATCGGTATAAAAAATAATGGAGGCAAGGCACTTAGTATGCAGTCCTCGACATAAATACAGTTGTAGTCAGTTGTGACTCGGAATCGAAGTAAATCGAACCTCAAGTCTTAAAAGCAATTTGTAAGGCGATATTTTGTAATATTAGGGCCAGTGATTTTTCGAAATTAAGAGCTCCTAAAACGCAATTCTGAGCGATTTTCGATGTTGTTGAGTATTTGAGGGCTTCTTTCTAAAACTTACAAATATTTGATGCAAAAGAACAACATCTTTGTTTATAACATATAAGAAAGCAGGTATTAAATTGGTAGAAGTAAAAACCAAAAAACTAAAAGAATCATTCATGAAATACACCGCGTTATTTCTGCTTTAGCCCTGGCTAATGGGCGATAATTTACTGAATATATAAAAGAATCATTGGTTGAGTCCAGACCGAAATTTAATTTTGATGTACGAGTAATTTACTTCGATAAATACATTTTCTACTTATAATCAGCAAATTATTTATTCGTGTTCTTAGTTTGATCAATATGAATAACCAATTCAATTTTAATTGTTTTTTATCTTGTGGGATAACATTTTCCTAGATAAATATTTGATTTCTAACATTTCCATTTTCCGAAAAGTTTTTGCTGCATTAATGTTTTACAAATATTAAAAATAGATTTAGTGCTTGTGATTTAATTTGTGTTATTATGCATAGCCATTTGATCGTTCTGTTTATTAATATGTAAAAAATGCAAGTATGTATTATGCACTGATGTTATAACTAACTCGATTTTTCTGTGTGTATAGGGGGGGGGGGGGGCGGCAGGAAACTTTCGCCCCGGTGCGCCATGAGCTTTTCGGACGGCCCTGCAAATCGCCCCTTTGAGGGCGATCACCACCAGGGTTGGAAACAACTGTTTTTAAATCATAGCAATGTCTTATCATGCAAGTATAGTGTAGTACTGGAAGAAAAAGGTTGAAAAATACATATGGAAATATAAAAATTATCAAAATTCGAAAAAAGGTTAAGAAACGAGCTTAGGTTCAAATTAAAAAGGAGGTAACGCTGTCCATCCTTGACCAACTTTCTAGTATCGATTGCTAATATTTCTTTCAATTCTATATCATTGGTTTTAGAAAATTACGATCACGGAAGGGGCGGTCGCCCCCCCCCCCTAGTAATTTCACCACTGCAAGAGCAGATATTCCGGTCAGGTAGTCAGCTTATAACGTGGGGACCCCCCAGTGTTTAGTTAACAAGCACGCTTGGTACTCATTTTATCAACCAACTGAAGGGGATGAACGGCTTAGTCGACCAAGCCCAACCCGAGAATCGGACCCGGACTTGTGGCGTGGAAGCGCTAAGCGCTAGAGCCACTGGGCTTCTTTAAAGCAAATAGTGAGTTGTATTTTTATTTTTGTTGAAACTATTCAGCGAAGAAAGTTAAGCTAAGTAAAGGAAAGGTTTGCAAAAAGTAAAAAATAAATAAAAGGAATTTATATTAAAAAAGTCTAAAAGTGATATAACTTTTTAAAATCAACTAACTTTTTTTTTTAAAGCCAAAGGTTGAAAGTGCACTCTCTTGAAGCAGCCCACTGCCAGTGCTCATGGACATGAAAGAGAACCACATTTCCCTTGATGTATTTTGTAGTTTTTCCTAAGTATTTTGTAGACCTTCTTTAATTAATTTTATTTTATTGTTAAAAGTCAACGGGAGTGAGAACCGTTGCTGGTGCTCGTAGACATAAACATAAGTTTAGTAATTTTTATGATGTATTTTGTAGTTTTTAAATTATTCTTATTAGCTTTTCAATTTTTAATTTATTAAATTTTTTTAAGCTACGGGTTGAAAGTACACACTCTTGCACGTACCCCTGACCAGCACTCGTGCGCATAGGTTCGTGCGAATAGGCGCATAGGTCGGCGACGGGGCGCCGACTTATAAAAAATATTGGGGGGGGGGGGCAATTTTTTTTTTTTTTTGATGTTTGAATTTTGGCCATTTTTTGGCCAAATTTTACTGTACTATTAATTAAGTATTTCTTTCTAAATACCAAGTGTCTTGCTTCGGGAAATTTTCTGAATTTTAGTTGAAAATTAGTGAGTTTTACAGGTTTTTTTTAAAGCAATTTAGAATCATCTGATCAAAATTAAAACCCCGAAAACTCGACAAGATTAACACATTTTTTTAGCTTTGAAAAGAAAAAAAAATACAGAAACACGAACGGTATTTTTGTAAAATGCTAGTTTAATTTACAGTTTGCAAAAATAAGTGCTTTTACAGTAATAATAGCAAAACGGTTGGAAGTACCTGCGGTTTAAGGTTAGTCGAAAGTGGTTTATACTGTTGGCTATTAAGAAAAGAAATTAATAGAATGGATTTTAGTTTTACACTGAACTTTTAACATTAATGTGTCAGTTTCCAAAGTAAAAATACAAAAATGGTCATTCTTCATTGCTCATTGCAAAAGAAATAACTATGTTTAAAATGTAAAATTTTAATTAAAAATATGTGTAACAATATTTTTACATTTGTCATACAAATCAAAAATTAAAGGAAATACAAATTAATCAAATAAAATCAAATTTAAATAGCAAGGCAAACACAGAGCAATATTTGAATAAATATGCTTTTCAAGTACAAAATATCCTTTTTGGGTATAATGGTTAAGGCAGGGCCTGAACACTGAATAGGCCATGCCCCCCTCCCCCAAATTGCTAGCATTACTTTAGCGAATGGCTAAATGGTAAGGTACAATTGTCTATATGGGGGGGGGGAGGGTCCCCAAAAAACTAATTGGCCTAAGGGCTCCCAATACCTTAATTGGGCCCTGGGTTGGGGCTGTGTGAGAAAAACAGCAATTTCAGATTTATAGTTTGATTTTTATTACTGATTTTAAAAGATTTTGGAACTCTCAATCAAGCATGCAGTTTTTTTTGTGAATTTATGTCAGATTTTACCAATTAAATAGTCCGTACAAAAGCCAGCATTTGATTTACATTTTGGTATAAGTGACAGCCAGTCTTGCATAATATAGATGAAAGCGCCAACAGCGTTCGCAGAAAATTCTTCGCTCAGCAGAAATTTTTTTAGAACTGCTAACTTTAATAATAATAATAATAATAATAATAATAATAATAATAAAAAAATTAAAGGGAAATTGAAAAAAAAAAAAAAATCCCCAGTTTACTTCTGTTGAAGCCTTTTAAAGCATATGTGTGAACAAATAATGGTTTTGGCAGTTTTCTTCTGTTGGTGATAAATAAGCACAAACTAGATATGTTATTGTAAAAAATAAAATAAAATGATTTTAAGCACCTTTTTTTTGTCTTTCATAATTGAACATAAATTTAATTCTTTATTCATGGGTGAATTAAGCAAAATAATTATTTACAGAAAATTTTTCAGTCAGGATTTGTGTTCGCAGAAAGCTTTTCATTTTATTTAAGTCCGGTGACAGCTTTAAACACAGTTTTGGAATCACAGTATCACTTTTTCCCATTGAATAAAAAATGACAAGTTTATCACAAGCCAATTCACAAAATTGTTTGAAAAACCCTTTAATAACTATTGCTGTTACTACTCATGTATGCATTGTTAAAATTAATAGGAAAATAAAGAGGCCAAACAAATGACTGCAACAAAGAGAATGTTTAACCCATTCAAGAATCCTCAAAATGATAACTTTTTACATTCGATTAAAATCGATAAAAATAAAAACATAAAACTGTAAGCATAATAACTACACTAAATGAGTACATTAAAAAAACTAAAACAATGCAATACAGTTACATTAAATACCAACAATAAAACACACAGATGCCCTGCTGGAAGTTCAATAAGGAAATGAACAATCCGTTTATGCATTCTTTTTGGATTTAGTCAATTTGAAATACACACAAGAAAACAGTCAAAGAAAAAACTATATCACTGCACTTTATGCAATGCACTAACATAGACTGTTTAAAAGTATGTAGTGACAGCTTATTTTTGAGTATAAGAATATATTTTAGTTAAAAATCAATCAGAAGAGTCATTTAGAAATCTATCAAATTATTTTCATCGAAATCATGAGAATAATACAACTATGACTTACCAGTTTGTTTATAGTTTTTATTTCATACTTTGATTCTTGCATTAAAATCTTTTTTTTTTTTTTTTTGGAAAGTAAAAGATTTTAGAAAGTGATGAATAAATGAAAATTACAAAGGCCTTTCTTTTACATACAAAGAAACAGAGAAGAAGTTAATCTGACTCTGACAACATTTCCCCAGCTAATTTCGCATATTGCATCAATCTCTTGATATCTTTCTGTCTGTTCAAATTGAAGAGTGAATTTATACACTTTACCAAATAGCAAAGTCTAACCAATTCTGCACCAGTCTTTGAATTTTGATCAGTTTTGAACTTTTGCGATAAACTGCTTAGGAATTCACTGGTTTTATTAGTCACAGGTTCCTTAAGGCAAATTAGAAGAGCAAACATCCACCTTGCAAGACTTTCAGTTAGGCCAATAATTTGATACCACTTAAGAATGTATGTCAATAAAATGTGAATATCATACTGACTTAAATGAATAACAATACTGATGCGAGGTCGATGAGAATGATGAAGATCTTCAGCTATCGTAACTTCGGGATAAATTTTTCGACAGATAATAATGCCTAAGCAGAAAGCACAAGAGTTACTTTCACTGATGATGTCAGGCAAAACATGACGCTTAGTTTCACTGCAGGGGAACTTTCGTTCCAACGCAAACCTATGCTGATGTATTTGCTTCGAGTAATGCAGAAAAAAATCTTTGTCCAAGCTAGCAATTCTTTTTAACACTTCTTTAATTTCAACACCATTCATCTTCTCCAATTTCTTCAGTGGCATTTTTAAAACCCTAGAACATACAAAACTAATCTCAGTAAATGCATATTTTTGAAAAAAAAAAGGGTTTTAAAATTTAAGTTATAGTTAATATTTTTGACACCATGCTAAACTAACGAATATGAAAATTGGCACTCCTCAGGAGAGCACTGAATATAATTTTTTTTATACCTGACACGTTTACCTATTTTCAATGTTTTAATTTTCATAGATAGCTTTAAAAGTAAAAAAATTCTCATTTGAAGTAGTTATGTTATAACCAGTAGCCTTTTTTGAGTACTACAGCAAACATTGAATTTGAAGAATGATTTTTCTTGCATATATGAGTGAGTATACTACACCAGTCCGTGAACTTGAAATCTAAAAAACAATATTTATTTCAGGATCATTTAACAGCATTCATGTGTTACAAATAGAAAGTTATACTTCCAAACAGACATTACTTGTTAGCTTAAGTTTGGTACAGTCGGACCCTGATTTACCGAACCTCTATTTAACGAATTTCACGATTTTTCTTCCCCCCCCCCGACTAAAAACGAAAGCAAAAACCCCCTATTTACCGAATAAGAAACTCCAAATTAATGAATTATTTAACAGCAGATTTTTTTTTTTTTTTTTTGTTAATTTGAGTTGCGAAATATTGCATTGTTTTCCAAATATTATACCCGTATTGTCCGAAGCAGAAAAAGACTTTTCTTGGAATCAGCAATTTTTGATGGGCAAAGGGGCAATCAACTAGTAGTGATTTTGCTGCAAAAAGCAATAATGAAACTCCCATAACAACCGTTACTTTTTCAAATTATATAGCTTGGAAACTAAAACCATATCCAATGCAGTAGGCTGCAAATGACACTATTTTTTTCTTTCCATTAAGTTAAAAGATAACTATTGCGAGTCAAGTATCAAGAAAATTGTCAGACATTTGTTACTCAGTAGTTTAAAATTTCAAAACTAAGCAGCGTGTGATAAGTGATGCTGAATAAAAAGTGTGCACTTTCTAATTATGGATATTTTTGCGCAGTTGCTTAGTAGAGTTTTAGAGATGAGGTAAGTGCAATATTTGATTTTGTTTTTCACACCCCGATATTATGACTAACCCCGATTTAAAGTATAAATGTTTTGGTCCCGATGAATTCGTTAAATCAGGGTCGGCTGTATAAAATATTTAACTCATTTTATAACTCTACACAACTCCAAATTTAATAACTCAACAAACATAGAGAAGATTAAACAATGCCATACACAGGGTTGAGAGTGATCAGAGAGCAAAAAGGAGGAAATTAAAAAAAAATTCGTAAAAGGGATGACATCCAAAACCGCATCAAAATAGAATTTGGAAGCCATGATATTCAAAAATTAAAAAAAAGGCTAATTTACCAGTTTTAAAGGTAATATGTATTTAATTAAGTATAAATAATAATTTTGTACAATTTGCTGCATTGTACCATTTCTCGCAAGAGTATTTATTCCTTAACAAATCTAAATTTTGAAAAAGAGGCAACAATTTCTAACCCCTGAGTCCTTGAACAAAGGGTTGGGGGAGCCAGAGGTCAATCTTAGCTGCATCACACAATAGTGTCAACTTTTCATATTTCTTACAGAAAAATATTATTTTTCATTAAAAGCATTTGAGTTTATAGTATTAAAAGGGTGAGAATGTAAATTTTAAATTTAGGTCTGTTTGTAAAGAAAAAATTTACAATAGAGAATTATAAAAAATTTCTTTATGTGGTAGAGCATACTTTTCAGAGTAAGAATTGAAAATAAATAAATATATACATGTATATAAACAATTGGTTTTCTTTTTCCTTGCATTGGAATCCAAACGTTTGTTTTTAAAAACTTCCTAATATGATTTCGGAATCAAAAGAATAACTTGCAGCTGCCTCATTTAATCATAAAATCTCAAAGCTTTTAACAGGCTGTAAAGCCTAAACCATTTGAGATTCACCATAAATATTTTTTACACTATCTTAATTACACAAAAAAAAAAGTAACCAAGCCAAGTTTCAATAACATTCGAGACTGTAGGTTCAAAGTCACATTTTTTCATTAATTTCGCATTTTTTTTCCAAAATAAATTAAAGAAATAAATATATTATTGAAATAATGAATAAAATAAGCAGATATAAGGTAGCATATAGTAAAAAACCACCCCAAGATTAAAAATAATTGAAATACTTGCAGGATAGTCCGGTTGCATACTTAAGGAAAAAGACCCTCCATCAGGGCCGGATTAGCCATAGAGCAGACGTAGCAAATGCTACAGGCCCCGCACCTCCGGGGCCCCGCGCTGTAAGAAAAAAATTCCAGAAAAAAAGTAACAATTTCCTGTACTTTCACCCATTTAAACTTTTCGCTGTCTCCCTCTTTATTTAGATCTAGCTTTTCTAAATCTTCAGGTAAATTGAAATTCTTATTTTTTTATCAAATTCTTATTCTTATCAAATCGCAGACTCGGAACGTATACGAGATAATATACCATCCTGAACATTATGATCGGTGCTGGAAGGAGAGGGAGAGAGGGCGAGTCTTGTTTTATTTGGAGACGGTTAGAGCCTTCAAACTGACAAAGATTGAAAACACTCACTGCCTTTTAATTCCACATGTGTGTCCATTAACCCAACTAGGCATCAAAGGCTTTGAAGTAACGATATCTTTAGCCACGTCAGAAGAAGCACGAAGGGGAGGAGGGGAATCGATGAAACTTTAAAGTAATTTCTCTAAGTTGGTCTTAAAAACAAAATTTTAGTTAATCTTTCTTGGTAGGAAAAGCTCAGCTGGGTCACGAAATTTTCAAAACTGACTTAAAAGTTACAATTTTAGGCAATGTTTAATAGTGCTAGGAGAATGGAAGACAGGCTTCCCTAGAATTTTTTTTAAAGTTGAAGTCAATTTTAAGGTATCCTTGAAAATTTAAGGAAGTCAGGGATTCTTCCTACAATTTTCAGCTATTCAAGTCTAAAAAAAGCAAATTTAGGTAGTTTGATAACCATGATAACAACAGAGGAAAGAAGATGTTCTTTTATGAAATTGAGTTTTCAATCTATATAGAATTTAGAGAAAGGGATGAGGGACTGAACTCACCCTTTGAGCAGGAACTTGTAAATGGAGGGAGCAAGTCCAATCACTGGCTTAGCGATCAAAAGCTGAGGCAAAAAAAACAAGTGATGTGACTCAACTACGATGAATGGCTGACATGTTTTGCTTGAAACTAGCGAAAAAAACCTGATTTATTTCAGTGTTTGCTTTAAAATCTATCACGTGACTTGTGCTCTTTGTTTTACGAATGAAAGTCTTCACTCCCTCCATCTCATCTCTTCTCAGTGAACTCACCCAGTAAAATGTCTAAATTGAAGTTTCAAATCGCCGTGTTAGAAGATTATCACTGGAGACGTTACAGGGAGGGGGGGAGGGCACGAATTTGCTTCACAAAATTTTAGCCTACGACATCTTATCTTTAAGATTTCAATTTCTATCTTTAGCAATAACTTCAGGTAAAGAGTAGTGGTTTGGAGCAATTCTCCCAAAGATTGAGAAGCTCTGGAAGTGGGTGGGCATTCTCCTATGGAAATTCACTTTCTCAAGCTGATTTTGAGAGGAGGTTCAAGGGATCTCTCCTGAGTTTTTCGGAATTTAGGCTCTGAATACGCAATTCTAAGCAATTTTTTTTTTTTTTTTTTTGCGATAGTAGTAGAAGAAAAATTCTCAGGCTCTAAAAGTACTAATCCTAAAAACACATTTTAAAGCTTTCTTTGGTGATATTAGACAAGAGAGGGAGAGAGGGTTACCATCCAGAAATTGTCTGAAAGTGACTTTCTAAAACCTCTATTTTAGGCCATGTTTGTCTAAGTTAGGGTAGAGGAGAGACGAGAAAGTGACTTTCTTCTTGAAATTTTTGAAATTGGAGTCCTCTTGAAAATCTAATTATTAGTCATCCCAGTCTTTGGTCTCTTAACTTCATGTCAATTTGTCACCCTCAAAAATTGTCGTCGGCGGCACAAATCATTACATAAGGGAAGGAAAAGCTTCTTAGACTGTTCACACTTATGCTGAGCAAAATAAATAAATGAATAAATTGTTAGAGTATTATTTGTTTAAGAACAAAAACAATTATGTGTAGAAGGAAGGCATTAAACCTAGTTTTGAATTTTTTCTTTGAGGGGGAGGGGGTAAAAAGCTGACGCCCATACCACTAACCTAACCTTTTTACCAAAAACGTCTTTATCGAACTAGAAATTCATAAAAATTCAGAGATAAAATAGTCTAGCGTAATTGAAAACCCGCTAAAACTGTTTTATGGAACTTCAGTTTTGAATAACTTCATTATTGATTATGAGCCCGATCCCGCCCTATAACGTCAACTAAGGTGGCCTACAAGTGCGTATTTCGGAATTTCTTTCCGTGGAGAGTCCCTGAACCCTATCCCAAACCAAAACGTTACCAGCGATGGACTAAAATTACATTTTCAACACTTCAATTTCGAGAAATCTCCAGTAAATGACTTTCGTGAACTCCCCCCCCTCCCCTTCCCCCGCCACAAAATTACCTAAGATTGTATAAAATTACCCTTTTAGAGTATAATTTCGAAAATTTTCTGCTTAAAATTATGCTTTTAGGATTAAATTCGAAAATTTTCCAAAGGGATCTCCTTACACACCCCTCTAGTTTTTCTGTACCACATCATTAAAGATCATCTACAATTTCATTTAAGACTGCAATTCTGAAAATCTGCTTGGAGAGAGTCGCTGTGAACCCAAATTTCGTACTTTAATCTTGACTAAGATGGGATACAATCACGTTTTTTGACTTTAGTTTCGAAAAACCTACGAATACAGACCTCCTATCCTTTTTTCCTCTTAATACCATCAGGAGTTGTCAGAATTGCGTTTCAGATTTGAAATATCGAAAATTTTCACGAGGTAAACCACCAGACACCCTTCTTTTAAGTTGTAAAAAAAATTGCGTTTTTGGAATTAGAAGTTAAAAAGGTGTTGTGAGGGGAACACAAGGGGCAATATAAGGGGTCATAACCCTCGTAAAGCCCTAAAATTATATCCATACGTATGTATCATTGAGAGGAGATAAAATGGAGGGAGTGAAGATTTTCATTCACGAAACCAAGACCCTAAGTCACGTGATAGATTTTAAAGCAAAGCGTTGGAAGAAATCAGATTTCTTTCACTTGTTTCAATCAAAATGTGCCAACCATTCGTCGTTTTTGAGTCACATTACTTGGGGTCTTTGGGTCAGCTTTTGCTAAGCCAATGATTGTACTTATTCTCGCCATTTTAATTCCTGCTCTAAGGTATGTATTCATGCGTGTAACTGTTATAAGGGCACCTATCGTCCCCAGGAAGTAGTGCACTATTGTTTACTATATCATATAAAAACGAGGGCCCCTATGAAACTTTTGCTACGGGCCTCGCGCTGGCTTAATCCGGGGCTGCCCTCCATGGGAAATTTTGTGAGGAAATTGTGAGACCAATTCTAATACATTCCTTATGGCCTACCTATATAACTATGCCTCACCGGGTGTTTTGCTTGAATTTGTGTTAGACCGCCTGTGTGATGTCATTAATCCAAGATGGCGGCTACGCTAGATATTGATGAAAATTTTTCGGTTTTAACTTATTTTTGAGGTCTATTATGAAATTTTTTCAACTTATCTTATAAATTTAATATTTTAATACTATTATATTTCAAATTTAAAAACAAATTGTCAATTTAAAATAAGTTATTTATTTAGTTGTTTTTGATTTTCAATACAGATTTTATGAACTTTTTTATTAACCAATTGCAGTTAAAAAATATTTTGGAAAGCTTGTATGATAAAAAATCAAATTTATTATTCCAAAAAACCAATACAATTATTTTCAGATACGTCTTTTGGGGTTATAAGAAGCATTTTATTTTATTCATTTATTTTCAATGTAGAAAAAATTTACAACTTCCGTTACTAGATATCAGAAATAAAGATAAATTTCTAATTTACATTTTATAAACTCTAAATAATGAAAAAATAATTTCATTACCTAAAATCTGAATTTAGCTCAAAAATATATATTTAAAGGTAAACAAAGTGTTTACTTAAAGTTTTTCATCCAAAGTGTCATCAATATCACTTTGTAGGCCATGATTTTAACATAAGTCCTCATCACCTCCACTCACACAAGTTAAGTGCATGAAATATTTTGAGGTTTGTATTTACATGAAACAATGCATTTTCCTTTTACGCAGCTGCATTGAACTAGTTTCAAGATGGATTCAGATGCATAAGGAAGTGTACACATAACTGGAACATAGAAATTGTCTTTCTTTTCATGCCACTCCAATACTTGATGGTGCGCTCTTAAAATATAAGGGGAAAAAAATGCTCTTGTAAGAGGCAAATTTTCATTTTGAGTCTCCTGTTTGGAAAACATGAAACAACGAAGTTCTCCAATATCAGAAATATTTGTCAGTGGCAGATACGCAAAACAAATAAATCTTTTACTAGCAATTTTATCATTTGCACTGAATTCTTCAGTTGACCTCAGAGAATCAAGAGTATCTTTGTCAGCTGTCTTATAATTTTTTCAAAGGAGGTTTCTTCTTAGCAAGCGAGTCTGTTTTATCACTTCTTGATAAAGCATGGAGTCCTAATATTTCTCTCGTTTAATCGGTTCCTAATGCAATCATAATGCTGGTGAGATCTATCTTTCTTTGATTGCTACCTACACCAGTCAAAAATGTGCATAGACAGTGAATTATGATTTTAACCAGAACAATACTAGTAAAAATACATCGGTGTCAGGGGAATATGCATATATGAATACTGAATGCCCTTTCTCCAGAAGCATGAAGACAGTGAAGTATTATTTTAACATCTGCCTCTTCGTGACTGTTTTGATGTGCAGTCACATCTCCTTTCAATGATGATTTAGCTTCATTTGTCCAGCTAATGATTAGGTTATTTTCAATGCTGCATGCGTATATTAAGGCTTTATCATCCAGATAAGCTGTCAAATTATCCTTTGTTTTTGAAGAACGTTCTTCATCTGTATATTTTGAATATTAGTAGAATCGGCTATTTTGAACTCAATGGGTTTTAATGTACTCGTTCTTTTTTCCGCATGGCAATTTTTGTTGAGTTTTTAATATATGTGTCAAGCACTGTGTGTGTTTCATCTTAATTTAAAGATTTTCCTTGATCTTAATAAATTCTGCAGCTAAATAATTACATGTTTTCACTTGCTCTGATTTCTTTATTGATTTTGTCATTCCATCAAGAACAGCAATGCTGTAAGATTTTCTGTTCATTTGCTTCGTTATGTTTGAGTACTTCATGGGGTTCGGCAAAATATCTTCGATGCTACTGCCTACTTTTTCTCAGCCACATTCTTCCATTCCACCAATTACTTTCATTCTCATTTTCTCTTGCTCTAAAGCTTCATCTGACCCTAAAGTACGAAACGGTACAGAAGATGTTTTAATGTCCCAATTACCTCCCATGAATTCATTCCAAAGATTTGGATGCTTTACTTTTGACGCTTTATATCAGTCAGGTACCATGATATCATACTTGCATTGTTAAATTCAAAGCAAAGAAACAGGGAACGAAAGCTTCCAATGAAGAGATGTGTAATTCCCAATTTCTTGACATAACAGACCGTATAAAAAGTAACATGGTATCAACCATATGCATATATATAACAAAGTAAGTTTAAATATTGGTCTTCCACTTGATTCTGTATCCTCAAAATCTTTCATTTTTTCATGTATATTAGAATCTAGTAATATTTGTAGTATTATTTGAGTGAAGTCCTTTTGTTTCACCCTACTTCTTTTCTTGAAAGCAATTGATTAATTTTTGCACTTTATCATCGCATTGAAATTTAATTTCTTCATTTTGGGTTTAAAAGGCATTGAGATAACATTTAAATAGTGCAACCGTTAATGTTGAATGTGCTTCTACAACCCGTCTATTGCATTTTCAACAGGATTTTTTGACACTACAGTTTCACTGTATAACTCAGTCAAATTGGCGGCAAGACCCGTACTGTCTAAAAATAACCCAATTGCTTGCAGCATAGCCATAATCATATGTAACTCACCAGTTTTAATAATCCAATTGTGGGGCAAGTTTTTGTTTGACATAGTAAGTTTTAAAAATGTTTCCTAATATCCATGGTGACTACTGTTAATGAATTTTCCCCTAAAATATATTTAACTACTTCTTCCAGATTCTGCATGAACGTAAGCTGTGTTAATGAAATGAAACGCTCGTACTAAAAGACTCAAGAAAAGCTCCTAATTAAGGCGTAATTATACAGGTTACTAAAAATTCTGTTAAGCGGTTAAACAGTCGAACCTCGTTTAAACGAACTCAAAGGGATCATAAAAGTGAATTCGCCTTGACCTTCTTATGAACATCCAAAATAATTTTTTTGCCCCTTTTCTGCCACAAAATGTGCATGATGCAATAAATATAATGGAAAAATATTTTTGTTATTAATTAGTTTGTATATTTAAAGCACAATAAAGTTTGAAACATGTTTTACACATTAAAAAAGCAATCAGTTCTAGTTAACTTTAGAATTTTCAGAACCTCTTAACTTTAACTACTATTGTATGTAGCGGAACATTGTCATTTTGTTCCTGACTTACTGTAGCTCTAAAGTCAAAATTGCATGTTTGCATTTTGCACACAAACTAAAGCTTACATTTTTTCACTTTTAAGTTTTAATTATTTTTAAATTTTTATAGTTAAATAGTTAAGTTTTAAAATTCAGAATGAGTTTCAAAAGCATCAACTATTTTTGGGATATATGAGTAGACATCAAATACTAGAAATTCTGGCTACTACCTGTAATGTGTTTGAACTATTCTATCCATCATCAGGGTTACAAATTGCTATTTTTGCTCAATTAAAAGACTCTTGCCCTTTGATAAGTCATGAAAACTATGAATCAATTGATAAACATACTCATTTTGCATGGTTGTGTTTTAATAGAAAATGAAAAGCAGTGGTTATAGAATAATCAAAATTGTGTTGTACAGTTCCTTAGGCAACAACTAAAAGAGGTAATCCATCTTTGTCGTGATTATTTAGTTTTTAAAGCTATCACTGATTGCTCTTAGTAAGGCTGATCACATTCTTTGTAGTACGTTTAGTTCACCTGGTGCTTATCCCAGGGCAAGATGAATGGCAAAAGGCATTTAATGCTTGAAGATTTTGAGCCTTCGCAAGGAATTTAAGCTAGTATTGTGTTAGGTCAAAGCATTGAAAAAGGGTCTGCTCATAACAACAATCAATGTCAGGAGCACAACTTGGGGGGGGGGGGGGCAATGGGCCCGCACCCTCTTAAAAGGCTAATTTGAACCATTTTCAAAAATACTCTCTTTTTTTTATTTGAACGAAGATGAACGCTCTTTGAGAAAACGAAGTGGTTCCAAAGTAAGCAGGGACGACGAGAGGTCATTTAAAACTTCCCCCTCTCTCCTTTTCGGCATTTATTTTTTCTGTAGTTAGGAACTCATTTGAAACGTCAGTGATTACAAGATCGTATCTTCTTCCGTATGACAGTTGATGGATAAGCAGTAAATCTGAGGAGAAAAACAAATTCACCACCACTTTCGTTTTTCTCGGAAACACTCCCGATTGAAGACGGGTGAAAATGTTACGCTGAAGGGGGGACTAAACAGATGCCTGCTTGGCCGACCGCACAAGTGTTCATTGTAACTAATAACAATAAGACAACATTTGTCTGCTGTACTGGAAAAAGTCGGCGGTCGCGGGCCGTTTATATTGGCCAATCCTTTCTCGCCCACCCCACCCGGTTACACAAACAACAGAACAGTTCTCATCGAGTTTGAGTTTCATTTAAACTTTATGCTCAAGCTGTATCACTTCAAACCTATTTCTTGTTAATCTTCATCTATAATATAAAATGCATTTTTTTGTTTTTATTGCGACAAATTCAGATACTTTTTCAAAATTGTTTTTGGCTTTATTTCACACTATATCAGTACTATCTATGAAACGCCAACTTATGCTCTTGGACATTGGGGCCTCCAGGTCAACTATATCTGCTTTCCACAGCACAGATGTAGATTTGTCAGCACCATCGGAGAAAAAAACAACAACGACCTGATGAGGAAGCAATGACTTCCTCAAATTATATCAATACCACCCCCGCTCACGACATTGGACTATGCGTCGAAGAGAAAGTATCTCGGGAAATGCAATATGCATTTGTGACCGAATGTTGGGTCCCTTCGGACAATTATATTTTTCCTCAAGTTGTGGAAAGGGAAAAGAAACAAAAATTTCAGAAAAATAGGCTGCAAAGGTATACTTGGCTAGCTTACAGTGAAAAGCTTTTTGGAGTTTTTGTAAGCACTGTGCCTTGTTCGCACCAGACAATGCCCCATTCGTTGGGTCGAGAAACATGATTCTGTGATAAGATTTGCCGAAATTTTTCCTACAATATTTGAAGTTCTGGAAGATTTCTCTTCTGGCGAAGGGAAAACTGCATCTAAGGCTTCATTGCTGCTGAAAGAAATTGGAAATTTTTATTTTGTGATCACATTACTGATAATGAAAGATATTTCTGGGCTTTTACTTTCCTTATCAAAAGCACTCCAGTCAGCAACTGACGATTTGTCAAAAGCAATGAATTTGGTGAAAGACATTCTGGCCATATTAAATGAGAAGCATTCGATGGCTGATGACAATTTTAATGTTATTTTCAAGAATGCCTCACAGGGTTCATACTCACTTCGGATAAAAAATTTCCATGACATTTTCATGACTTCATAAAAATTTTTATGGCCTTGTTACACAAAGAGAATAGTACTATTTAATATCAAACTCTCCATTTTTTTTTGAAAATAGGCATGAAGCAAAACTTTTAAGTGCGGTCCCGGCATGTGCCTCATCCAAAGCTACATTTAGGTTTGTCGTGACATGTTAAACCGAGTGAAAGAAAAATAACTTCAGACTTGACTTGATAGGAATGTGTTGCATTGCGAAAAGGTACACGTACCACGCTTTTCGAACATTTTGAAATCAAAACGCTTAGTTTGTTCTCCAGTAAAGACAATATTGTTGCTGCATTGGTAATGTTTATTTTAACAAGCCTTCCAAATCCTGGAGGGAATCGTAGCCAGCAACCTAATCTAGTCGTCTGTAATTAATGAGTTTCAAATAGTTTAAGTGAAAGGAAATTAATGTAGACAGAAGCATACTTACTATTGATTCGTCAAAATGAATAGATATCATTCATGAAGACATTGACAACACCTCGTCGCAGGCCGTGTAAACCCAAGTCCAAAAGTGTAAACAATTTCAATTAACGTATAATCGTCCGTCGAGAGGCGCTTTGCTATAGAAGCGGTAGCCAATCGGAGTTAATATAGACTACGGTTACAAGCATGAAGACAAACTAACTGGAGTGACAACTTGGAACTCCCGCTTAATGGAAATTTTGAGCTCAAGCGGGTACAGTCCCTACGTTTTTATATAGAGATCCTAGAAAAACCATTGTTTTTCGTCAAACATTGAATGAATATTGTTCGCCTCGGAGCAAGAGTAAGATATCTACGCCCAGGTGCAATCGGAAATAATCTACGGGTAACATCGCGTGGTTAGTCCGGTGTGGTCATGACTAGAGTCCCTATATGAAAACGTAGTCATGACGTATCTGGAATTTCTCTGGAGAGCCTGGTGAACTACTGTGTTTCCGACGCTTGTGGTTACATTGCAGTAGTTCTAGTTCAGCAGCAAACGACGCTCTAATCAAAGCGTAACGGTTTCTTAATGGAAAAGTCACGTGCGTTACCATCAAAACATGAAACACGACCGGAAGTCTTTCAAACTTTGTGACGTTTGTGATCCCACTAACCGCGTCTAGACGGCGCACAGTGGAATGAAAACACCAAATGCGCTCAGAAATGTTTTTTTTCCTACATTCAATCGATTGAGGATTAATAAATTTGCACTGGCCTACCTTTTAAGCAACTAGAACTGGAATTTTAGAGCCCTTCTTCCACTACAAAGCTAAAGGGAGCCTTTAGACGGTGAGGAACCATAAGTGAAGGGGATTTAAACAAATTGCTTTTAAGCAGTCTATATATTTTTTTCTTATTAAAGGCGAGTATATTTAATTTCTCTCGTGCCCAACGATAGTAATAGGACGAAAATAATTAGTAATCGAATTCTCAAACCGTAAATCGGTAATGATCAACACCGAAAACTTGGAAATTCAAAGCTATTTTTTTCAAAACACTACAAAAAATGTCCTTTTATGCCCTCTTTGAAATTGATATTAATTAGTCATCGATGGTCTGTAGAAAGACCCTGAAAAGGAATTAGCTGTGTAAACTTTTGGGTCCAGAGCTCAAACAAATCGAAAAAACTCCATAATAACATGCCTGTATAAACAAACAAGCGGGAGAGGTTTAAAAACAGTTTTAAGCGCTTTTTAGCGTTTCCGCCCCACTGGTGCAGCGGTGCGGCAGGTTGCTACCAGTTCGACTGCCAGAAAGCGACCGCAGCGTTTCCGAACGCTTGTGGTGGCACCGCGGCGACCGATCCTTGTTTCCAAATGCAACCCCAGACACAGGCCGGGATCTATAAATTTTGGGTCCCTCTGTAACGAAATCTATAGGGCCCTTCACAAAGACCAGCAGTGTATTTTGCAACGTTATAAGTCTTAATGTTACTTTTTTCAATTAATTAATTGGGCCGTTTGGGCCTTTTTTAAGGACGTGCCCCCCCCCCCCACTGCGGGGTCTGGGGGTACACAGATCCAGGCCGCCCAGAAACAACAGTAAAATATACCCTACTGTAAGGCCCCCATTGTGGCCTCTAGTTATAGGGGTTTTACCAGTTTTTTTTTTTGAGAACGTTAGTTGTAATCAAGGCTCGATTTAAACTTAGCATAGCCCAAAGCTATTTCAGGTTTTGGATCTCTTTCGTAGTCCAGACAACTCTTCTGCTGGTGGCGAAAAAGGACCTTTTTTATTAAAAAGCTCCCCTCCCCCTCCTCTTCTATGTTGTTGTTTCTTTCTGTTATACATAAGGACAAGCCTTTACTTTTTGAGTTGTTTTTATTAATGTGTTGCCTGCTATCCTTTTGAATTGAACTTAACAGGGGAATGGTATCCCTTACAAGTGGAGTATGGAATACATGTATCTCCAATTTTAGGAGGTCCGGGGGTTTCTTCCTCGGAGGAGGTTTTGTAAAATAGATATAAAATTCTGCCTTTTTAAACCTTATAAGAGGTAATTAGGAACACAAAAATCTCTGGAAAAAATAGGCAAACATACTCTTTTGCAAGTTATGATAATACACATTAAATATTGCTTTTGGGTCGACAAATCAATGACAGCAGTCCTCAGAGAGAAAAAGCAAGGGATAACAGATGACTATGCATTGTTATTTGCTTACATCGTCTGTCGGTTCAATTCAATTAGTTTTTGACCACGCCTTCAACCTACCCACAAATGCAGCAATGAATTAAATCCAAAATGATCAAATGAGGTAGTGAGAAGCAAAGGGATGCAAGTGGTAAAATTAAAAATTTGGAGATAACCCGTACAAATGGTAGGTGAACCTCTTCTCTATCTTGGGGCAAGATATTGTACTAGTAGCCTTGGCAGGTGCTGTACAGCATTTGTACTGCTTGATTTAGAGAAAAATTTCAATGAAAGCCTAACTAGAATCCGATCTTTAATCGCGTTTTACTCGAAACAAAGTAGTCCACTTGCATCCCTTTGCTTTTTACTGCCTCAATGCTTTAAAAGAAATTGTGTACAGATTTCGAAAATAGGTAACAAGAGAGTAACATGCCGCCCTTTTGGGCAATTCATAATTTATACAATTGATAAGAAATAAAATTGAAGTACACTTTGCTTAAGAATTTCAAAGACTGATCCAATTCTTTTCAAGAATACCGAGAACAATGAAGATTATTTAAGGCACTTCATTTCTCCTTTCCAGTGTCTGAAATTTAGTACTACACCCTTGTGCAAATTAATTGAAACAAACTCGAAAAATTGAGAAAACTAAGAAGAAAGGGTATTTTATTGAAATTTATATAAAATCAAAAGTTTTTAGTGCATAATCTGATGTCCAGTACTTTTTACTAACATTTGGACATGATTCGGCGTGGAATCCACCATTTTTTAACAATCATTTATAATGGTTTAGTTCGTGTCCTAAACATGAAATAGAGCAGTTTTTTCTTCTCCATAGTTGAACAGTTCGCATGTAATAGACGATACTTGCATATATCCCCAATAGAGGTTGGCAATGTCGTTCTTTTTAATGATCCGTTCATCAGAGGATCGTTCATTCTTTTGATCCTTTCATTTGAACGACTTCGTTCATTTAAAAAAGTTGAAGGTGATCTCTCCGCACGACATACTCACGTACATTCGATATGTTTCGTAAGATCAGCTACATTCTTTGAAGAAAAGATAACTAAATTCATCTAAAAGTAAGAAAATATGCCTATGAAAAATGATCCGAAAAACTTTATTCAGGTTTAGATGCATTAAGCAATTATAATACATTTTATAAGTTATTTCTCAGTTGCCGAATGGTAAGATATGTTTTACATTCCAAAAACCGCAGGTTCCATTTCAATACATCAAACAATTAAGTTATTAAATTTTCAGGGAGTAAAACTTTTTGAAAGTCCCGGATTATCCAATAGGCCAATCTAGGCCCTGGCCTAGGGGCGCAAGCCGAAAAGGGGTAGCAGAGGAAAAAAAAAATAAACAGCTAGCTGGAAAAAAAAGCTACGCGTTAGTATATGGAGAAGCAAAATTTATTTAGAAAGCACATTACGTGCCAACATCTCCAGCGAAAAGAGAAATCAGAAATTAGACATCCTTATAAACAAAATATAACTATGTTTTCTCCAAATTTTCCGAACTGTCGGACATTTATTGTCAAATATGGAAAGTTTGGATGTAACAGTGATCCCCAATCAGGGCACCTCTGGCAATATCACCTATTTCATACAAAAGTTTCATGAATACATACAAAAGCTTTTAAAAACTTACTGCTCCCACGAATTATTTTCATTCAATATATATATATATATATATATATATATATATATATATATATATATATATATATATATATATATAAAATAACTTCCATTTAACGATACCCTATTCAACGATTTCCGTATTTGGTCCGGATGTGATAGCATTGAATGGTTATGTTCCTCGATTTAACAATATTCTTGCTTTAACGATAACTTTTTCCAGTCCTTTGACAATCGTTGATTCGGGGTTACACTGTATATATATATATATATATATATATATATATATATATATATATATATATATATATATATATATATATATATATATATACTCAGGAACATTGAAAATAGTGCCCCAAGAAGGAAGCATTGGATTGAAGTGAAATTTAATGTACAGAATACTACAGATGAGAGATACACTTGATCCCAAAATCTAGACAATTAAACAAATACAGGCTAAGAAATGAGATAAACACCGTGCTACTCCATTAGCGCTTTGGACCACTTTTTGCTGCAATACATGCCGCAATGCGATCCAACATTGAGCTAATTAAACTTCTGATGTTGTCCTGAGGCAGATGGACCCCCAAATTTTGAACAGCGTCCTGTAAATCTTGCACAAAGTAGCACTGCGACATCTGGCGTTTTAGCTGATCCCATACATGCATGATCTATAGGGGACAAGTTGGGGTTAGCGGGCTGGCCATGGAAGAGTCTCAAGAGGACGTAAGAAGTATTGAGCTACTCTAGCTGATTGCGGGCGAGCATTATATTGTTGGAAAATTGCTCCTGGAAGGGAAACGGTCCTATTGTGGTTGCAGAATGTCATTAACATAACGCTCGCCCGTTAAAGTTCCACGTAACACAACTAGAGTGGACCGGTTATCATAGATTATAGCCTCCCAGACCACTATGCCCGCTGTACGGGCAGTGTGTCGTGCGATAGAATTTGTGGAGTGGTACTTTTCTCCAGAGTGCCTCCACATTCGTGCGCGAATACTATCTGACCCCAAAACGAATCGGGAATCATCACTGAGCACCACCTTTTCCAAACAGTGACATCCGACATCGCTCTGGCTTCGCACCATTGAAGACGGAGTGACCATTTTTTGGTGTTAAAGGGAGTACACTAAAAGGGCGCTTAGACTGCAGATTTAATTCCGCAAGACGTTTAGAAATGCTTCGGGGAACAACTGCTACCCCAACACCTGCTGGTATGCTGAAACAAGTCACTGTGGGATCCACGAGCGCTTGCCGCACGATCCTTCCCTCCTCTCTCCGCGTGGTCTTTCCGGTCACTCCAGACCCGGTTTTTTGCACGTAATACCATCTCGTGTTCACTGCCTCCAACAGTTTCTAACGGAACACTCTGAATGATTCACCTAGGCAGCAACACGGCTTGTCGACGAGCCTGTAATTTTCATGCCGATTATCAAACCTCCCTCAAACTCCCTTTACTGTGAGATACGCTTTCTAGTTCGTCTACATGGCATACTTCACTCATTAAGGTTATCCGACAATCCGTATTTAATCGTTACATTTAAAAATCTTAAATTATGCACAGGTTTATATAGCACCTTTTTCCCGATTTCACCGATACTGTAGGGTAAACGGTCATGCGCATTGACACCAAACTTGGATCATTTGCATATCAGATGTCACTCTTCTTATATGCAAAATTTCGCGATTGTACTTTTTTTTCCCTTGGGGTGCTATTTTCAATGTTCCTGAGTGTATATATATTAGGGTGGTTCTTATTTATATAGGAATTTTTTTTTCGGAATTCAACAAGTGACGCCCCCTAGTTTTGTGACACTATAATAAAAAGTAATCGGTGCAAAATTTGAACTCGATCGGTCAATAAATAACACGTGCCCCTAGGACGTTGAACTTTAACACTTTTGATAATTTTCCCACAAATCTTCGAGTTTTTACTTCAAACCCTTACATCGTTTCTCCTATGTTTGCAAAATATTTTTACAGCGAGGTAGCACTAAAATTAATCTTTTTAATTACTGCATATCGTATAAAGATTTTACATTGAATAATAAGAATGAAATAGTGCTTTAGAAACTTTAGCTTAATCGAACGCTTTTCTCAATGTATCTCAATCGTGTGCATTTTTTTCCCGATAGTCTTGGACTGTCTGTAAAATACTAAATTGCTTTTGTGATTCATATTTGGTAAATTGATTGTGAAATTCTTCGATTAATTGTGCTCCTCTTTCAGTTGTATCATTCACAACTTTCAGCATTTCAACGATATCTCTTCCATTTAAATAGCTTCCTTAATTTGCCATGAATCAGGATCAAATAGGAAAACATCTTTTGGTGTTTTTAACTTATCAAACAGTTTTATTGACTTGTAATTGATTCTATAAAGAGGAAGATCTTTACTAAGAAAGCATTCCAAATCATCTACTGTTATTTGAAATTTTTTATACAGTCATCAGACACGTCTTCCTATTCAGCAAGCATTTTTTTGAAGTAGTCTTTTCCTATCTTCAACGTTAATTCCTTCATCCAATACGGACAAAGCTACTAGTTCATCCCTAATGAATTTCTCAATCACTGCTTCTGCTGCATGTTTGTCATCATTTTGTACGTTTCAGGTTTTTTAGACACTAGACTTTATATAATTTAAAAGGCCTAAAATAGGTTGCTGCGAAAAACTATATCTTCATGCAACATTTAACTGTAAAACAGCATTTACGGGCATTCTCTTCATGTAAGGTCAATTTAAATTGTTTCCTAAATATATAAATATTCAAACAATCAATTCCTTTTGCCACCCATCTGGCTCAAAGATAAGCTCCAGGTTGCCGAAAACATATCCCTGTAGGAGGGAGGACTTCACCAAGAAATATTATTACACGTTATGAGAATTCTCTGTAATATTTCTTAATTCCGCTTTCTACGAACAATAATATGTCATCAAATTCTTCTTTTAGAATTTAAGTGGTATGTGTACTTTTTGAATTTTGAAGCGCTTAAATAATGGAATATCGAGTCTAGAACTAAGAAAGGCAAGAACTTCTTTAAAGACACTCTGCAGTACGATTTCAAGTGAATGATGATAGCAATACAAATGCACTATATCACCGTTCAGCTTTTGCTCTAAAAAATTACATGCACAATTTATACGGCCGGTATTGTAGGCCGCTGTATAAAACACTACAGCTTGAACAGTTAGCAGTAAAGAGCAATCATCTAAGATATCATTATATCTGAAGACATATCTCAGAAATTCTGAGTAGCTGTTCAACATTGGGACCTGAAGCTATCATGGTAAGCCTATCGGCGTTTTTTTCCAGTTACATCTGGATGTATAGCTTTGTATCCCAGGGAATAACTAAAAAATCTAAATTTAAATTCATGAAATCTGATTTTACCTCTCGAAGATTTTCTCTTGCTCTCTTAAGGGATATACGATTAATCATAAGGTTATTTGGATTTAAATTTACTGCATCTACATAGGCTGTTAATAAATGAGCAGCATCTTTGTCCCTAATATTGCATTTGTCTAACATTGATGAAATGCGAGAAGATATCAATAGTTGTCAAGCTTTTTTTACGTTGTGGGAGACCAGATATAGAAAAAAGGTTCAACAGGTTAGGACAGATACCCATTTCGGTTTCTAAATCTTGTGAATCGCAAGAATTTGATGATAATAAAGGACTATGTACTGAAATAGAAGAAACTTAATTTAAAGTATAGATTTCTACATTGTTCTGATCTGGATTTTTTTAAAAAAAATTTATATTTTAGCTATGGAAAATACAGTATATTTTTATGTTAGTAGTAATCGAAGATTTTTCAAAATTTATATTTTAAAAATTAAAAATTGCATAAGCAATTAGGTACGTTTATAACTAAAGAACAGCAAATTAAAATATAATTGCAATTACTTATATTTATAGCATTGAAACCTTGCTACTCTATTTGCCACGCCTATTATATACACAGGGAATTTTGTGAATCAGCACCCCCAAAGTCTGGAGGAGGCGATTTGTTGTTGTCAAAGACCGTTCATAAATGTTTTAGGCCATTCATTAATGGCCTACAGAGTCCCTTGTGTCCATCTTGATGGGAAGAAACGTTCCCCTGTCGCTTGGTTGGAACAAGCGTAGAAGAGCGGTACGCTTGACCCAAGGCCATTGGTGTACATTCTCTTCTTGTGAATTGCAAGAGGAATTTGATGATAATAAAGGACTATGTACTGAAATAGAAGACAGTTTAAAGTATAGATTTTTACATTATTTCGATCTGGAATTTTTTTAAATTTATATTTTAGATATGGAAAATAGAGTTTATTTTTATGGTAGGGTAATCGAGGATTTTTCAAAATTTAAATTATAAGAATGCACAAACATTTAAGTATATAACTAAAGAACAACGAATTAAAATATAATGTCATTACTTATATTTATAGCATGGAAACCTAGTGACCCTATTTGCCACACCTATTACATACACAGAAAATTTTCTAAATCAACATCCCCAAAGCCTGGAGGAGGCAATTTGTTGTTGTCAAAAATCATTCATTAATGGCCTAGGCCATTCATTAATGGCCTTTAGAATCCCTTGTGTCCATCTTGGTGGAAAGAAATGTTTCTCTGCCGCTTGGTTTGAAACGAACGCGATTAGCGGTATGCCCGTCCCAAGGCCATTGGTGTACATGTACCCTATGTAATATGTAAAATTTTACATAATGAAAGTGAGAGAATGGTTGGTCTGGAATTAGCAACATCTATTGAGGTTCAAAATTACTTTAAATATGAAACCTAGGAATATTTTTACATAAAAATGAGAAAATCCGCAATTTTTTCTTCGAAACTCAAAAAAGGGGGCCCTAGGGGCACGTGTTAATATTCATGGATTGACTTAAAATTTTGCATGCATCATTTATTTGTATAATGGAACAAATTGAGGGGGCCTCGTGTAAAACATCTACAACTTCAAAAATAAGGACCACCCTAATATATATATATATATATATCTATCTTTACTAATATTATAAAGAGAGAGGGCGGATTTTTGTGTGTTTATATTTTCGAGGTAATCTCCGGAACCACTGCACCTATTTGAAAAATTATTTCACTGTATGAAAGGTGCTTTCTTTCTGAGTAACATATGCTACAATTCGAAAAAATCCGATAAATAGTTCTTTTTTTATTCAAATTTAGGCCCAAATTTCACGTAAATTGCCTATTATTGGCTATTAAAGGGGTGAAAAATTACTTGCACATATTAATATTGTATATCGTTAAAAAGAGTAGAATTTTCTGCGTTTTAAACAATTTATTTCAATGCTCTATCTTAATTACGGCGGGAGTGATTTGCGTTTTTAGCTCGAACTTTTTTTAGGCTTAGCTGAAATTTAGGCACTACCTTCTTTATTAAATCTATCAATAAAAAGTGAAGGAATTGTCCCACAGTTTTCTTTTTGACAGGCATTGGAAAAAGCGAGATTTTTTTACTCCAGATTTCTCTCGACCTATGGTCGAAAAAATTAGCTTCTATCTTCAAAGGATAACACTTACAAGCGTTTTTAAATCAGTTTCGAAATACAGTAAAACCTGTAAAGTTGACCACCTTTCTAAGTTGACCACCTGTCTATGTTGACTGCTTTTTTCAGGAACGGAATTAGTCCTATCTTGTATAATAAAGGAAAACCTCTGTTCTTCTGTAACTTGACCACCTTTCTATCTTGACCACCTGTCTATCTTGACCACTAATGTACCCCAAATTTGGTTTGGAGTATTGTAAAAAACCCTTTGTAAGTTGACCACTAGGTTTTTTTTTTAAACTTAATTTAGCAAATTATTTTGTTATATTATTATTTTTTTTATAGCTTTCCAAGAATATTTTTAATGCCAGACCAGCATTTTACTAACTAAATAAAACAGCAGCATAACTATACCTCCTTTTAACTTTAACCCACATTGGAAAACTACTAAGAACCCTTTTATTCTCCAAACTTGTTTTTCTTTGGTTGTTCTATTTGAGATTACCTTTTGTACTTTCTGTTCAATGAAAACATGCGTCAGTAGAAACGTACAATGTATTATTTTTTTTCCATATTTTGTAGCAACATTGGAATTGTGCTAGAGTAAAAGTTACTTGCATTGCAGTATTTCTGGTGCAAGGGATTAAGAAATAGGACATTTTCATTTTCAACTGCCTTTTAGAACTATGACAGTCCAGCTTGTTGCTCTTTGTGTTATAGTTTTACATAAAATGGCTTCAAAAAGAAAGTTAGTTGAACTTGAGATTGATAAAAAGTATGAAATATTGAAATTAATTGAAAAGGGAGAAATCCAGGGAAAATTGGCTGACACATATGGAATTTGCAAAACTAGTGTCTAATACGTGCGCTAAACATCAATAAGGAGTTATTTTGTTGAAAAGTAGATCATCATGGTTATAAACGTATTAAATGTATATGTGAAAAAAAAGCGAAAAATTTGTTGTTTTTTATTAGCTATGAATTTTTAGGAATTATTAATATCAAATAACTTTTTATACACAATGATTTTTTTTTGATCAATTTACTGAAATTTTAAATTTGCATGACACATTATAAGATATTCTGAGAAAATAACCTCTAAAAATATTTGAATAACATTTTAAATTATTGTTTCAAAGTAATGTTAAACAATGAAAGTGAGTTTAATGGAAAGAGTAAGTGTCAATTAGTCAAAAAATGAATACATGGTGCAAG
This sequence comes from Uloborus diversus, assembly GCF_026930045.1. Classification (NCBI taxonomy): domain Eukaryota; kingdom Metazoa; phylum Arthropoda; class Arachnida; order Araneae; family Uloboridae; genus Uloborus; species Uloborus diversus. The sequence goes on along the minus strand of NC_072737.1, from coordinate 30,687,522 downwards.
AAATGCCCCCCCCCTAAAAAAAATCATTACCCCCTTTATAAGTTGACCACCAAAGTACTGCACCGCAAGTGGTCAACATACACAGGTTTCACTGTATGTCATTCTGATTCAGGTTGTCAACCATTTTATTTTCGCGTTTCCATGGTTACGCTTTTTGAATCCATTGTATATTTTCTTATTTTGCATCTGATTTCTTAAACTCATTTTATTTCATGTTTCCATGGTTACGCTTTTAAAATCCATCTTTCGCATTTTAATTTCTTAAAAGCATTTTAATATCTGTCGTCATTGTTTGGAAGGGCAATTTTGCATGGTGTTTTTTTTTCTTTTATTTAAGCCTGATTGTTGAATATATGTCACTTGACACAATTTTTATTCTCAACTCAAGGTAGACCAGGCAAAGCCGGGCAACGCAGCTCTTTATATTTAAAGATTTGAAAGCTACTGTTAATGTGATTTTATACTTTTTTGTTTGTTTGGCGAAACATTTATTATTGCCGAAGAAAAAACATCCGCTTCACCGATGCCGTCGCTGTTGCAACGGTAACGGCTTCACTCACAAAAGGGGTGATTTCTGGTAGCGTGGTCGCTTAGCACGTTAGGCGCTGAGCAGTTCAGTCTAGGATTATTGTTTTAAGGCAACCGTTAATGTAATTCATTGTTTTGGCGATTTGTTTTGAAAGAAAAGATACTTTTGATTTGTTTTTATCCGAGTGAAATGTACGACATTTTCTTCTTTTTTTCTGACGATGATTTTTGAATGTTCCACGGGATGGTTTTTTTTTTCGTTCTACAAATGGATTATGATAGCGTGGTTGATGGGCAAGTTTGGCGATAAACAATAGAGTAGCGGAACTATTTTTAGGATATTATTTGATGTCTTTTTTTGTTTATTTGGCGAAATATTTTAAATTGCAGTAAAACTCGTTTCACTCGCTAAATAGAGTTTTAAAGCAACTGTAAATCTAATTTAATGATTTGACGAAAAGTTTTAAACTCCAAGGAAACTTAAATAGTTTTTTTTTTTGAAAAGATGTGTACTCATTTTATACAAAGAAAAACGATCATTTCACATCAGAGGCGAAGAGGGCGTCAATTCTTTTTATTCAACGGACTTACCTTAAATTTTTAGCACGGGCATCGCTGTGCGGGTACTGCTAGTATACAATAAAAACAAATAAAAAATAATAATTAATAGGACCCTAGTTAATGCTGCAAAGGAAGAAAAAAAAATGTAAATCACGTAACTTTTTTTCTTAAAAAAATCCTGCCAAATAGACTGTTCTGTTGCCCTTAAGTAACTATTTTTTTTATTGATCTGCAATTAAATATTTAACTGATTTTTTTGAATGTTTAATACTTTTATAAACACTAGTAATCAGTAATTAAACATTTATGAGATTTATTTGTATATATTTAGCATTCTTTAATAATCGCACTGAGATAAGTCATGTAATTCATAATACTTATCACGTCAGCCAGAGTTGCTTACACTGTTATTTTCGGACATTAAACAAAAATTTGAATTTCGTTCAAAGAAAAAAGAAAAAACGTAACAACATTTAACAAGAAACGTAACATTTAACAAGCACCCCCCCATTTTTGCATGTAAAATACCAGACAGCCCGGTCATCATATCCAGAGACTGCAGTTTCGTTCTTTTTAGAACTCCTTAGTCTTAACCTTGACTTAGGGGCGGCCACTTACTGCTATACATATTTTTAGCTTCAATTCGATTTCTATTTTAAATATCTCATTCTATACTGAGACCATGGAAGATTTTTTAGCAATGATATCATATGAAATTTTTTTTACATAATCGTGTTAAAATCATGGGAAAACATTGAAAAACAAGGAGTTTGTTTACTCTCAAAACTTCCAATGTTCCCCGAAGCTCTGGGTTTATTCCCGAAATTCCCGAGTTTTTTCCCGTTGCTCAAAAATTTCTGGTTTTTTGCCTTTCTGACCCTAGTCATTGGGGTTCTTGTTTCTACAAATGGTTCCTGTCTCATGGAATCGCTTTTATTTATATCCGACCCTCTCGACTTTACATGACCTTTTTTCGGCAAAAATAGCATTCCGCCCGCACTAGTCTAGAAGATACTGGTCCAGCATACAGAAAGCCTCCGCTAGCATGTCTCTGCTCTTGGGCAGCAACGTCCATGCCCTCTGGTGCATGGACCTCCGTGAACATGTATGTCCCTCTGCCTGGGTAGTGACTTGTGTCGCGTTTGTAGGGCATAGACGCCACCGCTTAAGAGGAGGTCCGGCTCTCGGAGACCCTTGGACAGTGGCACTAGCGTAGCCAGAAATACCTTCTGGAAGGTTTTTTTTTGATCAAAAATACCTTTTAGAGGGTTTTTGATCGAAAAACCTTCTGGAGGGGATTGTTTGATCAACAAACCTTCCGGAGGGGTTTTTTGATCAAAAATACCTTCTGGAGGGGATTTTTTGATCAAAAATACTTCTGGAGAGGATTTTTTTGATCTAACATGACTTCTGAACGGGATTTTTTTGATCAAAAATACCTTCTGAAAGGGGTTTTTTGGTCAAAACTACCTTCTGAAGGTTTTTTTTAAAAATCAAAACAACCCTTTCATATGCAGAAACTACTGTATTATAATTTGCATTTATGTTAAAACCAATGCCTCTGGCTGGTGTTTACAGCCCCCCCTTTCACTGCGCCACTGAACAGTGGTGCTCACAGAAGGCCAAGTCAAAAAATCAAAGGAACATCAACTGCGGTCAAGTGAGAGCAATAAGCCATTCGAGATTGCTTAAAAAGTGAGAGTAATAAGCAAATCACGATTACTTAATACTGAGGAATTAAAAAATAGAGGTGTAGGGTTTTGTGATGGAGAGAACGTGTGTTTGTCAGTTCTGTGTCTGTCTATCCCCAATAATAACTTTCGAGTGGCTATACCGGGTATAACAAACATTTTCTTTTTGTTCGGAACATCTCAGCAAGGATACCTCATTCCCATATTTTAGTTTTTGATTTGAGCAATTTTTTGTTCAATTTGGAGCAGTTTAAAGAGAATAAAACTTAACATTATTGCCTACGGGGAAATTTAAGGGTAATAGAGATTCTAAAGTTTAAAGTGGATTGATTTTAAACAAACGTTGTTGGAAAAGCGTTTGATGAAGAACATGTATAGATTTTTTCTTTAATTTGGCTACTTTAAGGGTATTATTTGAACAATTCAAATTTTTTTTTAACATTAATGACCAAGAGAATTTTTTTTGCCACCAAAAAAATATTGCAGATCCTGAATATAATCTTATTTTTTTGTTTCAAGAAATACAAAAAAGGCTTGTTATAAAACTCGAAATACCATATCCCGTAGACTTAACATTAAAGTAAGTCAGGAATAAATTAAGGGAATCAAATTTAAATGTATTCAGCGCTCAGAGGTTTATATCAGGACTGCAAAGTCGGAGGTAAAATAACCAACTCCCGACTCTGACTCCTTTATAACTAAATCACTCTGGTTCCAACTCTGACGTCACAGCCTTGGCAGAAATGCAGATACTTGGAGGGAATGTAACTTACTCCGACTCTTGGAATTTTAAAGATTTCGACTCGAGACTCCAACGCCGATTCCTTTGCCTTGAAATGTGTTCGACTCCAAATCCGCAGCCCTGGTTTTTTTAGTGAAATAACGGTTGCTGAGATGATTTTTTTAAATGTTCATTTTGCAGTTTTAATTAATTAATTTAAAATTTAGGAATAGGTAGTAAAAGAAAATTCGGAGTTCTTGACTGTTTAAGAGAAAGAAAGATAACCGACTCAAATGCACGAGATTAGATAAGAAAGAGTGTAGATAAGCTTTAGATGTACATAGGTACATTATAGGAGTTTCAAAATAGGAGCAGAAGGAATGATGCATCATTTTACAAGATTAACAGCTATTTCAGATCTTTGTTATTTATGTTTTTAAAAGATCTCTCTTATTTTGAAGGTAGGAATGTTTTTTCTTAGTATGTTAATTTTATGTTCTTAATAATAAAGTTTTGATGCTGTTTGAAATAATTTGTTTCCATTTAGTACATTGAAAATATATTTTTAATAATCAGTCTTAAAACGAAAATTTGGAAATATCATTTTAACAATGATGTTTTTTTTTTTTTTTGACATGTCCTTTAAATTGCGTCCTTCTGTAAGAATACATTCTTGAAATAAGGTGTTGAGATCCCTCATTGACCGCTGCAATATTTTCAGCTGAGCTGGAGCATTATGAATTTCACCCTGAATTCTTTGTTTTAACAACCAAGAACTCTGGATGAGTTAAAAGGGAAAATTCAGGATGAAATCAACACCAGCTGAGATGTTGCATCGGTAGTGAGTTGAGGAATCTCAACTGCAGATTTCAAGAATGCATTCGCACAGGAGGGCGCCATTTATAGGACTTATTGTTTTTTGTTTTAATGATGCATTTCATTTATGTTTCTTAAATGGCAAATTTTAAGCTTTCATTTACAATGAATAACATTTTTTTTGTCACATCACTCTTGGTTTTATTGAATTGTTGAAAAGTTCCTGTAATTTTTTACTAGAAAATCTCCCGTCAAGGTATGACGGGTGACAATTGTTTCTACATTTGAACGAAGCAATTGCCTATTTGGTGATATTTTGTTAGTTGAAATTTTAACCCTAACTCCAGTAGATGAACCCTAATCTCCAGTAGATAGCGGTCATTGCTGACCACTTTTTTGGTTTCTTCATTCTCCTAAAATGATAGTCTTAATAGTAAAACAGTTAAGTGACCGGATCCAGTTCAGCTTTGTGAAAATAAGACATTTGCCTGCATGTCAAACATTACCAAAGCATATTATCAAATTATCATGCTATGGTGCGAGTTTCATTGTTGGTGACGACAGGAGCGTTACTTGATAAGTGAATTCGCTATTATATATATGAGGATGTCAACCTTTCTTGTATGTAAGTATGAGTTGCTCAGAAGCCAACACGGTTTAGCTCCAAAAACAAAAATTAAGGAAAAACTAAAATATTTTTCAATCTATCAACTTTAAAAATTTTTGGTTCATTATTGAAATTAAAAAGGTATTTATAGTCTTCTTCTTTGTCATCATAAGTATGTATTTTTTTTTTTTTTGTTTTGTTTTATAGGAGAGCTCTGGAATAAATCAGGATATGTGAATAAAAACATAACCTATGAATATCTGATGTTATTAAAATCTACTTGAGACGTTCTTTAGATTTTGCTTCTTGTTTGAATTTAGTGAAATTAAAAAAAAAAGAAAAAAAACTGTACATACTTTGATTAAAGTTTGATTTATGGTGAAAAAAAAAACAATTTGTCAACAACAGAAGCTTCAACGGAATATACCTCAATCGCTTCTCAGATAAATGTCTCTAAACATTGAAAAATATCATAAAAATACCTTACTGCTCAAGTTCAAGCAGAAAATTTTATTTTTTATAATATTATTTTTATATTAAGAATAACAAAAAGTATATATTCTGAATCGTAAAAAAATAAGGACGTACATGCAGCAAACACTGAAAAATAAATCTAGATTTATTGAATTTCAGTACTAGTGCTCCTACTAGATTGCTTAATGTACCCGAACACGTTCAGAACCCTTTTCTTGAAACATTGTAATTACCTTTTCTGATGTAGTTTTAACTAAAATTAATAATTGACTAGGTTTTTAAAAATTCGACTGCAACTTTAAATAAAAATTGTAATTATTTGTCGAATTTGAAAGAGAATTTTCTGAAATTGAAAAGAACTATGAAATAATTTTTATTAAAAAAATCTTATAATAAAATTAGCACCAAAATAATCTATTGACTCTTGCCTAGGGCATAGCAAAAATTTTGAGAAAATGCTGAAATTAAAAAGTATCAGAGCTCGCAGAAACCTTTTCCTGTAAGATTTTGCGGCACATTACTACACTGCTAATATAAAAGCAGACCTAACTAATAAAATTTAACCATTACGATTAACACTTTCATATATTCTCTAGCTCAGCGTTTCTCAATATGTTTTCACCCGCGGACCGGCAAAACTTTTGAAAAAAATCGCGCACCTGTGAGTTTTTTTTAGCTATTTCTTCAATCTTTGACTTGACCGTTACCAACTTGTGAACAATATTTTGGCACCAATAATGTGTTTTTTTTTTTTTTTTTTGCAAAGTAATAATAAATAATTTAAAATTTTCTTGGTATATATAAAAAAACTCATTGTTTGGAAAATAATTCATTTTTTTTAATGTATAAGTAATAAACATAAGTCATCGTAATAATAATAATAATTATTATTATTATTCGAAATGAAAAATCGTAGAAAAATACGAAAAATAATGTAAAAAACGTGATATGGTGTATTGTAACATATTAATATAATTCTTTTATTTATTTGTTTATTTTGAGCAAGGAATATTTTTCAAAGTGAAAGAGCAAAAGTTTCTGAGAACGGGCCAAGTTTTTCCGCCCCATTTCCGGTTGAGAATCACTGCCCTGGCTAACAGTGTAGAGACAACATCTGTTAAGTTTCATAAAAATCGAATGATAATATTTTGAGTTGTCATTTTTGAAGTGAGCATATTTGTCATAAATACTCACTTCAAGAAAAACGCGTATTAAGTCCGAATTTTTAGCTTTTGTCATAGATTATGTACATACTTAGGCCAATATCTCTGTTTCTAAATTTAACGTTACGTACGGGATGTTTCCCAGCTAAATACTGTGGAATGATTCATATGTGATTTGAAATGATCCAGTACTAGCAGTAGCATAACTATGAGGTCTAGCGCCCCTGGCGAACTAAAGAAACTGCGCCCCCCCCAGGGTGCCCATATGGGAAGTCACCGGAGGTCATCGTGACCTCCCCCAAAATTTTTTTGGAACATTTTGATTAATTAATTCGACAAATAGGAGGCAGCATTGTAATTTCTTTTCTTAATTTCTTTTTTAGAATTGCTTTCAATGATGCCCAATGTTACTTCTCAGTAGATTATATACCCCCCCCCCCCGCTTCTAACTCTATTTTCTTGCGAGGTTTTTAAAAAAAAATTTAAAGAGTTTTTCATATTCTATAATAATAATAATGAAAAAAACTCTTAAAAATTTTTTAGTCGAAAAGCCGCCCTCCTGGCTGCTGCGCCCCTGACGAGAGCCACTCCTGCCAATCCCTAGTTACGCTACTGAGTAATAGATATACATAGTACGTCCTACATTTTAGAATTGGTATCTTTTCATTTGTACTACATGATTTTTACAAAATAGTTTAAGATTTGTCAACGAATATTTGTATTATTTAAACAATAGTTGCAAGAATAACTTTTTCTTTTAAAATTCAGATGCTGTGCTGGAAAGCAATCATTCTTCTGTCCCTTTTCTCATTAGTACTTTCAGCTAAAGTCATATGCCCGGACGGAAATTTGTGTCCTGAAGGTAATGAAATTAAATTCATTCCAAGCGTTCATTGCATTAAAGTGAACTCGGTTTCTTATACAGTGGAACCTCGATAACTCGACACCCGTAGGGAACGTGAAAACATGTCGACGAACAGGGGCGTAGCTAAGGGGGGGGTTTTGGGGACAAAACCCCCCCCCCCGAAAAGTTAGTCTCAAAAAAAAAAAGAGAAAAAGAAGAGAGAAGAGAAAGAAAAAAAAAGAAGAAAACGAAAAAATTCCAAGCGATTATACATATATATATATATATATATATATATATATATATATATATATATATATATATATATATATATATATATATATATATATATATATATATATATATATATATATATATTAGGGTGTCCCAAAAAAATGAAAGTCGTTTTTTTAAAACGCATACCCTCTTATTTTTTTCCTTTTATATCAAAACCGTTGGAAAAAAAGTTTCATGCAATTTGAAGCACGGTAACCCGTGCCGACTTGCGCCTAAAGGCCTAAACGTGTAAATAGCACGTGTATTCATATAAGCAAGCTAATGCTGGCGACGCGATATTTTTCAAAGCTCAAAACAGCTGTAAATAGTGCACAGAAAACAAATGAAAACAAAAAAACATATGTTGGGGGAAGGGGGGCTTATCCGTAGTAATTTGCAAACCGTCAAACATGTCAGTACGAATACATTCCGGTCAGCGAGCGCAGTATAGTCCTTCCATAGGGAACGAAACATGGCAGTGGAATTGCAAAGTTTGAAAAAAGGGATATTTTTAATAGGAGTCGTAAAACAACAAACTACGGGCTTGAAACTTCCCTCTAACGGACAAGTTCTGTCGGTTTTGTTTTATAACATTCGAGAAGTAAATTTAACCATCAGTGAAAGTGCAAATATCGCTATTCGGGAATGCATCATCTTTTGGGAAAAGGCACGCGTTCCCACCAAAAAATAAATTGCTAAATTGTGCGAATAAACTTAAAAACCTGTATCAAATCTAGAGAGACTTACAAAAAAATGCAGAGAAACTGCAAGAAGTATTCAGGCAGCGCCAACAAGAATTTTCAAGTAATTTAAACAATTGATTCAATATTGCACATGCTGATGCACTTCGGTTAATCAAAATAGAGAAAGATGGGACTGTTGCCTGCTTTGAGTGCTCAAAAATCAAAAGAAGATCGCTTATCTATAGTTATTTTATATGGATGTGACGGAACAACTCATTGCTGAGTCTAAACTGGATAATTCCACAGGAAAAGAACAAACAAAGGCTGTTTGAAAGACAGTTTTAGATTGGAATCTCGAAGACAAAGTTAAGTTGTGAGATTACAGCTTCCAGAACAGGTCCTTTAAGTGGTTCTTGCGCTATTCTTGAGCAAAAATTTGATAGAGAAACGCTTTCCTTTGCTTGCCGCCATCACATATATGAACTGATCTATCTCACTTAAATACAGTGCTATGGAGGAGCTGCGGAGTTGTTCCGAACTATACCCTAACTTGGAAAATTTACTTGACTTTTACCGTGCTGAACTTACTAATATTACGCTCAGGGATGACTATCAAGAGTTGACAGAACTGCCTATCATATTTTTAGGTGGATATACCAGAAAATGAATTTAAAATAAGACCACCGGGAGTCATGCACAAAGCTCGATGGATGGCTCGAGCGATTTACTCCCTAAAACTATTATATTTAGTTCACAACTAAAATTAGATACGAAGGAAAATGAAGCATTGTTTGATGTCTGCTTTTTTGTAGTGACAGTATACGTGAAACCATGGCTTCAATGCATTTTGACAGTCAAAGCACTCAAAAAAGATTTGTGCTTTTTGATAAAAGTGTACGAAAATGTGGACCTAATTATCTCAAAAGCTGCTCTACAAAAATTCATCCAGCTTTTATGGTATGGTCAATAATATTTCATTCCTTTATGTGAAAAAGACTGTCTCAAAGCTTAGTGCAGTAAACGATGCAGCTGAAAGAGCGGTAAAAATGATGCAGAACTTTCATCGTTTGCTAACAGCTGATGAGGAACAAAAACAATCTGTTACGTTGTGTTCAAGAGCTCTTCTGACTGCAAAAAGCAAACATTGAATTAAAAATATGTACAGTAATGATTCTTTTAGTCTAATATTGTTGTAAATATCTGCTTTAAATAAATTGATGTCGCGTGTAGTAATGAATTATGCAGTTAGCAATTTTTCCACTGTAGTCGCCTTACAGGATTTTAGGTCCAACTTTGACCTCAAGTCGGCACGGGTTCCCGTTATTTAATTGCAATGGAACTTTTTTGTCATGTTTCTGAGGTGAAATGGAAAAAATTTGAAGGGTATGCGTATTTGATTTCACAAATTTTTTTTTCGCCATTATATCTTAGGACACCCTAATATATATATATATATATATATATATATATATATATATATATATAAACCCCCGAAAGTCGGGTCTAGCTACGCCACTGTCGACGAACATGAAAGCGGAAGTCAACTTACTGAGGTTACATTAATTTCATTCCTAATTAGTTTCTGTATCACCTACTTACTTATGCAAACACATTTAAAACATTCACGTTTGAAAATTAATTCCAATAAATAAATTTTCATTTTGTTTTCTTTTTTTTGAAAAGTACATAATGAATCACTAGTATTATTTGAACACCTCGTGAGGAATGAATCCATAATTTTTGAAAAGAGGCGAAAAAGCTTATTCTCAGTCACGTCTGTTAAAGATAAAAGTCCTGCTCACAATATGTAAGCAGCATGTGCAAAATATGTCATGGTGCCTTCTTTCTCTGAAGGACTTCCATGGGTACATTTAATTCTACCCTTTCCTATCCTTTTAGAATTGAACTAACAGCACAGAGTGTAGAAGCTGACTCTCCTGGATAAAGGATGAAATTTTCCGAAAGAGCTTTCGAAAAAAGTATTGACTGACTAAGAAACTGCAGCGTAAAATTCTGAGAAGAGGTTGGTAAGAAAAAATGTTGGTAGCAAAAATTGGACTACACTAGCAATTGGATGTCGAATAATAGGGGTTTCTGCAAATGTGTGTCAAGTTAGAAAAGTTTTCGCCCATTGAAATTAGCATTGGGCCATAACCATAAGAAAAATAAATGTCCAATTACCGGGGTAGTCGATTTATCCGCGTGTCGAGTTATCGAAGTTTCACTGTAAATCAAAAGCTAATTTCTTGCTAAAAAATTATATAATATTTCCTTTTGTAAACCTTCCGATGATTCAGTACAACAATTTTAATATTTACTAATGTGGAGGTCGATGTGATTGCTTGCGGTTATATCGCCACATACCACAGGGGCTCAGCAAGGGGAGAGGGTTGACAGTCAATCAGTAGAGCTGTTGGGTTTGGGTCACATTCCAAATCCCAGTCTGAATTCCAAATCTCATACTTGCACAAATTCACAAACATTTAAAGTTCCAACTTTTTCCAGATGAAAATGCCTCTATACTCAGAATGAGCTGTTTAACGAGACTAGTTGTAAAAGATTGAAATTGCTCTATGGTGTTCCTTGTAACACCGAAACACGTGTCTGCAGCAATGTGTAATGTTTGTGATTCAAAACGTTGGTTAATTGATTATTTTAATTTTCGGAACAAAGGTATTTATTAGTTATTATTGTTAAGATGGTTTATTCCCGTTGAAATTCCCACTGTTTCAAGATGCTCCGGTTTATTTTCTTCAATTTTCTCGTCTCAAAATACTTGGCTGTTTTGTATATGTAGCTAAATAGCAGAAATATTTCACTAATTTCTTTCAGTACTGTTAGGTGTAAAAATGTTATTAGACATCACATGGAGTTTTACTTTGTAGATTTTTTTTCTGGTTTTGATACGTTGTTTAGTAATGCTCACCAAACATTTCAATGTAAGGAAGAACTAATTCAAAACTCACTAATCCAGATAACGTTTACTGTAATGTACAAGCTAAACAAGGGACAATTTTTGCATACATTATTTTGCTTTTTTTGACACGTGGTTTTCGACAACACTCCTTTTGACACTTTACTTCGACTGCCAAATCAAAATTACAAGTAACATAGTCATTCAGCCGGTGAAGGACACAAAGTTGCCTAAGACTTTTTTCTTCTTTAATCCTAAACATTTTTTGTAGGAAAATGAATTTTCACTTTTAAATTTTTGTTATGACAGTTGAGGCAGTGAGAAGCAAAGGGATGTAGGTGGACATTTTCAAGTTTTGAGTAAAACGCGTTTAAAGATAACATTCTAGGTAGGCGTTCATTGAAATTTGTTTCTAAATTTTGCTGTATAGCAGCAACTACCAGGGATACTAGTACCGTCTCTTGCCCCAAGACAGAGGAGAGGTTCACGTACCACGTGTACTGGTTATCTCCAAATTTTTAATTTTACCACTTAACCCCTTTGCTTCTCACTTACTCAGTTGGTCTTTGGGGTTTTTTTTTCCGTTGAACCTACGCTTGTGGCGACCCTTAGTTGGTACTGAGATATCTCTTGACTGCATTAAGACAAAGTGATATGCCTATTTCTTCAGAACGCAGGCACTGATAATCATAATAGCATTTGGGTTTTGTCTATTTTGATTTCATTTGTATCATCATCATTGTCTCTCCATTATTCTCCTCCTACTCTCCAAGCTTCTACTTTTTCTTTTTCTTATTATTATTGTCAATATTTTTATTATTACTATTATTTTATTTTTCTTTTTATTATTATTAATATTATTATTACTGTTTATAATAATAATAATAACAATAATAATTATTATTTTTATAATTGTAATTTTCAGACACCCAAGACTACTCCTTTTCTGTGAAGGTCCGCGAAAAAATACGGCCTGCAAGACCAGCATTTAACTTCCCAGGGACTTCTATAGACATCCAGCGAGCCTACTGCACTGGGTCAACATGCGATGGCTTTCGACCATGTTGTAGTGGATATTGCTGCAATTTTGTAGCAGGCGTTTGCTGCGGTGCTGTTTCTTGCTGCAGATCCGACCAAAAATGTTGTGGTGGGGGAAGATACTGTTGTAAATGGAACGAAAAATGCTCGTCAGTTGAGGGACTTCAATTCTGTATTAACAACGCTCGCTCATTATTACCTGAGAAAATAATTTTTTTCATCACATTGTTCTTTGTTTTTTATTTATGTAAGATTAGATTAAACATTTCATGATTTTACTCGAAATTATTTATCATTCGGTTTTTATTTACTTTTTCGTATAGATTTCTGCTTTTCCACCATTTTTCAATTCTTATTACTATGTGATTATAAACCGTGAAATATCATTTTTAAATGTTATCTTCTCCCTCTTATGTATTTCATTTGGACTGCTATAATCTGTTGTGTTCTCCCTTTCGTTTTACATGCCATTAGCTGTTAATTGTTTTTTCTACATGAGATCAATCTATGTTCATTTTTTTTGCCTATTTGTGCACTTTCTTTTAAATATTTTTACTTGCTTCCACTTGTTATTTAAAAGATTTTGTATTTGCAGCTTTCCATACATGTTTCTAAATTTCATCAATTCCCATCCCCATATCTTTACCTGTTTGCTTTTTTCACTCCTCTTTTTCATCACAAAAGCTGAAAACTATAGTAACTTGAAATAAAATCAAAGATAACTTAATTTAGATGAGGTCACAATTGTAACAAAGTTAACAAACGTTGTAGTGCTGTACTTTAGATATTACTATTATTATTAAGCACAAAGTGTTTTCAATGAAGCAAATCGCTCCTTTTTAGAAGAATCACATTTTACACTAGATTTTACTCAAATACAAATTTGAGCGGAAATTGCTTACTTAGAGATCAATTTTTCCCTGATTTTTTCGATATTGATCGATAATTGTCAAAATTTTACCAAGTATTATTTTGACCATTGCCTACTTTACTATTCTTACCTGCCTCATCGATGGTTTTATATTTGATCTAAAAGTTAGATAGTGCTGCAATGCATCTTCATTTTCAAGAGTGATTTTAAAATCTAGCGAAAAAATCAAGCTGTCTCGAGGTGTACCATGTAACGAGATGAACCACTCTCTCTGGTATCTAAGACAAACTTTTCATTTATCTAGATAACTGTAACGGACATTTAATTTTCATCTCATTCAGATAAAGACGAAAATCTCGCTTTTTATGAAACGCAATATTATTTCCCTCTCTTGTTACATAAATAGATTAAGGTGGAGAACTGTGCACTGTATCTTGTGGCATATGGGAAGCAACATTGTGGTCTTAATACAAATAGTTTCCTGGTACGCCAGTAAATGATCAAATCTTGGCATGAGAAAAGTTTGACGAGCGACAGACAGCTAGTTATTTTCTTCTCCTTGTAAAGCACCGGTTTGAGAAGGGCTGCTACTTGAAAAGAAATCAACTTTTATCAGATGAAAAATTATTCTGAATTACAGTTCTTAGAGACTAAAATTAGTAAGAAAACTGACTGCACGCGGTATGTAATTGAACATGAAGAGATAAAATCTTTACTTATTCTACTGGTTGTCATTTAATAGGAAGTAGTTTTTATATTTAGTTGTTCTGATAGAATTAGAGCTTGATACAAATAAATATGTATCACAGCATGAGATAATCAGCAAGGAAATTATTGACCATGGTATGCTGGTGAAATAAATTTATGTAATTACAGTTTTTTATTCACAAAAGACTTAAAATTTCAGACAAATTATTATTATTAATATATATATATATATATATATATATATATATATATATATATATATATATATATATATATATATATATTTCTGTTTACCAAATTGGTCTGATGAAAGCTAAGGGGACCTTCTACGTTCTACGTGTATTTTTTTCTTTGCTGATTAGTACAAATACGACATGTATTCAATGGATTACTGAAAGTTGATGTACTTTTATGTGCATCAGAATGCGCAGTGCCATCTACAAAAAAAAAAAAAAAAAAGTTTTTATACGAGTGTTTGTTTGTGTGAATGTGCTTTGCCGGTCGTCTCATAACCAGATGTCAAGGCTTAGAAGAATAAAGTTTTGGTTAGGTACTGCTGCACGCCGAAGCGTTTTTCCCAACATTTGTCATTGTTCTTTTTTATTCCACTTCACTTAAGCAAGTATAGGTGATGTATTGCCAAACTTTGCATTGAAAAAGGGGTTCCTTGTAACCCCGTAACACGTGTCTGCAGTAATTTGCAATATTTGTGCATTAAAGCTTTGGTAATTCATTCATTTAATGCTATAACATTGTTAAGATAAAATAAAACTGTAGGGTAAATCTCAATCACGTTTTGTTAGGATTAATATATTATTTACTCTAAATTATTTTAAAAAATGAAAAAAAAAAGAAAAAGAAAAAAGAGAAATACATTTTTCTGCAGTTTTCAAAATGATCCAGCGCAGAGGTTTAAAGCTTGGAATTTACTACTGGAAATAGTTTATCCATTTGTTTATACCAAGATCTGGAGGAAAAGTTGAGAGCCAGCTATTCAAAATCGCTTGAATGGTGAGGGAATTTGAATTTTAAACAGAATTCGGGATGTAAAATATCCTCCAGAGTTTTCCCTGTCATGAAGAAAATTCAATACTTATAATCCTAATTTATCCAAGAATGATTTTGTTGCTTAATTTACAAAATTTAATTGCCACAGCGATGAAGATATTGAAAAAATAATTTTCCCATACTTTCCTCTCTTTATGAATAGTCCTGCATGGAAAAGTCAAATATGGTTTTGCGTAGGACTGAGATTAACTCGGAATTGAAAATTGTTGCCATATAATGGGTATGAAATTGCTGCTAAGACGCCTGATACTAAAATAAAACTGTGTAAAATCATTATTAGGTTCCAGTGTCATGAAAAAGGTAGGTGTACATTAAGTTTATATTCTCTAAGCAGGACCATTGCAAAGCTCTCATCTCAGCTTTAGGAGTTAATAAACATTCAAGTGTTCCTCGATGCTGTATACGTCTAAGCGTATCTAATATGATTATGCAGAACTTATATTAGCTACAGAATTTGTGCAACTATTGCTTTGTTTCATGTTGCTTTTATTATCACATTTTTTTATCTTTCCTCTCTTGAAATAATGAAGAATAAATAAGTTAATTATCTTTACAAAATGTGATTAAAATTGATCCATTAACTGTATTTTATCGAAGCAATACCATCATTACATAAAACATTCTCATGAAAAACGTTGTTTACCATCCTTAGTTTTTTTTTTTTTTTGCAAGATAGCCAATTTTTTTTGCCACTGTATTATACCCTTGAAGTTTATTTAATAACATAGGCTAGTTAATACCAGGTAGAATTTCTGCAATAACTGACCAATATCAAAAAGTTAGAAAAGATAAAAAAAAAAAAGAGATGATCACAAGAAAAAAAAAGTGGCGAGTCATTCTCCCATACTACAAAGTAAGCGTTGTAGATAAAGCCTGTATCTTCTTTTGCTAATTCTAACGTAAGTATCAAACCGGGTGAAGTAATTCTAGCTCAGGCCCACACTTTAGATGAAATCGGCTTTTACCGGACAATTTATAACCAGCCCCTGAACTCACTCGCATCCGCTTGCACGCGAAAACGATCATTTTCTCTGTAGCCCAGAGCGTATATCTCTACCCTTCCCACCTGAATTTAACTAGGTAGAGCGCGCGTCAGCCTCGTGCCACGAGCATTCCTGATCCTCCCCTTTTGCAGACCCGCCCTGTGCTCCGAGTTTTCACTCTCGAAGATCTATTCTTTGCTGCTGCTTACGGATGCCTTTAACAGTTATCCGGGCCACTCCCAAATGGACTCTAAACTTGGAGTCTACCGAAGCCCACGTAGGTTGAGGAGTGTGTGTGTGACTCACGATAGGGGTTGGGCAATGCATAGAGGTCACTGTACGCGTGGGGTATAAATTTTATATTTGTTTATTTGGACATGATGTTGAAATACAGAAAGTGGTAGCATGTGAAAATATTTCAGGAGACAACGGAGCAAATATTGTATCAATCGTGTCCCTCCTGGTGCTGCTGAAGATACATCTTGCAAAAAATATATTGACCTTCTTCAAGATAAAGAAATTTGCTATTGGCCAACTAAAGGTTTAAAAGTTCCGTTTTCAACTTTAAAGTATTTTTAAAGCAGTGGAGCATAAGTAATATAGTTCTTAGTAATGAGATAAACTGTCACTCTCAATCTGGAACATAAAATCCCATAAAAACCTAAGAACTGCCACACTTGTAAAGTATTCCTTGGATCAGTGCCGGATGTTCAATCTTCTCAAGCCGGGGCAAATCTTGAAACTGCCACCCTGCACCCTTACCCACTTTAAATCATGTCTTATATCGAGTTTCAACGAAAAAAAAAAAAAAAAGCAAACGTAACGTGTATTTGCCACCCGGGGTAAGGTCTTGCTCCTCCCTAAATCCGGAATTGGCTTCAATCAAAACAGAGATTTGATCTTTTGACGAATTGAGACAATGACTTTTGCTCCTCCCGCTCTTCATTTTAGTTAAGTTTGTATTTTTTCAATTTGTCAAGTTCTCTGCCATTTAAAATAAATAAATAACTTTTTGACGAATTGACGAATGAGCTTTGTCGAATTTCTATTTAGTGATTCATATTCCGCTAATCACACAAAGCATGAAGGGTAGGTAAGGATCCCTAGAATAATGATATCTACTCCTCAATGGAGATTCAAGACCAATGGCCCCAATCTGATGATGTTTCATGATGATTCATGCACTCACCCGGACTTGAAACTCTTCCCATGACACTGGAGGCTTGAGCTAGACCACCTGTGCCATTGGGAGCACCTGCGAAGGAGCTCCTTACCTCTTTTCATGCACTTGCAACTTACCCTTTTGCCTGATTACCCCCTTCTTCCCTGATTAGGGTGATACCCAGGGCCGACGCCAAGGGGGGGGGGGGGTGCTACACCCCTCCAGTTTTTTAGAAGTGGGGTCGCCAATTTCCGCAACAAACTAAGGAAAAGGGAAACTCTTCGTTGTTTTAAAAAATAAAATAGTAAATTTAAATGAAAAATTGAAATAATAGTGACAAAAAGTTTTTTCTGTAAAATTTGAATGGGAAAGGTAATCTTAAAATACAATTTAGGAACATCCATGATTCTCTTTTATTAAGATTATCAAAGTAAGGGCCACAGAAATCTGCGGTTCAAGCATTTTTTAACGTAAAAAAAGAAAAAAAAGTATTCAGAGCACAATTCACTAGGCCGCAGAGTGGGTATACCTGCGTAGTCGGAAACTATGGGCCCGGCTCAAATTAAAGTATTGTGCATGGAGTAAAATTAGCATAATGGGAGGGAGGACCGGAGACAAAACTAACATAGTGAACGCTTTGTCTCTCGGCGGCCCTGCTCATACTACAAAACCATGGATCTTCAGTTAAAAAAAAAAAAAAAAAAAAAAAGATAAATAAATAGGTTAGCTTCATTGGGGCCGCCGAAACATTCCAATTTGTAATTTTTTTCATGAAAAATATTGTCTTGAAAATCATCTCTAATTGGAGAAAAATGCTCGGATCGCCGAAATAAATTTTAAACAGAGAGAGGGGGCAAAAGAGTTTAATGCTAAGAGAGATTCAAAGTATTGTGATGAATACTTACACCAGTAGTTCTAAATGTTTGGACGTAAAAATCGTAAGTAAATCAAAGCTTTATCAAGAGATGCAGGAGACACATTTAAAATAAAAAGTGGAAATAAGACCTAAGGTATCACAGAAATTACCAATTTCGTTCAAAATGTTAAAAGTTCTTTTTCTGGGGACCGCAGACGCTTCTATTTCCAGAAAACAAAAATATTAGGCTGGAAATTGAGAATTTTACTATGGGAAATCCAAGCAAATAATCGTGTTTGGCAAAGGAAAATTGGAAGAATGAAAGTATTACTACAACATGTTTATCAATAATTAAAATTTAAAAGGAAGATAGGGACGTAGCCAAACTGAGGATAGAGTGGAGAACTCCAAATCCTTTTTTAACGCCAGCAAAGCTGGACTGGAAGTGAGTTTTTAAAACTTCGGATATGAAAAAAATCTGAGAAAACGTTCTCAAACCCTATCCCTTGCCTTTACGTCCTTAAAGAAGACCTACACATGAGTATTTAGGAATGCACTTTCGAAAAACCATGAGAGTGCTCCCAACGTAAACCCCCTAGAAACGTCCTCTCAATTAATCATTCATCATCATTCACAGTCGAATAAATTTCGTCTTTGATTGTAAAAAACTCACTGAGGTCTCTTGAACCTGTACTCCTCCTAATATTACCGAAGATCCTCAAAAATTTCATTATTAAGGCATCAATTCAGAATTTTTTTCGCGAGAGATCTCCCAAACCCTCTACCCCTCTAACAGTATTGAAAATCGCCTACGATTGCGTCAATTCAATTTCAATTTTGAAAATTTACCAGGGGAGGACTCCAAATCTCTCTATCCATTAACATTACCAAAAATCTTCTAAAACTGCGTTTTCTACAGATCGAAAATTTTTCGAAAGAATGCCCAATCCCTCTCTCTCGCCAACATCATCGTAAAACGTCTAAATCTCTCTTTTAGTGATTCAATTACGAAATATTTCTGTGCGCGAGCCCCTTTAAAACTCCCGCACCCCCCCCCCCCCCCATTTCATTAAAGGCTGACTTAAATTACGTTTTCGGAGCTTTAATTTCAAGAAACTGGCGTTGCACTCAATTTTAATAAAAAAGCCTACAACCGCGCTTTTAAAGCTTCAATTTCAGAAAGTTTCGGGGGGAGGGAGCCCGCATCTCTCTTCTCCTTAATATCACCATAGATCATCTAAAACTGCATTTTTCGAACTACAATTTTCAAAATTTTCCCGGACCCCCCCTTTACCTGTCACAATCAGAAATTATTCACAATTGCGAGCTTGGAGTTTGAAGTTTTAAAACTTATCGGGGAAGACCCCCGAGTCTCCCTTAACATCACCATAGATTGTCTGAAAACGTGTTTTTCGAATAACAATCTTGAAAATTTCCCGGGGGAGAGCCCCGGACCCCCCTCTCATTGCGTAATCAAATATAACTTACGATAGTGTTTTGGTAATTTAAATTTGGAAGGGAGGGAGATTATCGGGAGAGGCTATCGGACCTCCTCTCTTTTTCTTCCTCAACTTAAAATATAGTCTAAAACTGCGTCTTTATATCTTCAATTTCGAAAAATACCAGGAGGAAACCCTCCGACACCCCTATTTCTGACTGAATATTATCCTTCCGATTAAATTTATATTGCTAGTACTAAGGTCTAGTAATATGACTATCCCTGCTAAACCAAAGAGAGAAGCTAAATCTTCTCTCTCTCTCTTTACATACTGGAAAATGCATTTGGAACAATTAAAGGGCCGCCAAATGCGTCCCCCCCCAGTTTTTTGACCTAGCGACGGCCCTGGTGATACCCTGCTTGATAAAGGTTAACAGACAAATCACGAATAGTGAGTAAGGATCACAAGAAGACCTCCAGGTTGATTCAAGTAAACTCAAGTTATAGTTGAAAAAGTAATTTATAATTCAATCTGATTCATCAAGCGCTTTGTTTCCTACTGCTTTTTAAATAAGTTTAATCATACTGTCACGCACTTATTCCCATCACTATAGACTTCTTAACATTTTTGTAGTTATTGATCAAGTAAACTACATTGAGGTTTGTTTATTACTTAGAAAACAAGTTATTTTCCTTCCCTTTCAAATTTCGACCCCCACCCCTCCTCTAAGATTTTGCATTGAGTTGTCAAATGTTGCATATAAACGTGATTAGGATTAAAAAGATATTTTACAGATTGATTAATATCTGAATAGATGTTACTTAGGGAAAAACAGCGCAGTAAGGTGAAAGATTGCGCATACGTGTTTTGAAGTGGCATAAAACCCCCTTTTAGTAGATTAAAAGAAATTTAAGAATTAATCATCTGGTGGGTTGGTTCAGCGAACGGGTTTTGAAGGCAAAGAATCAAACCTAAAAACGCAACAATAATTATCTTAAGTGCCTCATTAATAGTTTTGTGAAGGAAAGAAAAAACTGGATTTATGAACGGGAATAAACTGTGATTTTTGAGTAGAAAGTTTTGAAAATTCCTGGAAATTTCATGTAGTTTAAAGAAAATAAACTTCGTTCATAATTTTACCTTTTTCCTACTCAAATTCAGAATTTTAATCCGTTTTATTGTTGAAAACACAAATTACGTAACTTTCTCTAAACAAAATATGTGAAATAAACTGTTTAGCTACCCTTAACTGACTACTTTTTTTTTGGTTCGCAATTAAATATTTAACTGACTGATTTGATTTTTTAATACTTGTATGAACACTACTAATCTAATTAAACATTAAAATGATTTATTGGTATATTAGCATTCTTTTATAATAGCACTGACGTAACTCATATCATTAATAACACTTATCATTTAAGCAAGGCTTGCTTACGTTGTTATTTTTGGACATCAACCAACAATTTGAATTTCTTTCAAAAAAAAAAAAAAAAAAAAAAAGAAAAAAAAAAAAAAAAGAAAAACTTGTTCAACACGCATAATTTTAGTTTTAATTCGATTTAAATTTTAAATAACTTGTGCAATACTGAGAACACGAAACATTTTTAGCAACGTTTGTTTACTTCCAAAATTCCCGTAGTTCCTAAAAGTTCCGTATTTATTCTTCGAATTCCCGCGTTTATTCCCGTAGCTCAAAAATTGGATTTTGCATCTCTACTTATTATTAACAATTTGATTATAGAAAAGAATTCCAATGTTAAACTTTACTTATTAACAACTAAAAATAGTCGACGTGCTACACATTTGAAACTTACGCAACAGGAAAAAGATGCTGTGATATGCGAATGATTAGGCTTTCAACGGATTCATGTAAAATAGGTGGCGTCACCTACGGTGTGCTTAAATAAAGAAATTGAGAAAGATATAGAGAGAGAGTAGCAGGTTTCTCTCTCACAAATTGCATTTTAGCATTGTTTACGTGGGGAAAATAATACCTCCTGTATGAAAGTTAAATACTTACCATCGCGTTTTTGACTTGATAGAGGTTGAATCTTGGTTTACTGATGGGATTGCAGTTTATTGTACCGTAGTATTGCTGCTGGTGTCGGTTGAGATCCTATGACATTCTGTCGAATAGAGAATCGACCGGTTCAGGAGGTTCGTACGAAACGCCGTGCTGTACCACAGAGATATGCTGTTAATAATAACAAAGAAGACAGCCATCTTGCCCTCACGGCCTTAATGGATCGTACAGCCACGTCGTGAGCTCTGGGTTAAGATTTGGGGGTTAATTGCAAGTTAACAAGACTCTGCATGAGCATTTATACAACATTTGCAGCAGCATGGTATGTCAGCTTGACGGCAATGGCTTTGGCTACATTTGACGCTGCATCGCTTTTAATTGTGTGATTAACGACAAACCTGGAATCAGGATAGACGTAAAAAGTCATGTTTTCAGACGAATCCTGGCTCTGTTGACAACATCACGATCATTGTGCCCGTGTTTGACTTCATTGTTGAAAGCCAGTTTGAGAGCCAAAGCCAAAGTTTGTCGCGATACCGGTGGTCCAATGGTCTGTAGCGTGTGTTTTGCCATTTCACCGCTATTTTCCGCCCGTTTTTCCTTGCCTGTAGGGCAACGTATTGGCCGTCTGATTTTAGTGGTTGCTTGTGGACGACCACTACAGAACCGTCGGGCAGCTGTTCCTGCAGCTTGAAATGTTCTCATAAAACGATGCTATGAGTAAAGCAATCTCAAACTCCGCGGTCACTCTTGGACCAATTTCCAATGGTCCAAGAGTGATCTTTCCAATGATTGGACCTCAATAAAAATTACCTATATGTCGTCTAAGAGATGAATTGTTTGACTTCGTGTTAACCAATAAAAATTGCTTCCTGGAATGGTGATCATGAATTGCAGCACCTCAGGTTTAATCACTAATCTGGTTACGAATTTGCCTAGCAGCTATATGGCTTAACAACAAGGGTGCTTCTGCTGTCATTGGTAATCCTTCCTCGACCGTAACATATCGCATAGGTTTGGTATTGCATCGTTACAAGACAAGTTGACCATGAAAAAATCAAACGAGTACTATATATGCACTTCAATACGCTACACTGGCCTGGATTGCTGTTCAGCAATCCAGGCCAAACTTTTTAACATCGGCTTAGAAGACCCATTTGACCTACTCTATGCAGATAGGGCTGTCGAAGTTGCAAAGGCTGTCTACGACAGCTTCGGAGCCATATAAATGCACATTATCGTAGACACGACATCATCATCATCAATACGCTACACTTATGTAACGAATACTGCGATCGTCTCACGCCTACTGTGTGGTTTGGCACCCACATTTTTGAAACGATACTTGTTTGAGACTTCTACTGCTGACAGTCTTGTACAGCAGATGCATTTATGCTAATAAGCCAGTGCCAATAGCTTTGAAAATGGTAAAAAGTCGAAAAATTTAGAACAGGATAAAACCAGTTAGAAAGTTAAAAGATCTAATAACATTAATAGGAGAAATAAATTACGGGCGAGCCGAGTTGGGGAAGGGGAGTGTAGGGGGGGGGGGGAACGGTTTATCACGATTTCAAGAAAAACTGAGAGTTCTATCGAGAAAAACTAAATTACAAAGTTGTTGGTAATAAAAAGATCTACAACTTTTGCATTTTCACTTTTTTACATAGCCTCAAAATTTATGCGAAAAGTTCAAAAAACCGACTTTTTGGTTTTTTATTTTTATCTCCCACAAAAAAATTTTTTTTTCACTAAATTTAATGAAAACTTACCTTATTAGGTCCCAGATACACTGTAATTTTTTGGATTTAAAATATTTATTTTTTCTCCTTATTTTGACTCAATATTAAAAAAGCATCAGAATTTTCAATCAAAAAATCTCACGTCAAAATATCTGATTTTTTTTAAAAATCGGAGCAAGTTTTTTGTTGGAATCTCTACCTTTTAATGGTATAAAAAACAATATACAATACTATGGAAACTTTCGCAAAAAATGAAGAAAATCAAAAACCTCGAATTTGAAAAAAAAAAAAAAAAAAGTCATAACCCCCCATTGTGCCCATTTTTTTTTTTTTTTACAAATTTCCTCGTGGAATTTCAAACAGTGTTATTTTGTGCTCACATTATTTTAATCTAATAAACAAAATTAGAAAGAGTTTTATTTTTTAGAAACATTATGCAGAAAACTAAATCCATAAATAAATTGCTGATCTAACAAAAAGTCTATGTATTTTCTTAGTGGGATCAAGCATCCCCCATGAAGGGATCATGTATCCCTGGATGTGGGGATACATGATCCCTTTATGAAATTATTGAAAAAAATTATTTTACCAAAATTATCTGTTTAATTTCAACTTAAAAAAATACTGTCAGATAGAGGAAAAAAGTACCTTCGTTCACGTACTTAAAAAAATAGTTTTCAGCAGAGAAAAAAAATTTGAAACCAAAGTGGGGATCAAGTATCCCCAGTCTCCCCTATTGAGGCAGACACACTTGCAATGGGTTTTAATGTCGAAATCTTAACATTAGATAGAACATTAGATATGGATGTCATAATAGAGCTGTAATCGTGATGACAGCTAGAGTAGAAGAAAAGCATGGACAGCGTCGTACCAACCTGTACGTGGAACAAGTTGAAGAGAAGAAGAGGATCATAAGTGATTTTCATGGGCCCTCTGTGGCTCTGTGGTAGAAGCTAAGCCTTCTAAGCCAGAGGTCGTGGGACGTGGGTTCGATTCCGGCCGGTGTCCTGGGTGTTATTTCCTTCTCTTGTGTTGTTAATCTTTCCTGTGTGTCTTCGGAGGCAAGGCGCTTGTTACACAGTCATCTACGTATGTGAAGCTGTTTAGCTTTTAAATAAATAAATAAAGCGATTTTCAATGCTATTCTGACCTCTGACTGAGAGATATCTTTTGCTTTTTGCTTTTAATGTAAACTTTAAAGTTGTAAGATGTGCTTCTTCCAGATACCTATTAAAATACTGTCGTGAGAAAGTAAAGGGCAGCATTTGTAATTTCTAAATGTTTTTTGCATTTTTGTCATCTGTTGTGAGTTTTATTGTTCAAGCTTGCCTATTTGATTTCCGCTGAAAATAAAGCATGAAAAAAAAAGAGAAGAAAAATAAATAAATAAATAAAATAAAATAAATATAGCAAGTCAAATTTTAACATTTCACTATTGTTAGTATGGAATCCAAAATCAGGTGTCTTCAAATGTCTTAAAAGCTCATTTCTGCAGATACTGCTTATTACCTTCCCACAGTAGAATATTGCTCAAGATGTTTATGTCGTGCATTTACAGAAAACAGGATTTTCATATTTCATGACTTTACTCGTTAGTAATTCGCGAGCACTACTTCCAGATGTTGTTCTGCCATCATAACCATTTGCTCATGTTGAAATTTTTTTTTCCGACTCCTCATATGAGCACTGTCAGTTGCTTTAACTATCCAGGACAATAATCAGGTTGGTCTTATTGCAGTGAAGCCTGGTTCACATTAATTTCTTCTTACTCCAGTTCCAGCTTTAAATGGTTAGTCAGGATGCACCCTGACTCTCCTGGATGTTGTATCTGAATGAGCACATAAATTAGGCATAGCTACCTTCTGACTAGAATAAGTCCCGAAATCCATCTCGTCGTATGTCGCAGATATAAAGTAGGCATGGCGAGAGCTTCAAAATCCTTAAAGATAAAGATGCAAGTATGGAGGCGAAAGCGTATTGTGTTGTCTATCTGTACACTTTTTTATATGAGGTTAAGGCGCAAAAGTCAAGTTTATTGCATTAAAATTTGCAATAGCCCTTCTGCTTGGCTTAATTTACTTTTTCTGTAGAAAATATTTGATAGAGAGGATGCAAAATCGAATTGCTTGAACTTTTTTTTTTTTGTGACTTGACTGTTTTTGAACTTTTTTATATGACCCTCAATTGCAACTATTTTTGCATGTCAAGATATCCTTCATGTTTTATTGTACTTCTGCTTGCCAATTCATGACGACCTTGTAGAAAACATTTTCGTGCACCTCGTTTCTTTACCAGGAAGTTCTGTTCCGTAAACTATAAAAAACAAAAATGCAGGAATGCAGATATTTTGCAATTTATGGCTCCCAGCAAAGCATCAGGACATTCCCTTATCTTCGTTCGGCGCCAACCTGAGCATTCAGTTGTCACGCTTTTTCGTGTGGAACAAATTCACGAATTCATGGCAGCCAATGACCAAGGGAAAAAAAGTGTTTTTTCTTGTCTCCTCCAGTTCGTTACCGTTACTGGTTGAAATAACGATAAAAATGGCAACAGTTCTTGGACATCAACCAGTTTAAACAATGTCTTAAGAAATGTTGCATTGTTCAAATTATATTCAAGTTTCGTTTAACTCATTATGCCATAAAACTTCGTGTAGGTAAATATTTGAAAATAATTGACGTTTACTCCTTTATTTCTCTGCAAGTTGAAGAAAGTCTTTTCAAGCAATCTTTTTGGTACAAAAGTGTTAACCGTAACAGGAGAGAACAGGGCAGCCGAGAGCAACGAAGAGCTCCTTGTCAGTTTGGTCCTCGGACCCCCATCCACCCATAAAACTTATAAAATTATGCTACAATGATTAAAAACCAGGCCCTCTCAATGGCCGGGCCCCTACTTTCCAACTAGGCTGACAAGGCTTCTCGTTAGCCATGGGGGAGAAGAGTTATGTGTCTCTCTAAGATTTTTTCGGTGAATTTTATGAAGAAAAAATTACGATTTTTTTTTCAAAAACTACTTTTGAAGCCAACTGTGAAACAAATGTGTTTATTATCCCTTGCCGTCCAAAACGAAACAGTTAAAAAATATATATATTCTGGAAAGCAAGATCTTTATGCCACAAAATTGAAATTTTAAAACAGAAGCAAACAGATCCACCCACCTGCGTTTGTTATGTTTTCTAAATTTTGTCAGTTGATCTTTATGTGCTTTTTATAGTTCGAAAAATGACCTCCATTTTTTTTCCATCACTCAAGGATTTTTCACAAAAAACAGTTTTTAAAGTTTGAGAAGAAAGAGTAGAAAAAGAAATATTACTTACATCCCTTTCACCCGATGAATTGCGACTTGAAAAAAATGTTTCATTATCTTATTATTTTTTTTCCCTTTTACTATGTTTAACTACATTGAAAAAATGAGGGGTTCGAAGAAGAATCTTGAAGTGATGGGAAAGTATGAAGGTCATTTCTAGATTCAGTGCTAAAAAGCCCATAACAAAATTTAAGATACGTGACACAAACTAAGTTTTTCTAGTTTGTGTAGTATAAGCTAAATATAATTTTTTAAATAAAATACTCCTATCTAAATTCTAAACATGAAACAACGAAGCAGAAAATAAACCACTGAAACTCTTTGCTCTTTGGCTACTAAAGATGAAAATTCTGGTGATAAAATAAAACATCATCATAAAATCATTGAAAAGTTTGATTTCGATTTTTCAAGTTTGAAAAGTGGCTCTCTTCGCTTGGAATCTTATTAGAGTTAACAGATACACCATTAACTACTTACGGAAATTAAATTTATAAAACAAATATCAATTTTGAAATTATAATAATGAAAAAGAGTTTTACTCCGAAATAGTATGTAAGTTATAAAATTCCGTATGACGTTGGGATTAGAACAGGATAACAGAAGTACCCTTCCAACAATCTAAATTCGAGTCTGAGTTCGAGGTGATGAAATTTATCACCTTTACTTTATTGACTCATAAATTACCCTTCAATAGCGGAGCAACGAAAGCTCTACAGGATGCCCGTAACCCCAACCTAAGTGTGAGAAATAAGTCAGCGAACCCGGTTCTTAGCGCTCGCCCCAAGCAGTGGGCAGAGACTACCTGGGATTATGTCCGGGTATCTACTAGTTATCTTCTCATCCCCTCAAAGACCCTCCTGCCCCTTCCCTTTTCGTTGTTTTTTATTATTACTTTCTGGAGTGAACTCTCCCCCCTCCCCCCATTTCTTTTGCCCCAATAGGTACTCCTCCTGGTTCGCTGGCCTGCATTATAAAACGCCTTTTTTTATTTTGGGATGAAAACACTTCCAGAAACAGCCTTGTAGAGGACGACATCGCGTGGATATTTGCAGACGAAGTTGTTTTCTTTTTATTTCCGCTTTAGTCCGATTGTCTTCTTTTTTTCTTCATCTCGCTCTTCATTTACTGCTAGCGTAAACAAAAGCAAGAAAGAATAGGAAAGAGTTCTGGTTTCGTCTCATTCTGGAGGTATCATCGGAGATTTAGAGATTGCTGTTCGTCAAGTGTGACCGATTTGGAGGAGAGATTAGGAAAGAGAAATCGCTTATAAAAGAGAAAGCGCTGCTGTATGTGGCATTGCCATCAATTGCATCTTTCAAATAAGACTGGATGTTTTAAGAAAAATGTTATAACATAATTTATAGAGCAAGAAGTCACCTAGACCACGACAGTGATTTTTGGGAAAAGATTTCTATGCATTTGCATTCGCCCCTGGATTACTGAGTAATTAGAAAGAATGCAGGTAATTTATTAGTTTTTTATGTTGTGATTTTTTCTTGCATGCAAAATAGTATCATACCTTGCAACCATTAATTACTACTTCATTTATATCTGTCCGAACAGCATCTTTTAATTTATTAGGAAATCAATTTACAAGTACGCAAATTGAAGAGCTTAAAGCACCAAAATACTTTTGTATATCTTATTTTAATAACTTATCTTGTATACTTATCAGTACAGTTAAGCAAAGTAAGTGAAAAAACAAAAATGCGGGTTGGTGTTATGAGCTTTTAGGTGGACTTATGAAAATTGGAAATTTGGAACTACTTCCTTTTATCTGCAAGACCGGCAATTTCATTGGCAAGCTCTGACGAGTTTCAATGTTTTCGGCGGGGTAAAGTTCAAATATAAAAAGCACTATTACAGTAGAACAAAGGTCAAATCTGCTCATCAAGTCTTTGTGCTGCTTTTTACTTGTAATTGGATACTGTCGGTTAGGGTAAATTAGACTCAAGTAGTCAACTTAGCACAATTTCATATTTTTTGGTATAGTTGATTTGTAAGGCTCAATACTGCACTCTGCTGGCAAGGTTATAATATCAAGTTTTTACTCTTCATTTTACACAATAAGTTAACTGCACAGCGCGCATTTTCCCCAATTTATAATCTAAATAAAACTCAAGTTACTGTCTGGAAGATACTTTTCAATGTTGCTTTGAAGTCTTTGAAATCTGTAATATATAGTCTCCAGTGTTATAAATAAAACGTTTTATTCTCAATGCCAATACTGTCAACTTTTGGAGAATAAGCGAGCCAGATATCCAGCATTATTTCAGTTCAAATGGCCTAAGTAACGCTAGTCTCCACTAACGAATTGTAATTATTATTATTATCATTATTATTTTGAATTTAGCTCTCAGTGATGGTTTTTTTTAGCTTTTCTTGGTTTAGTTTTCTAAGTTGCTAAGTAATATTTTATTACATAATTTTGATGTTAGCTAACTTGAATTATACTTTTTGTGTTTGCTAAAAAATAAGTTGTGAACAACACAGTACTATAAATAGCATGATTTTTTTATTTAATTTTTCCTCGTTAAAAAAAAAACTATTTTAAAAGCCCATAAGTATGTATTACTCCGCACTGCGCCTCTCGTGAAATTGAAAATGTTTTGGTCCTGCCTCTTTCATCTTCTCTCTTTTTTTTCTCTCCTCCTTTCCACACTTCTTGAGAAAGGAAGAAGCAGAAAGAAGAACGGTTACCTCAAGCGTAGTTAATTGTCAAAATGCTTTAAAACATTTAGATTTCAAATTTTCATTTTTACATTTTCATTTTCAATTTTACATTTCAGATTTCAAATCAGAATTGAATGTTTTTTCCCCCTTACAATTTGTTAGTTTCCCGCAGGTCGGATAAAATCTGAATCCGGACCGTAAGCTATGGACCCGTGTATACATGCAACACTCGTGATAGAAATGTTATGATTCAAAGAAATAACAATGGGGAGTTTTTAAGCATTTAGAAATTTCAAAATCCTCTTTCAGAGTTGCACTATGTCTATTAAAATACTTTATTTTACATCACATTTATTACTTGGTTCAAAGTGACCCTGTACGGTAATAAAACATTGAAACGAAACAATAACTAATTTTAAAAGGTTTTAAAAATTTGGCAACTTTACGAGTAACTGACATTTTAAAAGTAAAACAGTAAGTATTTTGAAACATTCAAAGCAAAATATGCATTACACAGAAGAACTTTTTCCCTGGATTATTGTGTTTTTTAAGCTGAATTTAATTGTATAATTGCATTCCCAAAATACGTTTTCTATAAGTAAGTAAAGAAAAAAAAATCATGGTAACTGACTGACATAAATGAAAATAACATGTAGGTGAACTATAGGGTAACAGCACCAACAGACAAGGGTCCAGTAACAGACAGTCGTAAGTTTAGATTCAAATAAGAATAATTTTAGGCGGGTAAAACTGATATTGCTGCGACCAATGAATACGGTGCAACCATCTAGTATTATCAGAGTTAATTTTATGAGCCAGTTGGTATTTAGAAGGCAGTGGTGGAAGGTTATGAACAGCTACTACGAAGTCTGTCGGTGCTTCATGTTCATTTGAATTTATTAGGTTTTAGATCTAAAAATAAACAACTTTTACACATTTTGAAGAGAAAAGGGTAATTCTGTCCATTACTCATCCTTTCCTCATCCTATCTGTTACTGGGTATCATCAAAATTGTCGGTGTCTGTTACTGGGAGTCGGACCTTTTTTCGAAATTAAGCAAATAAAAATAGAATTAACTAATCCAGAGGATTCAGAAGCAGCCAAACGTTAGATGAGATGTAGTTGCATGAAATAAAAATAGTTTTAAAAGTCTAAATACATTAAAAGGTTCAGAAAATTGAGCTAACCTGAGAGCGATGTCTAAAGCATGTCTGTTACTGGTGCCGTTACCCAACTATGTTTTTAACATTTTTTTTTAAAATCATTTAAAATGTATTTTTTAAATTTATCATGCCAACGAATTCAGCTTGAAAATACAATTAAATTTGTTTGTTAAAAGTTGGAGAATGTCAATTGAAGGAGGTACCCGGTGATTTAAAAAATATTCGGTCTTTCGACGATGCCTTTGCTATGTGAATGTTGACATTCACCAGCAACTGTCGACATTTACCAGGTTTGGGACTTTTACGGTTAGCACATATATATATTGCTCATTCTCTTACTTTTTTCTTAACTAGATATACAATTCTAAATTTGATTAAAACTAGTGCAACAATCACAAAAATGAACCGTAAAGGGTATTGAGATGGCTGTCCTTCGCATAGATCTGGGTTAGATTTTTTATTCAGTTAAAAATTTTGATAGCTAGGGAACCAGAACAATTTTTTTTGTACCAAACAAAAAGAGAAAAGTGTTTTGTTACAGTAAACAATTTTTAATTCGCATAAACTCATTTTTTCTAAAGGTACTCTAGAGAAAGTAGTTTATTGCAATGCTTGCATAATTCAGAATAAACTGCAGTTCAGAAATGATGTGACGTATTGTGATATATACGAGTAATTATTTTTTAAATGTTGCATTTAGCTAAACTGTCTCATTTTCAAACGGTTTACCTATTGACTCAGTTATTCAAATATTGTTTTTGTTAAATTATTCGATTCGCAATCAATGAGAAAAGAAATAATTAAAAAAAAAAAAAAATGCTTTGTAGCCTGAGTATTATTTTTTTTCTCACTTTCTTTTCAGTACAGTAAAAGATCATTTTTAAAACGATTTTCCAGCTCCAAAATTATAGCAGCTTCTGCTTAATAAAGGGATTTCTTCCGAGCTTATAACAATTTGATACTAACTGAAAGTTAACAAAATTAAGTGTAAGGCACACACTTAATTTAATAAACAGTTAAAATAATACAGTTGAATTTTTAATTTTGAAAAAATGAAAAATTCAGCTCTGTTTTCCATAAAACTATGTATTCATTTTCTCTAGATGTATTGAAAGAAGTTGAAAGTTTTGTTTTAATATATAAATTAACTTTAAAATTATTTTAAATTTATATTTTTTATTTTTTTTAATTAAATTTAAAGGAATCACTCTAAAGATTTAGGATCATTTTTACGAAGCAACTGCATCAGTATTTGTACAAACTTCCATCATTTGTATTTTTTTCTGTTGTCATGCCAGAGCTTCCATTATTTCTCCCATTTTCTCGTGGAAAAAAAATTGGGTATGAAAGAGGAAAGGGCACTGAATAATTTTAGAAGTAAGATGCAATTTAAAAAAAATACATGAAATAAAAATAAAAATAAATAAATAAAATAAAATAATCAAATAGATAAAAAATAATGATAAAAATAAATAAGGAAATAAGAAAATAAATAAATAAAATAATACAATAAATAAATAAATAAATTGTAACTTTAGTGAAGCAAAATAACATTTTTAAATGTTTGAAAATTCACCCTTTGTACTTCGTATCGTGATGTTCTTACAATATTGCACATAATATCACAATATGGGGAGAACGCATTCAACAAATTCAAAAACAGCTTCCAAACAGTGACTTCAGAATTATTGAGTGATAAAATAATATTGCAGTGTCAACTTGTTGTTTTGTCAGGTAAGCAGTATAAAACTTATTTCATAACTCCACCAAGATGATCAGCACTTGACCTTCTATTTTTTTTAAAGTCAAACATAGTGGGGGAAAAAATGAAGGGGTTCTAAGTTAACCAGCGTGGTTCAAAGTAACTCAGAATGAAGGCGGACCTTCCAGTTGCCATATATTTTCTCCGATATTTTTTCTATATTGGCTATTAGTGTAAAAAGAAATATAGACAAATTAATTGCAATGTATCAACGCTTGTGGTATCTAAAAGTAAAGCGCAGAAAACAGGAGTTATCTCGCAATCCGTTCGTAACGGACGGCGTGCAAAATACATGAGTGAATTCGTAATGCGTACGTAAGGAGTTAACTTCAAAACGAGTTGAGGCAATTGGGATAGAATGATTTTGATGACAGTAAGCGGTTGTTGACACGAAGGTGAGTAAGTAGAGGTTATTCGTTTTGAGGGCTCTATTTTATTTTTTTAATGTCTTTTATATATTTTTAATGCTCTCTCCATCTCAGTCAAAAACTTTCTTTTCGACTTTCAGTTCAAAACTGACATAGTAAGATTTGTTCTGAATTTATTTAAACGATTTTGATTTTTCGAAGGTTTACCATTTTCTTTATTTATTTATTTATTTTTTTTTTTAAATTCTTTGTTTGGCGAAATATCTTAAAATTGAACGAAACTTTTAATATTTTTACTGTGTGACCAAGTTTATTTCTTTGGTGGAATATTCATTTGTAATAAAAGAATTGGAATAAATGAGGCACCAAGATTTTTGAAAACTTGCCAGCACTCCGTTCCCTTAACTCTACTAACTTTCAAAAGATCATTAATTCTAGATAGAAGGAGTCAACTTTTTTTCTTAGCTTTAATACGTTACTGTAGTAATTATTATTTTAACTTAAATAGTTAACGTACTTAAAACAAAATGATGAAAAATGATGAAATGATGACTACAGTTTTTGATTAAAAAGCAGTAATTTGACAAAAATGAATGCATGAAAGTTTTTTTTCTATACTTTATCTTTAAATTGCAACAAAAGTCATTGTGAGAAGCAGTCAGATTTTTAATTTCTATTGATTTTTTAATAGAGCTCGTTACTAACAGCATCATTAAAATATTATTAATAGTAATATTACGTAGGAATAAGTTGCATTTTTTGCGAGGCACAAAAATTGTCACAAATGCAGCTTGATAACGGTTTTTTACACAGTAAATTAAGAAGTTTGAAATTATTGAAGAATATTTTAATTGATTTAAAAAACAATGGTGTTCTTCCCTACACAATTCTCCAAAATGACATTTTCAAATTTATCAGTTATACTAGGGAACTCTGCTCCCTGCTCGTTGACGATCACTAACCCCTGAAGATTGCCTTGCAATCCTATTTGACTCGCAAAGATTTGAATCGTCTATTGGGATGAATCAAATTAAAAAAACGCGTTAGTAGTTCCGTTTCGAACGAAATGAAAATTCCCTCTTCCTCCCGTAGAAAATGGAGAGTTAAGTTAAAAACTCATAATTGGAACACAATTCCACTCCCCATCCGAAGACAAAAATAACTTGATACAAGTATGAATTACCGAAAGATTGAAAAAAGAGAGAGAGAGAGAGAGCTTTGAAAGGCACCCCTTTCTCGGGTTCCAAACTACCTTGTATCAACTTGCACAGCTATATAGGTGCTAAGGGGCTCATGAGCACTGCAAAACGTCAGTTATGTACGTTTGAAAAGTCGCTTTCAAATTCGTGGTCTCAGGGAGTTTCTTTTTGTGTCTAATAAAAAAAAAAGTAATATATTTCGCTTTTAAGCTATGGTCTTGAATTGAGTTGAGCCAATGACTTTTCTCTAAAATTGAAACTATTAGATCTGCTGTTCTAATTAATAGAGAACATTATAACGAGCTTTATTTTACGCAGAAAAAAATTTCTTTGGAACGACATAGAATCTTAAGGGGTGCCTGAAATCTTTCAATCCTTTAACAGACAATTTATGTGAAATTTTCGCTTAAAAAATTAACTATAAAAAAAACTAATTCAAATTCAAAAATAAAAAACTCCAAGGTAGAAACCATCGGAGCTCGAAGTAATTTTGTACAAATTTCGAGGCTGTAGGTGTTACGGAGTTTCTTGGCGCTGGCCCGCCTGAGACATCCTTTCACAGTTTTTTTTGTTTACTTTTTTTATCTATAGTAAAAAGAGTGTCTCCCCAGTGTCGCCGACACTTCTTTTTTCCACAGTTTTAATCATACCTTTTGATATATTAAAGGGGGGAAGAAATTTGAAATGTCGACGAAACTGGGGGTAAACCGAGAAAACATCGTTGAATAAAGTAATGTCGATTTCTATATGATACTTGACGGAGAAATTCTATTTGAATAAGATAATAATCTTAAGAAATTCTGGATGATTTATTTATTTTTTAAGTTTTCTTTTATCTGAAAAAAGGAGTTTTTATTGCTGTTAATTCTTTAGATAAAAATGCTTGACGTTCGTTGATCAGCGTTAATGTTAAAGAATTTTGTTCTGCTCAAAAATACCGCTAAAACCACCAAATCAAGAAAAGATAGGCATTTCCATTTATTTTTTATCCGGAAATAGTAATTTAATCAATCTTTGTTTAACTGCTGCATTTGCCCTTGGTGAATACATAATTCACCTTCACGAAATGCACAAGATTTCTTTCAAGAGGGATATTGTTATAAGTAGTTCCGGCACATTATCTCAGAATCTGAAACCTTTCATTCGAGGTTGAAAGAAGCTTCAAAGGTTACGGACAATTCCAACTTTCTGAGTTTATTTCCTAGGTTTACGACATTTTTTTTTACATCCGCAATTATTTATAAGCTCCGTACCACCAAATTCGCTTGGGGCAACAAACACATTAAACATGATTTTTTATCATCCTTTACCAAATTTATGAGACAATGCTGTTCTTTGAAGAATATCAACGGACTGTGAGTAAGGTAACAACAGAAATGTTCCCCTTTTTACGTTCTTCCAAACAATTTGCTCAAAAAATAACTTCTTATTGGTAGTTCGAGTTATGGGAAGTTTCCACTACCGTCTCAAGAGTTTGGGACCCGATAAAAACTTTGATAAGAAGAAATATTCGAGTTATAAGCTTCGAGTTATCGAGATCCGACTGGTTGGAAATCGGAGAAAAAAGCCATTTTTAAAGGAAAAGAGCTTTTAATTAATGAAATAAAAAGTCAATATTTTTATTCATTAAGCTTACCTGTAAGTACTGTACCTTAGTACAGAATGTACGTGCTGTACTTTGAAGGTTAGTGCTTGCTGAATATCTTGGTCAAAGTAAACTGGTTGACTATAGCTTCCCGGATGGAATAGAGCGTAGACAGAGTCATTATTTTTGTGAGATACGTTACTGTCTCATTTAAATTTTTTTCCTGAAATTCTGAAAACGATTCAAATAATCAGCGATTCGGATAGTTGGAGATTAACTGTGCATTTTAAAATTTGAAAGCCTAAGGGAGAGTTTACGGCAAGAAGTTATTAATGAATAAAAGACAGACTTCTGTCGGTTTGACAGAAAAGTGTAGCACATAAAAAGATTTAAAGTAATAATCCATTTGTGATATTTTTATGCTGAAAAGTAAATAACATTAAGTATGCAAAATTAAAAAAAAAGAGAGAGAGATTGAGAGGCTGATGAAGACTGTTAAATACTAATTCCATTAAATCAATTAATTTGCCAATTTTTTACTAAGGGAAAATGTAGTAGTTCACACTTGCAAAATGATTTCTATGTGATAAACGACAATTTTTGGTTGAAATCAATTGAAAAACTATTGTGACGCACTTATTTGAAAATATATTACGTGCACATGTTGTGTGCTATATTTTTGGCAATTACAACAAAACAACGCTTTTCTGTCTCGTTTGAAAAGATAATCACTGATTATAAGTTACACCACTTAATTTTCACATAACAGTAATTTATACACTTTTTTTTTTGTTGTAAACAGTGTTTTGTGTATAAGTATGCAAAAATATATTTAACTATCATGAATAATTTCAGTTCGTGTTGACCAAAATACATTCCATTTTTTAAATATCAATTTACACCTAAAATCAAATATCCTGAATGTCTCAATCACGGTGTTGTCACTTTTTCAAAAATATATTGAAACTTGTATTACAAGATTGATTATAGGCATAGATTGATTCATGAGACTACAATACTGCTTGCATAAATCGATTGGCTGTAAATCCACTGAGCTGTCAGTTTATGCTTGTAATTCTGTCTCAGCCAGACCTGACTTTAACTTACAACTTATCAACTAAAACTTTAAAATCTTCATTATACGAGTTGAGCCCCACAATTGCTTGTGAGCTCTCCACGATGCACTGAATTAGTTTCAGGTAACAGTTTGAAGGTAATCTCAGCTTTAATGAGAGGACACCTGCCTACAATTCGTTACTGACTATTCCAGACTGATGAGTCCATAATAAGAACAAAACTGCTATCTCTGGATGTCATAACCGGGCTGTCAGAGTATGCTCGAAGTCCTGCCTTTTCTCTGGCTTGAGGACGTTAACTAATAGCTTATTTCTTCAATACAGTTACAAATACAGTTCTTCAATAGTTTACAGAAATTCAGGGAATATCAATTATGCAAATCTAGTTGCAGAGTTACTGATATAGGGCAGCTATATATGTTTGATAGAAGCAAATGCCTGAGCTATAGAACTGTTTTGACACTTCTTATCATCCATAAGTCACTTATTTTACATCGAAAAAGGGGTTACTTGTAACTTCAAAACACGTGTATGCAGTAGCAACTATACGTTGTTATTTTTTATTTTCACTTCTTAATGGGGTTGTTTCCTTCAGTCAAAAGTAGTACTTTTTGTCACTGAAATTGACAGAAAAAGCAAAAAAAAAAAAAAAAACATGGACCCCGAAAATATTTTCATTTTTCCAACAGTTATTTTTTAAGTAATTTTTTAAAATGTTTGATTTTTGAAAAAAGGCGTGGTCTTGATGACGTTACAAATGATGCACTTTGCCGCATCTTTCTACCACGATTCCACGTTATGATAATCAAGAAGCGAATTGAAATTGCGCTCTACGCTTGCTATCAACCATATCGTTGCCAATATACGTGAGTAAAGATGCGAATAAAATATTTTGCTCTGTGAATGGCAACACAGAATGGCATTTCATCATTTGTGATGTCATCAGACAGAAGCATAAACATTGAAAGCGAGCCGATTTAAGTAATTTTGTTAAAAATACTAAACTTAAACAAATTATTTAAAAAATGGTCAGATCCTATGTTTTTAAGCATGCTCTTTCAGAAAAAAATGCTTTTAAAATTTTAGAAACGACCCCATTGCGTAAACTTTCTGCGCCTATAATGATAAGGCTTTTCCGTTTTTCCACATCTCTCAGACTTCTTTCTGCTCTTTCACTTGATAATGGAGAACAACATATTGAGGAAAACATTTGAGATCGATCAAATTCAATTCTTTAATAATATTTAATCAT
The DNA here is from genome assembly GCF_026930045.1 of Uloborus diversus. Classification (NCBI taxonomy): domain Eukaryota; kingdom Metazoa; phylum Arthropoda; class Arachnida; order Araneae; family Uloboridae; genus Uloborus; species Uloborus diversus. The sequence goes on along the minus strand of NC_072737.1, from coordinate 30,649,970 downwards.
TATTATTATTTATCACACATTATTTTGATGTTGTGATAACACTATTTTTTTTTTTTTTTTTTTTTGTCGTGGATGTGTTTTAGTTTTTTTTTTTTTTCCGTGATTGTGATTTAGTTTTTTCTTTTTTAAAGAGTTCAAACATGTGTTTTTTTTTTCACCTCATCCCGCCCTCTTTTGCATACATTATTGAAGCACAACATATTAGGCACAAGTTCGAAATCAGTAATGCTTAATCTGAAGTTTTCCTCCAAATCTAGTGGGAGAGCAACAGCAACATTTCATGATTTACATCCCCCCAAAAACGTTTTAAATAATTAAAAATGTCTCTTTCTTTTTTATCCGACTGCGCGTGCGCGACGCAAAGGAGGTTAATGTGTTTATAAGTCTATGTATGTATGTCTGTTCCTATGTGGCGTTCTGTAGGCTGAACGCCATGGCCAATTTTGGTAATTCTTGCGTCAATCGACGTGTCCTTTGGGAGTGTCACTAAGCACATGACAGTAATCAGCATTCACCATATCAACAACCAGTTGCCATATTTTGTCAGTTTGGGATTTGCGCACGTTGGGTGTTGCACACTGTGTCGCACGCTACCTACGTAAGACAAATGCAGGTAGTTTTCGCTGCCTGAAATTTTTTGCTCAATAAGTCTACTAATTATGGTCTCATTGGATGAGGGGTCTAAGCGATTGCTTCTCCCACTTGAGGCGATGGGTCAAGACACCCTCGCTCCGGATGTACTTTCTCCTCTTTCTGATGTAAATTCTTTCATGTGTTCTTTATATTCTGTACTGTAATAAAAAATACAGGGTGTCTCAAAAGGTCGTTTACAAACTTAACATGCTGGTCTGTCATATCATGATGAACAAGATTTACATAGGAACATGTGTTCGCAAACGCCATGCTGGCGCACTCCATGCACACAAAGTCAGACACTAACGGATGCACAACATGTCACATATCTATTATACAAAGACGGTTTTATACAACATTTTAGTCTTTTAGGAAAGCTTAAAGCAGTTGCTAAAATTTGAGTCCTGCCAGCTCTCATAATCACGTTGCAATGACAACGCAGCGATCAGAGAAATCTTGTCAGAATGGATCGTTATTACGACGGTCGGTACTTCGTTCGTTGCGACGGTGTCTGACAGTTAAAGGCAGCAAATTTCAACAACAGCTATAAGCCTTCCTTGAAAACTAAAATGTTGTGTAAAATCGTCTTTGTGTAATAAATATGCGACATGTTCTGCATCCGTTAGTGCCTGACTTGGTGTGCGTAGTGCGCCAGCATTGGGCTTGCGAACGTATGTTACTATGTAAATCTTGTTCATCATGATATGGCAGACCAGCATGTTAAGTTTGTAAACGACCTTTTGGGACACCCTGTATATTATGCGTAACGAAGGCAAGACACTCAGATTGTTGTCCTCATCAAAATAAACACGTGCAATAAGCACCAAAAGAAAGAGAGTCTACTAATTCGATTTTCATCTCTAACATGCTGCATTTGCTTTTGCCTTGATTCAAGGGACTGAGTTTCACGACGTGTACTTTCTTGAGAGGCTTTTTTTTTTAGTTTTGTGAGAAAAATTTGATTGACGACGTTTCCGATTTCGCGTCATCATGAGTTATACAGGATGTTTATATAGCTGTTCTGTGGTTGACTTAAGTTAGCGCATTTTTGCCGAAGGTCAAGCACATGTAGATTTAAGCCGAGTTAGGTCCCTAGAGGGATTAATTATCAGTAGTTTAGACCACCGCAAGTTACTTAATAAACCTCACGGTAAAAACAAACTATCCCAATGAAATGACAAGGTTGCGAAATGTACCGTCTTATAATCATAATAAGCAAGTCAATGAAAATTGGCTAAAACGTGTAAAATAAAAAATTATTAAATAAAAACAAAAAACCCGACTGCGTAAAAACCAAAACACTAAAAAGAAAAATGTATAAGCCCAGTAGTTTAGAATGTTATTAAGTACTACTGAATAAACACACCGTTGAAATAGTTTTATAACCGTACACAGATAAGACAAATGATAAATTCAAAAGCAGAATAGAAGGATCAACAGTCGGGGCCCGTTCAAATTTTACGGGGTTCTTTGAATCAGAAAGGAATGGGCCTCGACTGTTGATCCTTCTATTCTGCTTTTGAATTTATGATTTGTCTTATCTGTGGACGGTTATAAAACTATTTCAACGGTGTAGTTATTCAGTAGTACTTAATAACATTCTAAACTACTGTTCTTATACATTTTTCTTTTTAGTTTTTTTGGTTTTTACGCAGTCGGGTTTTTTGTTTTTATTTAATAATTTTTTTATAAGTTTGATTTTCATATTTCACATAATCGAATGGTGTTATTTATTAGTTTGCTTTCTTGTTACAGATAAAAGCAGCAAGTCTGGTTTCTTTTAGTGGAATGCTAATTCTTTTTTCTGCCGTCAAAGGATCCACAAGTCAAAATGATCCAAGAATGAAAGGAAAAAGGCAAGGAAAAGCAAGTGATGAATTTGAAGTGAAACAAGTAAGTTTATTACAAGCATATATTTATTCTGTTTACGCAACGTGTTGCCATTTGGCAACATACCCAATTTAGTCATCTAAAATACGATAAGAACGAATTGAAACTCTATAGTTGCCAATAACCAAGAAAATACTTATTGAAGATGCTATTATATTAATTTTAAGCATGTAAATGCAGTTATCTGGAAACAAAAATAGATTTCTTTATTCGGCATTCGCAAATGTACAGTGAACGCCGGTTAACTGAATCAGTGGTTAATTGAATCAACACTTTAATGAATCAAATTGTCAAAAATAGAACAAAAACCATCTTCTTTAAGTTAGCCGCTTTATTGAATCAGCTGCTTCATGGAATCAAAACTGTTTAGAACAAACGCGATTCAGATAACTGGCCGTCACTGTAGTATTCTTTTTTTAGTTCAGTGCACTTGAAAATGCCAGCATCTTTTAATTCTATGACGGTTTAAGTTTTACTACTGTTTAAATAGCAAGGCACTTTTACAATTTTATCAACGTTTTGGAACATTTGACGGTAAATTATTTGATGTTTTTTTATTTAAAACTCGATGTTGCCAAGTAATCATAAATCATACCTAAACTAAACTATGATTTTACTCGTGATTTGAACAAAAGTTTAATGACAAAGAACATATTTTAAAGTGCTTTCAAAAAAAGCAGGCATTTAGTGGTTATTGTATAATGTTTTACCATCTTGTATTCTAGTACGTGAACGGTCTGAACAATAACGTTGCTGAAAGTCTGTTTATTCCTATTTGCACGTCAAGGTGATATGACGACTTGCATTCTCGTTCGTGAACGGCCTGGACGATAACATTGCTGAAAGTCTATTGATTTTTATTTGCATGTCAAGGTGATATGACGCCTTGCATTCCCGTTCGTGAACGGCTTGGACGATAACATTGCTGAAAGTCTATTGATTTTTATTTGCATGTCGATGAAATGACGCTTTGCATTCTCATTCGTGAATGGCATGATCCTACATTGTTGAAAGTCGTTATTCAATCAAAATATGACTTTCCGAACCTTAATTTAAGGATAATTATTTTACGTTGGAAAATATAAAAAATATAAACACAACCAAATAACGAGAAGAACATTGAAACTTAACCAATGTGTACAAAATATTATAGACTAAGATTTGTTTAGGAACCAGAATGTTTGTCCAAGACATTTTGATACAATTTTTTCAAAGTCAATCGATGAAGCAAAATGATGAATTTGCTTTCTCGTTATTTTTTTTTCAAATTTTTGAAATACTTAACAGAGATAAATATGACTTGATTCTTACTGTAAACAATGTTGCTTTCAAATTATAATATTTTCCACTACTGCTTTTGTGGTGAGCGTATGTGAAACAATACTGTTTTCTTTCTATAACTTTTTAAAAAGAATTTCTATAGCCTACCGCACATTGTCAGTTTTATTTTAGCTAAAAAAGAACGTTTTTTAACTTGGTTTGTATTTTCGACGTTATACTGTATATATATTGATATCATTGACCCATCATATCCGGGCAACTTTTGCCTCTCCTCTGATTCGCCAGAGTGGAAGCGCACCTACTTTGGAAACCCCTGGTATTTAAGAGAGTTATTGATGCTAATTCATCTGAGACAAAAACATTTTAAACCGCCCTAAAAATAAAAATAAAAAAACTTGCTGTTTGTTCATAGGGGGATTACATTCACAGTTGAACTGGAACTGAGTGCAGGAAACTGACGGCCAAAAAACCAGATGATGACTCTGGTTTTGCTAAACAATATGAAAATGAATGAAAGATATATGCTTTACCGTTTTTGTCTTTAATAACAATTTGATATCAGTCTTTTGTAATCTGGAGTAGCTTTTTAAGGGGAAGTTTAGAACAAAATAAAATTTCTTTAGTTGAAATTTAATTGTTAATTTTCAAAAACCTTAGTTATCTTAACCATTTTACTTTTCCCTACATTACGAAGACAGCAAGTGATGCCTATAAAGTAGAAAACGTCAACATAAAAATTCTAAACGACTCAGAAAATCCGTAGCAATTAAAGATAAGTTTAAAATGACTTATAACGCATCGCCTCCTTATTTTACCAGCTCTTCGGATAAGTTACTTAAAACCATTTATTAAGATTTCTTCGATTTTAGTGTACCAGAAATATTAAATTCATCGGAAATTATTGCTCAATGTGTTGCAGAACAGCACGTATCAAGGGATAAAACGCAAAACATGTTTGACAAAACAGAAGTAAAATATAGTGAAAGATTCCTCATTTATAAATGGAGAATGTAGTTGTTTGGTCAGCTATTTATACTGTTATGTGGACCAAATTAGATCTAATCTATTGTTTACTGAGGAAAATGATCGAAAAATCAGGTTAAAAATGACTATTTGGCTTAAATAAAATATGATTTGCATATTAATTTAAATTTTTGTCTGTGCGTGAAAGTAATTTTTCACAAATAACAAGGAAATAACTATTCAGAATAACGTAAACTTTTTACTCACAAGTGGCAAATCGCTATAACTTAAAAAAAAAAGAAAAAAACACACACACACATTTTAAATCTAAATACATAGTGCAGCTAAACATTTCAAAAGTGGGAATGAAAAGTTTTTAAATGCATCAAATACTTTTTTAAAAGTTCTTTTTTCTTTACTTATTCTTTTATACAAGATAAGGAGAGAAAATCAAATATTGTACAGATTTTATGCTTTTTTAAATAGTTAATAGTTATTCATTTGTGTTTTAGGTGTCATCAGGCTTTGGTTACGCCATTCACGATGACGAATCCAAATCGAATCAATTTAGACAGGAGCAACGGGATCCGAATGGAGTTGTGCGAGGAAGTTACGGATTTAAAAATCCAAGTGGATCATTTCGCCTGGTGAATTACGTGGCAGATGACAAAGGATTTAGAGCTCACATTTCCACGAATGAACATGGAATTGGACAGCAAAATCCAGCAAGTGTTGGCATAAATTATCTTGTGAACTCTCCATTGCCTGGGGAATCACAGTTATCCATTAAAACTCCAATTTCAAAATTTGACCGCACTTACAACAATGAAAATCAAATGCATGATGTGAGCATGAGGTCCAATTACGATTATTATACCCCGTTTAAAACAATGAATTCCAGATCACGAACCAGACTTGAAACTCCTTTAAGCTTGGAAAGGTTTCCAGAGTTTGACGCAAGAATACTACTCCAAAGAAATGTGGTTCCTAGTAATCTAAGGAACGAGTACGGTGGCTTTTCAAGAAATGAACTGATTTCCAATCAGGAAGTTCCTGGTGAACGAGTATCTTCGGCGTTTAGGATAAGGATTCCTCCAGTGCCAAGTAGGACAATAAACAATCCTTATGCCCAAAGCAGAGGCACCGAGCAAGTTCAATTGAAAATGAAAGACAATGCTTTATTCATGGGGGATTCTCAAATTACCCGATTCCTGAACGAATATCAGAATCTTAACCATGCTGATGGTCATCGTTCCTTTACGTCAAATAATATGCTAAAGGGCGATAGAGTAGAAGCACCTTATTTCATTTACCAAAACGCTTTAAGACATAAACCTCTACAGAAAGTGCATAATTCTTTGCCAGACTGTACTTCAGCTACTAGTGCTGAGTTGTGCAAACCTCCCTTATTAAACTTTCTGAGTCATAATGGAGTTCAATTAAACACTCCAACAAACATGAATATGCAACAAGAATTTGAAAGTTCTTTATCACGAAATAAACCTGAATTAGATATGGATGATGAGCAAAATAAATCAGGATTTTCAACTGGATTTGACGATTCCAATGCAGGTGTTTTTCCACACTTAATACCAAATTCCTTCTCATTTCGACCAGAAACTTTAAATCAATATTTTAACGCTAAATACGACGAGAATATAGAAACTAAGCGAAAGGAAAATGCATGTCTTAAAAAGCTCATGAATAGAGGAAGCAATCCAGATGCTTTTAGTGAAGAAGCTTTGGAGTCATACCAAACCTATGTCGCGAGAAAGCGCCCAGTAAACTCTGCTCATAATTCAAATAGGAAAATGAATTACTTTGACATTCAGAGCTTACTTGAAAAAAGTCCTCTTTTATACTTGCCTCAGAGTTCAGCATTGAATTCTCTTAAGAAGGCAAGCATCGATAACTCACAGAATTTACTAATAGTTGGGACGCAAAATTCTCCTAGAAGAGACAAGACATTACAAAATTTTAACTTGTTAGGGTTTATAATATTATCTAATGAAGAAGATGAAAACCAAATTACATCAGAAAAAAAATTAGAAGATACATTTAATTATTCCCCCACGGTTGATTCTACAACTGATTTGCTTGAATTTGCAGATGTAGGAAAGGTTGAAGCAGTGAGTGAAAATATCATTGAAAATAAAAGCAACAGCATCTTGATACAAGGAGCTCCTTCAGAAGATTCAAAATACAATTCGGAAAATTCTGTGCAAAGGGCAATCGACCAGTTATCATTTCCGCATACAAACATTAGCCAAATTTCTGACAGCACTAACAATTATGAAACTCAGTTACATAATTCAAAGTTTTTAATTTTAGAAGATAAAGAAAATACCGAGGATTCCACCAGCTCTAACCCTTTGGATTTTGAAACCAGCAGTGAAGACTCCTCTGACAATTGGCGAAAGATTTTAGAAGCCGAAATAGAACAGGAATACAGGGAAACATCCCTCCAGAGACAAAGAGAGCACCATGATCTATTGCCAAATCTTTCTTCTTCTTCACTAGGCACGACAGAAGAGCAAAGAGTTTTAGATCTTCAAAAACCAAAGAGTCCATTATTCGATTCTAGAGGAGTACCAATTAAGCCTGAAAATGTTCCTCTGCATTTGCATAGATTCGTACCACCCACAGCGATGACGTCGTTGCCATGGAAATTTAGTATTCCTAGGCCTGAACCACCACGAAGTATTGTTGTTCCTCCTAAGCCTCCAGTATTCCTATGATTTCAAAAAATATTGTATGATTTTTATACTAAGCGCAACAAAGATATAAAACATTATATCGCAAATGATAAAACTTTTTGTATTGTTTTGATCATCAAAAGACGATGATTATAATATATACTATTTTGATCAACTAGTCCTTGTGTATCATGTCTTTGAGCAATTAAGTATTCTTTTGTTAATTAACAATGCAATTTTTTATATTTTAATAAAATATAGTGAGAAAAGGAACTCTTGAAATGCAATGATAGTTTTTTTTAATAACAGGATGTTCAATGTTTTCAGATTATTTTAGCTATGAACAACATTGTTTGTTTGCACTTGTTTTGAGACCATGAAACACATAGTAATACTGCAAAATGACTGAATTTTGAAGATGTGTCCGAACTAAAGGGACAAGTTGTTAGTATACCTTTGGTAAAAAAAAGGGGGGGGGGATGGGCAGTTAATAAAAAATCAAGAACTTTGAAACTAATTATCCCCGCAGTTCAAAAAGCTACAATAAAGTTAAAATAAAAAGATTTAAAGACAATTTAATGCTCTTTAATTTAACAATTGGGGATATTAGTCTCAAGTAAATCGTTTTTAAGATCTGAGACAAAAACCTGAAAAAAAAAAAAAGCTTTTTTGTTTACATTTACAAATAGATATCTTCAGTTTTGCTTGAGCGTCCATATAAGTTGACTTGGAATGCTTCATTTCTTCCACTTTTCCCCCAAAACATGTGAGGGAATACTCTGATTCAAACGCTTTTTTTCCCGTTACTAGGAAGCTACATCCACTCTTTACGCATCCAATTACAACATAATTTCATAATTCTCTTTTAAAATCAATTTGAATTTTTTAAAAAATAATAAAATATATTTTTATTTTTTAAAAATATTTTATAAACACTTGAAGCGATGTTTATTTTAATCTTTTTTTAAAATTTTATATTGATCAATCAATATAAAATCATGTCATGCATATTAATCATATATACAATGTTGCATACATCTTGTGTGTCACAATTTTTCTCCTCACCTTACCATTAACATCGTGCTTTAAGATTGCCAATAGTTTCAGCTAATATAAAATGCCCGCATTTAATTGCTACTAACAGAAAAAATGTCGATGTAAAACTAAAATTGTGTAAGTAGACAACGGTCTGCAAACGAAATATTTGTATTTTCGTATCTATTTAACAACACAATATATACTTTTTAATGATAATTAGCAAATTGGTTTACAGAACTTTTGAATTACATCATTTTTGAGAAAAATGATGAACATAGAGAAAAATAAATCTTTCCTAGCAGAAATTAACTACCAGTACTGGCGAGCCGAAATTGTTATTAAAAAAAGTTGATGGACAAATAGCAACATTGAAAATGATTATAATTAATCGGCAGCCGCCGATTATCTTTTGCCGTTTAATCGATAATCGGTTATCACGTCAGCAAATTTGCTTATCGGTGCAAATTTGGACCAGTTTGTATTTGCTTATCAGCCAATTTGCTTAGTGGTATCACTGAAAAACATTCAAAGCTCGGCATTTCCTTTTGTTATTTACAAAGCTACTGGTTCTTTTCCTTATACATTGTCTCAGTTAATCTTTCAACTTTTTTTTTTTTTAATTTAAGGATTAATTTGTTCTAGAAGAATATAAAGTTTTTCTGCCACTAATTGACTTCTGCTGTTTCAGGATTAACGGTACATGACGAGGAAACGAGTTTTTGATTTAAACCAGGGTTCTCAAAGTGGGTAATGTGGTATCGTAGGGTACCTCAGGAAGTGACGAAGGTTGTCGCGAAGTGTCCATGGTTTGAATATATTCATATATATTATAGATAGAGCAGGATGCAACGAGAAAATTCTAGTTTATCAAAGGGTGCCACGAATGGGAAAATTTTGGGAACCCCTGATCTTGACATATCAGAAACAACGGCAGAAGTCTTACGTTGAAGATTGAAGCGTACTTGGCACTTATTCCCGATACGCCATCTTGGAGAACGAATCTTCAAACTGATGGGGAAAAGCACCGTGAGCTAAACAACGACCACATTATAACAAATTTCAAATCCTTTGTCAAACTTTATGATCAATACGTATGATTCGAGTCACAATTCCAATATAAATTTAATTGTTTAAAAAGCTTGCTTGCATAAACTTTCGAAGTCACAAAACAAACTTAGTTCTTTAGCGAGGTGTATAATAACAGTATGTTGTCAACTCTCATAGCACTGTACCACAGAATTTCTTCTTATATAGTTTATGATATCCCCACGTGGATATCATGAACTCTTTGGCTCGATTTGGATGTATCGGATCCAAACAAAGCCAAAACTTCCTAAGACCTATTGCCCGACTATTCCATAATACCTTCCTCTAATCCAGTAATAAAAACCACAACGATGATGATGATGATAATGATGATAACAGCTAAAAAGACTAAAAATAAATGTTGTCAAATACTTTTGTTTACTTCATACGGCTGCAACAAAAAGAAACGTGCGTAAAACTTATCATAATAATTAGAACATTACGATTAGAACAAGAGGTGAAATTTACATAGAGGAAAATCAAAGTTGTTGCTTGAGAGTAAATTAACTGAAGCAGTTGTTACGTAAAAGATATAATTTTTTTTTTCAAGAACTTTTATGATCAACTAAAATTATTTTTCTCCCAAATGCAAGACTGATTAATTTGAAAATCACAGGTGCAGATTGTATCAGTTGCTGTAATACTGTTTTAGCAGCTTTTACCTCAATAATAGTATCTTATAGGAAAAACGTTATCTACAGGGAAAATAACTTCTGTTAGTTCAATAGCAAATAGATTAAAAAAAAAAAAAAAACTTTCAAAATCCCTTAGAACAGAGGCTCTCAAACTTTATTGTTCCGTAGATCCCTTGCCGAATTTTTATTTCTCGTGGTCCTTATCAAAGGCTAGCCCCATTAGTAGTTTGGCAGTATAATATTTATATTCGAGCATTCCAAACTGAATGAAATGCATGGTAAAATTTCACCTAAGGTATACAAAAAACATCAGACTAAAGCAGAAAATTACAGGCTACAGTTTAGAAAATTTGTCCGAGGGAAAAGTTTTACTGAGGGTTTTGAAGTGCTGCCAAATGATTCTTTTTAACCATTAAGAGCTTCTAGCACATTTTATTTGGGAAAAAAAAGTAGCGTATTTTTTCATCTTTTTATTAATCAAAATGGTACTAAGTGCAAATCTGGTAACATTTCGGTTCAAAATAAACACGCTAAAAACTCTTTTATAAAATATATATATATATAGTAACAAAGCACATTTCTTACGCTATTCAAATTTCAGCGAAAAATTGTTTGATCCATTTGCACAGGTTCATGTACCTTTTTTCTGAAAATCTATTAAAGATACAATTATGAATTTTTTTCCGTACCTTAAGTAGACTCTTTCCTCTACACTGAAATAAAATTTTACAGAAAAAAAGCTTAGTTTTTTTAAAAAATTCTAATGCTTAAGTCACTGTATTTTTTTCAAAAAATGCCATTTTGCAACACGAAATCAGCTCTATAAAAATTATTTTTCGAATATGAGAAAAGGAACATTTAGTTACAAAAATACCATTTCGAGATATTGCAAATTAAACGGGAAAATCATACCTCATCAAAATAGGTTTACATTTTTAAAAAGCTTATTTTAACTTATTTCTAATATGACCACGATCAAAAAGTTTGTATCATTAAAAAGGTTTTGAAATAAAGTTTCAAAATATATAAAAATAAAAAAAATAAAATAAAACGAATTTTTGAAAGTATTTAGGGCGCTGACTCCCCTTAAAGCCGCCAGCCTTGTCTAGTGGTCAGAGATGTCTGACTGTGACAGGAAGGTCCGGGTTCGAGTCCCGGGTCGGGCATGGAGGTACTTTCTCTCTCCTGTCCTTGTCCTTCCTTTGTGTGAATGTGCTGTGAATGGTTGCCTACTATATAAACGGGTCCTTATGGCGTCTGCGTATTGTAGAAGTCGGACTCCACACCAAATTACGGTACATTTGGAAAAGTGAAGCAGCGCACCCCAAATTGCCAGCCTAACTGGCACACGACAACAACTCCCCTTAAAAAGTTCAAAACATTTTTCAGGTTTTTTTCTGCAAAATGGAGTATTTGCAGTACAAACAATTTTTACCGTAAACTGTACCGGAAAAAGTAAGCGACTTTCCTAGCTTAAATGTTCACTGTAAAATAGGATTTTGCGGTAAAAAGAACTAGCAAAACATGGATGCCAGTACTTTTTACCGCAAATTCTCAGGAAAAGTTTTAACAGTGTAGGGAGGAGAGGAAGGTATGAAATACCCGATAAAAGTTATTAGGAGTACCTTTTTTTTCAAAGTTTTTATTTTTCAATACATATTTAAGCACTTTATTGTGTTGCTTTTGTTGTGTATGACAATGTGAAAAGACATAAACGACGACAAAAATTAGATAACGGCAAAGGCGTGAATCACTGCCTTAGTAATGTCCTCGGCCTTATTTGTGTATAATTTAAGAGTTTATTGTCGACGCATTCGTTCTTAGCCACATTTTAGAGATACTTTAAGCTTTTTTTCAAGTTCTTAAAAATGTATACAAAAAATTGCACAAAAAACATTCTTGGAAAGATGGAGGTGTTTTTCCCCATGACCCTTTCCCGTATAACCGCTTTCGATTGAAAATTCTTACAATAGGTTTGATCAAAAAAATATTTTCCACTGTTTCGTCTCCATTATTGAGAATCCTTGCAATACTATTGGTGAAAAAAAAAAAGTGAAAGTTGTAAGGAAGCTATGCGGAAACTTACACAAACATTTTCTCCTTCTCCAAAACTATATAGTTAGATGAAATGATTTATAAACCATTCCACGAAAACGCAGACATTTTGTACCGTACGTGACAGATCATATTTATTTAATTTCGAATCGTGAAATAAGCAAAAAATATTTCCTCAGAAATCGCACGTTTATTTATTTTCTAAGGAAAAAAACTTTGTTTATTACATTTCTTTAAATATTACTTTTGACTCGAAATATAGAGCTGTCTCGAGTGGAACAAAACTTCTCATTTTCTGCGGAAGGTTCATTTGTTTGTTTTTGAAATTAACATTGAAAAATAATAGTAGAAAATCAAATTATATATATTTAAGGGGAGTCGGTACATTGTATGCGCGTAATTTTAAATTAGTAAGCTTTATGTACCTTTTTAACAGAATGTTTTAATGATAGAAACTTTTAAAGTTTAGTGTTTTCAAGAGATATTTAACAGTCTACTGAAGTGCAATTTTATGGCAATTCTATTTATTTCATAATTTATTAAATTCTAATCAATAGTCACTTTTTAAATGGAAAAAGAAGACAGTTTTTCACCAAAAAAGGTGTGTCTTAGAGCAGAAATTAAGTTTCAGAATAATTATTAACATACGATTAAAATTTGGTGAAAATTTTAAAGTAGGGTAGGTTGGAGGTAAGTGGGACCCTTTTTGAGAATAGTTCGTGTTTGAAACATTATACAAAAGTTTAAAAAAAAATAAATAAATTGAAACTTATTGTCTTATTTTATCTTGGACATCATTAACAAAAAAAAAAAAAAGTTCATCATTATTTTCTAAAATAATGCTTTAACTATTCTTAACAATTATATTTTGTAAAAAACCGGAATGGGGTCCCACTTACCCCATAGTGAGGGGTAAGTGGGTCACCCCCTTTTATTTAAATTTAAATGAAGCATATCTAAAAAAGGATTGGAGGTATTACGTGATAAAGAATGTAAATTTTTAGTGTGATTTTTTTTTTGTCAATGAGTCCATTTGTGAGATATTTACTGTCTTTTAAATCTGTATCACGGAAAATTTTAAAACAAAAAACAAACCAATTTCATTTGTGGAATTTATTGAAAGCCTATAGGTATATATTTTGCTTTTAAATATAAAGTTTTATTTAATGAACGTAATACAGTTGATTAAGATCAATTTTGGTGAATTAGCCAAAACTATAAGTTCAAAAAGAAATTGGAAGCACTAAATGAATGTGTCTATGTAAAGTTGACTAAGGAAGAACCATTATTACATCATCCTCAGTAAATATTATAACATCATCTACACCATGCCAAGAAAAAGTGTCACTATTTCTATTCGTTCTTGCAAATTCAACAGTATTTTTTAATTTGTATCATCAACTTCCAACATTGGACCTATTTTATGGTTTACTTTGATGTAAGTTTAACAAATACATAATCATCTGCTTTAGCAGTTTTTGTAGCTGAACTATCAATTCCTACTAGGTCATCACAGTTATCTTGCATTTCATTAATACAAATATTTCATCCGAGTTGCTTTTGATTTTGAAATCCCCATTATTATAGGGGGACCCACTTACCATATAGTGAGGGGATCCACTTCCCCCTTATAGCAAAAATGTATGGGGTAAATGGGACCCCTCCTCTGAAACAATTATATATAATATTTTGTACAAAAACTCTTGTTGCTGTATGCACTTTAAGTTAAACTATACGTGAAAAAATAATTAGCATAAAAATATTAATAACTAACCTAGAAACATTTCTTTGAAAAATGCTGCTTGAACTTGCAAAAAAAATTTTTTTCAGAATTTTTTTTTGACTAAGTGCCATGACCAAGAAAAAAAATTCCACGAAGCCCAAATATGTGCGAAACCAATCACTGTGATGAAATTTAACATGATCATTGCAAAACGTTTGAAAACTTGATCCATATTTCAGTTTAGGGGGGTGACCTACTTACCCCAACAAACCCTAATATGTAAAGTAGTTTTCTAGAAAAATGATCATGAGTTTTAAAATTGACATTTTGAGAAAATCGCGTTTGAAAGTAAAATTGTGCGTACATTTTTAATTCACTCCCGTCCCATTAATATAGAAACTGAGCTACTTTTAATGTACATAGAAACATGAATTTCGTGTAACTTGAAAGCTCTTGATTTGAATATTTTAACTATGCAAACACTGAAAAAGTAATTTTAAAAAAAGTTTTAGGGTACCAATTCACTTTAAGAATTTTGCAACAAGAGATTTGCTAATTAAAAGAGAAATGATTTTTTATTTATTTATTTATTTATTTATTTTTTGATTAAGAAACCACACGAGACTAGGTCAAAAAATTATTAACTTTCAGCCCTTGTTAATTTGAGTAGTGTACATATGAAACTACAAGGAAAATTTAGTCTAAATTGTTACACACGTGACTGGGGAATCATGATTAAGTAACTTTGGAGGTCGAATCTGACCTTTTGAACAACCTTTTGCTCATGGAGACGGTCCCTGAAATTCTCATGTATTGACTTTCAGGGATGAATGGCAGAAGATCGAGTGAGAAGGAGAGTTTCTAAGATTGATAAAGAGGGGAGGGCGACTTTAGCAACCCCATGTTTACGACGGTTCCGGCAGTGAATCCGGAACTTGAGATCCGGTTCCCTGTAATGGTCCGCTTCCCTCCTAATGATTCCGAGCCTACTGTTCGGAAACACCCCTCTAGGTTCATTAACTACTTTCACTTCATTCTTCCACACTTCTGAGACCCTCCCCTCCCCCTTCAAAGGGTCTTTCGAAAGACAACAGTGGCTGTTTTTTTAAGCGCGAGCTATTTAATTTTGTGTTACGTAATGGAAAATTAGCAATTATAGTTTGACCTTAAGACAGTTAAATATTCTTTAAAAAACACGAAATTGCAAAAGTTTTTTGCCTCCTTTCCCAATAAAAGTCAGATAAAGAATTAAAAGCATGAAACAAGGCTCAATGTATCAGGGCATTCGCTCAGAATCCGACTCCTGTACCCGAAAAAAGTCGGACTCCGACTCCGTCTCCGTAGCTTTAGCAAAAATTTAGACACGGAGGGGAAATAACTGTCTTGGCGGAAAAAATTCGATGTCCTTTATGTTTCTACATGGACATGCGCGACAATTTTTTTTTTGAGAATGAAAATTAAGTTGACATTTTGTTGTTTTCATTTATTTTGAAAAAACATTTCTTCATTGTTTCTTTATTTATTTACTTTTTTGGCAACAGGGGAAAAAAACGATTTTGTTTTTGACACAATGTATTTGTTTTGATGAGCTTATTATTTTTCATTCTTTTTTTTTTGTTTTTGAAAGCGATTAAGTATTTTTTTATCGGAAAAAACATATTTTATATGAAATTTAAATAAAAAAACCCCAGGTGCAAAACCCCAGGACTCGAAGTAATTTTGAACAAAACTTCAAGGCTGTAGGTGCTATGGGATCTCCTGGACGCAGGTCTTCCGCAGACATCATATCACAATTTCGTAGTCTTGCTTTTTTTAAAAAATATATTGATATAAGCCTGATTTCATTGGTGATCTTACCGGGTTATAAATTCGTTCAGGAAAATCCGGAGGTACGATTTAAAGAAGCCGGATAAACCAGATTCTACTGATCTTAGAATTTAATTTTTCCGGGTTATAAGTCCCTCCCCCCCCCCCACTTTACATCATCAGTTAAGGGTTAAGTATAAATAAACTTACGTTTGTATAAGTCACTCGCAAATGCTTGATACAATCATCATGTTTCCAATTCCTCTCAGCTAAATTTCTATAACAACGCTTGTCCTCAGTTACGCTGCAGTTTATTTCTTTATTACTACTTTTTTCAAG
This sequence comes from Uloborus diversus, assembly GCF_026930045.1. NCBI lineage: Eukaryota > Metazoa > Arthropoda > Arachnida > Araneae > Uloboridae > Uloborus > Uloborus diversus. Next base: position 30,633,825 of record NC_072737.1, on the reverse strand, counting down.
CCACTTGAATTAATAAGTTAAAAAAAATATTTTTCTCAAATATTTCCCTGTTTTTCCGGTAGATTGTTCACCCCAAAACTTTACGAAGAGTAACGAGGATCTTTATACTGCCAAACAAATTACCTGCGTGCCACAAAAAATAATAAACTCATACTTGATAACACAAAACTGGAAGGTTCAGAGCACATATAAATTATACAGTGAATTGCAAATAACCGAATCCGAAATTGTTTTGCGAAATCTTTACCAAAACGGTATTTTACTGAAGTTAATTTTTAATTTCCTCCGATATACAGAAGAACTAATGAAATTCACAATAGTGATTCTATTCTCAACTTTTTTCATTAAGGGGAGTGGGGGGGGGGGGTCCAACCTTTTTTTCATGAAGGGGGGGGGGGGGAGTCTCCTCCGTAAACCATCGCCTGTTATCCATCCACACTGTTTTCAAATATTTTATGAATGAAATTTAAAAAAATGCAATAATGATTTCGATTCATTAATTATTTTTTAAAGGAAACATTTGAAGTATTAATTCTTATCACTGCTTATGAAATTACTTAATAACATTTTTGCCTCACTTGGTGCCTTATTCCTGGCCGATTCGATGGTTTTATTGACACCCAAGCAGTTTCAGAAATGTTTCGTACCCAAAACCCGATACTCTTGACCGTGACCCCCCCCCCCTGAGATGGTAGTCTGCTTCCGCCCCTGGAGAATGGGGGGGGGGTAGCTTGTCTATAATTTAATTTTTTCTCATGAAGAAAGTCAAATTTGCTTCATGACATTAATACGCAGGTAAAAAGAAAAGAAAAAAAAAAGCTTTTTAAGTGTAAAAATAAATAAAAAATAGTCGGCAGAGATCGATGTTAAAAATATTTTAAATAATTTGGGTAGAAGAGTAACAAGTAACTAAAATTAAAAATTAAAAAAAAAAAAAAAAAAAAAAAAATCGTCGCAAAATGTAGAATCAATAGGAAAAATTGAAAATCCTTTTAAAAGCCTTGTAGTATTAAAAATCAATTACAAGTATTTTATTTGTTGACAAATAGAAACGGGAAGCATATAAACATTTTAAATCATTGAGTTTAATTTCCATGTCGGACAACAATGAATTCTGTTACTAATTGCGTGAATAAAGTCTTTGTCGTATTCGAAATCTTCGTTAAAAAATGTTATAATTCGAATTCTATGTAACATGGAAGTTCTAAACTCATTTTATTAAAAACAGAAAAAATTACTCTTTATTTTGGTACTAATTTTAACCTTTTAGAGATTTTTAGTTAATATCTTCGTTAATTAATGTCATCCAAAGACGCAATCCAGCTAAGAGCACTCCCGATCATCTATTCTTTTCGAAACGAAAAAAAAAAAATTTTCTAAATCGGTTCATCCGTTTAAGCGCTAAAGTGCCACAGGGCATATACACAAACACACAGATACATAGATTCACAGACACGTCAATCTTATAACCCCCTTCCTTTGCGTGTCGGGGGTTAAAAATAGCTGGTAAAGAAACTTACAACTTATTACTGCAGCGGTATCTAACCTACTGCCCGCGGGCCACAACTGATAGGCGAAACTGATCCGTGTGGCCCGTTGTTGTGTTTAAATTTACAAATTGAAAAGCACGAGTAATGACAATGTTACAAATTTACATTCAGATATTGGTTTCTGAAAAACAGATGCATTTCATGAAAGAAGCATAGCAATGATAACAGTTATCGGTTTTTAAAATATTTTCTTTTGAATATTTTCCCATGTTATTTAGACACGTTTTAAATATTTTGAAATTTTATGTCTATTCTAGCTCGCGAGAGTCATTTTAATACGAAATGCGGCCCTCGAGTGGAAAAAGGTTTCACTGAATTCCAGAAGTTCTATAAACTAGGTTTGCACACATCCAAATCGACACAAGTAGAATTTTTTTCTCGCTACAGTAGCTCCTCGTTATATCGTGCTTGTCGAGAGACAATAAAAAAGCGCGATGTAACCGAGATCGTTAAAGCTAAGGATTGAACTAACATTCAAGCAACTGATATGAACGTCTACAATAATTATAATTTATTCGTATATTAAGACCAACTTTTAAATAAAAGCAGCAAAAGAAAATTATGTTATCACTTGCCTTTTTTTTAATAGTATAGAAAACAATTTGAAATATTCCAATGGTTTTTTGGTGAAATAAAAATTTAAGCCATTTTATGTATGAGCTAAAAAGGGAAGTAAAGAATATTCCTGAGAAATACAATGTTTTTAAGTGATCCTAACGAAGTTTGATTACGTTTAATTTTCCAGGAAACCGAGAAACGCGCGATATAGATGAGCGATATAATGAGGCGCGATATAGCGAAGGGTTACCGTATTTACATTTAAAGTCACAAAACGTAAAATTTGTACTTACCTCTGAACGTTTGAGCATTTCGTAGGGACGGTAAGGTCACCGATAAAGCCACGCTACTCGAGATGACACTTCCAAAAGCCTTTTTTCCACTACAGGAAAAAAGTTCTATGGTCTAGTTGCAGCCATCTTGTTTAATAGTTTAGTGATGAATGGAAAAAAAAAAAAACCTCTTAAATTTAGTGTGATGACATCTAGTGTGACTTTTCGAGAACATTTGTCGCAGGAACGGTAAGGAATCAAATCTTCAAGGACCAAGTTTTTAATAATATAAAAGTTACTACAACTGAAATAAGATTCGACCGGCATGTACAGCTTCGTTTGTTTGACGGTTTCCGCTAGACAGGAGATGTAACTACGAATTTGCACGGTGCTTGCAGTTGCCGCATACTTCAAGAATCACCCGACACAAGGTTGAAAATAGCCGATTTGGAGAAAAATTTACCAATGAATACAATTTAGAAGGTAAGTTTTATTTTCACAGTAAAAGAATGAAGTTATATGTATTGTACTTACATAGTCCTAGCATGGCTTTCGCATGTGTTAAAATCTTTTGAATAAGTTTTTGATGATTTCACGGAATTTTCAATCTTTATTTCGTTTATGCAAAATTCAAATGTTAAACTTTTTCAAGATGGAAATTCTTTTCGGGGCTATACGTTTGACGTGTGTATCTATCCGTTTATGTTGTTGTAGCTGTTAAACAGATGAACCTAATTTGATTTTTTTTCTGATGGAAAATAGACATGATCGAATGTTCGTAACACGTAACGCATTTTGGCTGGTGCCCCAACCTACGGCCTGCGGGCTATATCAGGCCCACGAAACTGATCCAGGTGGTGATTTGTTACGCTTGACGCTCAGGAATTGTATTCTAGAATTTTCCAAAGCTGCCGATCATAATTTTCGGAATGAAGAATGCAAACTTGAAGACAAATTGTCACAAATGATTTCTGCAAAACAGATAGAAGCGCTGTGTGTATGAAATAAGCATGTAACAACCATTCTTAATTTGTAATTTTTCTTTCCGTATAATGAATAGGATAACGGCAGCAGTAAGACATTCGTAAGGCATCACTCTCAAGTTAACTCAATTTTCTGAGTCTTTAATGTATTTAGACTTTTTTTAAACTAGTTTTTTCTCTCATGCAACTACATATCATCTAACGTTTGGCTGCTTCTGGATCCTCTGAATTTGTTAATTCTATTTTTATTTGCTGAATTTCGAAAAAAGGTCCGACTACCAGTAGCAGACACCGAAAATTCTGATGATACCCAGTAAAAAATAGGATGAGGAAAGGATGAGTAATTGACAGAATTCCCCTTTTCTCTTCAAAATGTGCAAAAATTCTTTATTTTTAGATCTAAAACCTTATTAAATTCAAATGAACATGAAACACCGACAGACCTCTCATGGAGGCTGCTCATAATCTTCCACCACTGCCTTGTAAATACCAACTGGCGTTTTACTAACTAAACTACCAAACTACTACTACTACTTCTTTTACTACTAATTTTACTACTAATTTTGGTAATTACTACTAAAAACCAAACGTTTTACTGTCCTAAAATCCCGGTCGCAAAGAACAAACAAATGTCCTCTCAGAGGAAAGTCATCATCAGTCTTATTAAATTTCTTCAGTGTTGTTTCTGAAGTCTCCTGCAGGGTTGTTCTTATTTTTACCAGCGTATATCTCATTAAAAGCATACAGATTTTTTTGCACTTCCAATTTATAAACCCCCTGAGAAATTAGCGAATTTCATTCCGACCCCATGAATTCGAATCGCCTCCTAACCCCCCTCCCCCCGAACTGACGAACCTACCATTACCGAAATTATGCTAGATCAAAGGAGTTATTTTTGTTTACTTTATTACGCCAAAAAATCTGAGCTATGATCTTGGCATTGCGTCTTACTATTTCTGCCTTTGCGTTTAGTGCAGAAAGGGCATAAGTTTGGGACTTATGCTCTTTCTGCACTAAACAAAAAATGTGACCCCTAAATAAAGTGCTTTGTTGTACAAGGATTGACTTCCCTTCTACACTATTCGATGTCTCTACATACAAATATGGGAAAACCACAGCTAACTCAATTTTGAAAAAAATGTGACTTATGCCCTTTCTCAAATAATCGGTTTACTTGCATTCAAACGTGTAACCTTTTTGACAATACTTTAGTTCTATTATTATCAATGACTGCGGAAAAAAACCCCACGGCTTTTTATGAGACTTAATTCGTTAAATGTAAAATATGTAAGCAAATATACCAACATTTTCATGCGAGTATGAAATGCGCGAGAGACAAATGAATAAATAATGAACAAAAAACCGCTTCAATTTAAGACATCATCTCAAACAATTACATTAAAATTCCGCCATTACAACATTATTTTCGTGAACCCTCTTCATACCTCTTGAGCCTGGAGCAAAGGAGGATCAGAGGGGACAGGATTCAGTTGTTTACATTTATCAAAATGAATGATGTTAATGGATTAAATTTTTGCACCGAAAGCAAGACGAGGGGTCGTTGTTTAAGGGCTATTCATATCTCAGGCTAACCTGGAAATAAGGAAAAAGTACTACTTTGGAAGGGTTGTGGGCACTTGGAACAGCTTACCGGATGTACCGGTAATGAGTAAGGGGGTGAATAGTTTTAAGAGGGCTATTGATCTTCATTGGGGACTAATAAATTAACTTGGATCCGCCTAGCTGGGCCCAGAGCCTGTTGCTGCTACATTTGTATTTGAACCCCCAGGAGTTCACAAACCACCGGTTGGGAACCGACTGATTATTTTTTCCGTATTAATACTCCGCCAGCTGTAAAACAGGTTTTACAGAAATGACTGAGACTCCTGGTTACAAAATTATAATTAAAGCTGGACGAAAAATGAAAGTTTTTCGTTCCCATAGTCATAAATGCGTCATTTTTGTAGATTTCGTAACTTTAAATGAGTGTACAGTTCTATGCTTCACGGAAGTTTGTTATTTTTTTTTAAAATCTTAATTACATTGAACCACAGAAACATAACTTTAAACATAATTTACGAGTGTCTTCATTCTTTTAGTTGCTTACTTTAAAAATTATACAGATCCAGCACTTCGTTAGCACAAGTTAACGAAAGTTAATGACTGAAACGTCTTTGTTATGTGAGAGCGAGATCAAAGTCGTTTTCCTCTTTCTATATTGCATTTAAAATATCCATCAAATACTTTTGCTCGCTTTTAGTCAGTTTTGCAAACTTCGATTTCTTCCGACCGAGTTTCTTTTAAGTTAAAAACATTAAGTTTTACAAAAACAGTTGAAGCTAATTCAGTAAATGTTCCTCTTTAACTCCCGACACACAAAGAATGGGGTTATAAGTTTGACGTGTATGTGTATCTGTGTGTCTATCTGTGGCACTTTAGCGCCTAAACGGATGGACCGATTTGGAAAATAAAAAATTTGTTCGAAAGGAGAGTTGATCGGGAGTTTTCTTAGCTAGGTTGCATCTTTCGATGACATTAATTAACGAAGATATTAATTCAAAACCTCTAAAAGTATTTTCGCGATTTTTGCACTGAAGACATAGTTAAAAATTTTTAATACCAAAATAAAGAGAATTTTTTCCCGCGTCTGATAGAATGTGTTTGGAACTTCCATGCTTCATAGAGTTCGAATTATAACGTTTTTTTTAAAGCAGATTTTAATAACGGCTAAGCCTTTATTCACACGATTGATAACCGAATTCATTGTTGGCCGACTAGGAAATTAAAAGTAATGATTTAAAATTTTAAACTTTTGCCAGTTTCTGTTGAATACCAAATAAAATACTTGACATTGATTTTTAATAATGTAAGGCTTTTAAAAGGATTTTCAATTTTCCCTCTTGATTCTACAGTTGCGACTCAGTGTGGGGTATCAAAATTTTTTAATTTTACATTTTATTTACACTCCGTGTTGAAAGGGTTGTAAAACTGATTAGTTAGTCGGTAGGTAGAGTATTTTGGGATGAGACAAGATATTGGTTAATGTGAAAACCTTTAAGCTCACGATCATCAAAGCAAAAATTGAGTCACAATTACAACTTCAAACATTGACCCAAACGAAGAACTTGTTTAAAATAATGTGGCTACTGTCAATTTATTTTCAAAGATAGAAGAAAAATGTATTAAAAGGCAGCATTTAAGCGGAACTAGGAAAAAATTTAGAACATTTGGATTTTTATAAATTTATTTGAAAATTCAGTATTTTTTACCTTTTTTTCAAACTTTGCTGCCAATGAGCTATCTAAAGACATAAATATTATTTTTTTAAATAATTTTCCCCATGTATAGGATGGCAAGACACATTTTTTTTTTGCTTATCAGAAGTTGATTTTCGAAAATCGGCCCACCCTACTGTACGTATATCTTAAGAAATTCTTCACCAATATAACCTAATCGCTCATAGGTCGCATGCGACCTGCTAAATCCTCCAAATATAATTTGAAATCATTGAAAAAAGAAAAATCTTATAAAATGTAAATTATGCTTTGAATTTACGTAAAAGACACACGAAAATGCAATTTACTCCGAAATAAGTATCCTTATTAGTAGGCTTGCCATACGTCCCGGTTTTCAAACAAATTCTCATTGTCCCGGTCGGTTTACTTCACGTCCCGGAAAAGATAAATTTTATTAAAAATGACCAAAATGCTCTAAAAATAATTAAGTGTGAAGGGTTATTTAGAATAATTAATTTATCATTTGCAACACTGACTTGTAAAATTAAATCCGGATTAACTTGTGGGGATTTTTACAACAAGATTAAAACCAAAAAAGACTGAATAAAAAAAGACCTATAAAATGAAAAGTATAGCTAAATATTGATCAATTTTTTATTCCTCAATCTAAGTGTTTTTTCTAACTAAAATAAGTTGTAAATATTTACATCTTAGCAGTGAAATGTTCCAATTTTGTGTGCTTATGTCATTTTTTATTACCTCTGTTTTAGGTTCATAATTAGTAACCACATCCATTTTAGCACACCCATTTATTCATAGCATTGAGAATAAACTGCCTTATAAAACGCTTCAAAAATCAGCTAGGGGTGTGCACAGATTTGAATACTAGCGACGCGGGGGGAATTCCGGTGTCTCGGTAGAACATTTCAGAAATCTGGCAAGCTTATTTAGTATCTACTCTTAGTTTTAGTACAAAAAGTTGTCAGTGGCTTCAGCCACAGGGATTCATCGTTGGTACTACAATGATGGTTTTACAGGTTGCATGTACCCTGAAGACGGCTCTGTCTTTTTGATTTAGACTTGGGGACTAGCAACCGCTGATCCAGCACACTCAAAGTTATTTATTTAGGATGGGAGCGTGGACTTTGTGACAATGACAAATTTATCTTGCAACAGTCATAATTAGTGTATGCGGAGGGTCTTCGACCGGCCCGTTTACTTAACTCATGGATTCGGCAGCCACGTCCGATCTTGTTTGCCTATGTAATCTGGAAATTTTATTCCTGCAATACGGTTCGTACATAAATTTCTACATTACATCACACCCCAGAGGTCCCCATACCTGCTACCTCAAATTGGTTTACCGGCAGAGATGTTCCCATCAAATTTTCGGAGGGTACACTCCCAGTAATCAGTTATGCACGTTTAGAGTATACTTTCCGTCAATTATGTAGCACATTAGAAATAATTAAATTCCCATTTCCAAAAGCACACATCTTCGCCACATCTTCAACGGCTATTTTGATCAATCGAGGAAAATACCAGTCAGACAACCAATTCGTCGATTGAATCCTTCGTTATCCAATCAGCAGGGTTTAATCTCTGGTTAGGATTGTCTGTCTATGGAATAACTCGGCTGGTTCGTTTGTCTTTTGAAAACAACCACAATTAGTGTAAAAATATATAATTGCTCTTGATGTATTATGAATTGAAAGACATTAAAACTACAGAAAATGTAAAAAAATTTTTATTGAAATATATATTCAAAAACTCTATCAATGCGATTACTATTTATATAAATATTTCCGTGTAATATGAGGATAAATGCGCTTTCCAGACAACGTTTAGACACACGCTTTTTTTTTTTTATCAGTCCTTAATTAACGGAAACTAACAGGCAAGGTCCCCGAAAAGCAACGGACGTCTTGTGATGAAGATTCAAGCATTACATTCGCACAAATAGTAAATTCGAAATGGATATGATACAGCTGAAGATGTTCTCGGAAAAATAAATGAAGCGCTGACTCCTTCCTGGCTGGAGAGGGAGGCGAGACAGCCAAAAGGAGATGCGGACCTTCGTTTAGTATCCATCGTAGAAGGAAATATGGAATCCGTAGGTGATCTGATGGTCGCAGACGATCTAGACTGAAGATGTACTTGGAAGAAGTGATGAAGCGCTGACTCCTTCCTGGCTGGAGAGGGAGGCGAGACAGCCAAAAGGAGATGCGAACCTTCGTTGTATCCATCGTAGAAAGAAATATGAAAACTGTAGGCGATCTGATAGTCGCAGACGATCTAGACTGAAGATGTCCTTGGAAGAAGTGATGAAGCGCTGACTCCTTCCTGGCTGGAGAGGGAGGCGAGACAGCCAAAAGGAGATGCGGACCTTCGTTGTATCCATCGTAGAAAGAAATATGAAAACTGTAGGCGATCTGATGGTCGCAGACGATCTAGACTGAAGATTTCCTTGGAAGAAGTGATGAAGCGCTGACTCCTTCCTGGCTGGAGAGGGAGGCGAGACAGCCAAAAGGAGATGCGGCTTCAAAAAAGTGTACTTAAGTTTAGTTTCATCGCCTATTTGAATTTTAACATAATTCAGGATTGCAAACTTGTATTAGTGTAAGGACTTAGAGTCTTTTGTTTATTCCTGGACGAAAGTTACCCAATTGGGAGCGAATATCTCGCATAATTTGTTCCATTGACTGCATGGATTGAAGCGGAACAAGAACGTAAGATTCATGACGATTAGCAGGATCATGGTTGTCACGAATATCCAAAGGTTCCTGTGTATCAGCATCACTGCAATAAAATTAAGAACGTAAATGAATCGCTATAAATAAATATCATTTAAAGAAAATCTATCATTAGCATCAAGTCAATAAATTCGTCCTAACATAATTTCAAGTTTTAGAGTCTTGATTTAGCCTTAGTCTCCACGCTGTTAAAAACAAGAAGTTCTGCTCAGAACTAAACGAGCCTTACTTTCCTGCACACCGATATTGACTTTCTAGTATCTGATCAATATTCTCAAAATTCCCTCAAATCGCAAATTATTTTAAACTTAACTTTTTAACATTTAAACTGATTTCTAGAAATAAAATATGCCTTGATCATCTGAAGAAAAAATGCATAAAAATAATAAAATAAATAAATAAAATAAAATAAAAGAACAAATTAAGTAGTAGCACCTTTTAAACAAAGCAGCTGGGTGATTTTTAAAACGATTGACAGTTTGTTGTCTTGACTTTGTCCACTGAATTAAATGTTAATAAAATGATTGTTATTATTTTTTTTGGCGTTGTATAAGCCTGTAGTGAGGCATTGTTTTACATTAAATTCATTGCACAGTGCCTTTTTTCATGGTTGTAAATTTATAAGCCTTTTCTATTTCTGTAGTTAGCTACTACTGGAAAATTCGCATAAACATTATCTTTTTTGTACGCTTTCAAGCAACTTTTTCATTTGTTGTACATTAAAGAAAGAATAAGATTTGTTGTTTAAGCACATCTGAAATTGATTTCACAGAAGTGCTTATCTAACATTTTAAAATTTCAATGCAGTGTGTGTCCTTAAGTGCAACTCATGAGTGTTACCTCAGGGAATTACTTTTTTTTTATGTGCAAAATATTTCTTTATCGTAGTTAGCCATAGTGTTAAGGAAGCCATATTTGTTAATTCCTAGAATGTGTAAGTCGAAAATTGGATATATTTATTCCCAAATAATGAGTAGATCCATAGTTATGGATATTGTATTCCTTTTAACTCTTACTTTTATCGAAAAGATATATTTTTTCACATATATGAGTACATATTATGCGTCCATAAATTCACATTTATTAAAAAATTGAAGACTGAATACTGACGAAACGCTAATGTTTATTTATTTATTTATTTATTTTATTTATCTTTTTTTTTTGCAAAAATGAAATTTGGGTGTGCTGTTTAGGAAAATCTTTAATATTTAAGATAAGGTATTCAAATAACTACGTATTTTAGACGAATTAAAGCCCAAACTGTACGATAAATTATTTCATTAGTCTATCCCTCAGGAGTGTTATCGTCTTTCATGAGTGTTACTATAGCTAAAATTCAGCATTTTAATTAATAAACGTTTTCTTTAATCTTTAAAAATTGGTTCCAATTTTGAAATGTTTAAGCTGTACATGGTAATTGCAATGAAGACTTTAGTGTTTAGTTTAATGTGGTTTTATCGTGAACTTTATCTTTTATTTAGGAAACAAAGTAACAATTATGAGGAAAACAGTTATAAAAGTGAAAATTTCTCAATAAATAAATATTTATACCATTTTGACTTATTACTGAGCATTTAAGAGTTTTATCGAGATTTGTTCGTTTATTTATTTTTTGAAAAGAAATTACAGAATGTTTTATAAAGGAAACAATCATGAGAGAAAGGGTGGTTTGCCAAGAATGATTTTGGATTTTATCAAATCTAAGCAAATTGACTCACAAATAATGACCAGGTTAGAAAGCCATAAATTGTAAAGAATATCAACCTAGGAAAGTTTTAATGTTTATAACAACAAAAGATTTTTTAACTTTTGTCGAACCTAAAGAGTCAATTCATTTGTAAGTCACCCAGCTAAAATATTTTTATCCATTAAAAAAATCTTAATTCGCTTTCATAGGTAAAAAAGCGAATGAATAATAATAAGTTCATTTAAATGAATACATTATGTCAAAAAAAAAAAAAAAAAAGTTTGTTTAAACCCTGTAGCCAAAAACTAATTTTAAAAAATTAACCAAGGTTAAAAAAATGTCATTTTAAAGAAAAAAATTCTCATTATGAAAAAAGAAATCTGCTCATATTTTTATGCAGAAAAATAAAAGACTCAGAATTTCTCCGCCAAACACTCAATGCATAAACTTTAGCGTGAAAATAAAAACTAATCATGTCAAAAATAATTATTTCGAAGTAAAGTCTCATTTTGGGGAAAAAGAGTCAGATTCGGGAGTTGAAGGTTTTTAATTTAAAGATTCAGGGTCGGCATCGGTCATTTTCCCTTACAGTCCGCAACTTTGTCAACATTTGCGAGTCGTAGTCGGAGACTTTAAAATTCCAAGAATCAGAGTCGATCATTTTCCCTCCGTGTCTAAATTTTTGTCAAAGCTTCGGAGTCGAAGTCGGGAATTCGGAGTTCGACTAATTTTCGGGTACAGGAGTCGGAGCCGGTCATCAAGAGCTATTTCCAACAAATTCGGTTGAAGTAAATCCGCCTTTAAGTTGGGGATCTATATTGAATTTTAGTGTTCCCAGGCGCTAATGTAAAAGGATTCGAACTGTTCAAAATTGAACGGGAAATTGTTCACATCAAAAATACATATCTAATTATTTTATTTGTAAGGGTTGCCCTAATGAAAAGTTGACAAGTGCGATAACGTCAGAATGAATGATTCGATTTCGACACCAGTGCACAAGTATATAAAGGGTAGTATAAATTATGTATCTTAGATGCCGTTCAACTGTAAAACCTGTTTGCAGCAGAGGAAATTGTGCAAAAGGAAAGTCGTGCTATCTATGGATGCGTCCAGATCCGAACAACGCGCGGCAGTACGGTTTCTGGTTGCGGACGGTGGGCGTACTACGGACATCTATCGGCAAATGGTAGCAGTGTATGGCGACCAGTTTAGGTCGTACGGCAGTAAACAAGTGGTATAAAGTGTAATTCAGACATCGTCCGTACGTTTTCCAAAAAGGGAGAAACATTCATACATTGCGAACGCGAGTAAAGCACATGTCAGTACTCTCACTCAATAGGAGAACGCGCTCATCTTGTGGAGACCAATGAAATGCGACTCCCAACTCTACGGACGTCAGAGCCGTGAGATATCTAGCTTCTCGTCACGTTGACGGGACCCGTACAACACGGCTCGCTGTCATGGCAACGCCGGCCAAAAACTGGTTTTAGGGAGAAAGAAGCGGAGTTCACGTGCTGTACAGACGACGTCTGAATGTTGCTTAGGAGTTTTCGAGAAGGGCGGTAAACGACACTAGATCTGCTGAGACCGGGCTTAGCAAATATCGCGATCACCAATGATTATATTGCCTTCGTTAATGAAATGATCCGGGCTGATCGAAGGATTAAGACCCGTGAAATCGGTGACGAACTCAAGCTGAGTAAAAGAACGGTTCACACTATCATCCACAAACATCTGCGGGACAGTACTCTAAACAAATACCCTAACAGGTACCATAAACACATTCCTTTGGGAAGTTTTGGAGAACCCCCCCCCCCCCCCCCCCATAGTCGGAACTTGTCACCGTGTGACTTTCACGTCTTTCGACCACTTAAGAGAACATTGCAGGGGAAACACTTCCATTCGGACGATGATTTGAAGGAAGCCGTGCAGGACTTCCTTAGGAATCAGCCCCAAATCTGCACCAAAGGCATCGACCTGCTGCCGCAAAGCTGGGACATATGTTTCAACGCCCATGACGATTTCTTTTGATTTATATTCAACCTGTCCGCTTTTCATTTTGGCAACCCTTATATTTTTGACTTTTTTTTTTTGTTTTTCGCGATATTTTAAAGATGCATTATGCCTTCTTTCATGATTTTTTCTTCTTTCTCTGACTTTTACTGGGAAAGTAGGCTAAAAAGCAGGGCACACGAAGGGTTTCTAATTCCCTCGGCAGGGGACGCTAAATAATTTTTGAGGTTCACATCAGCATTTTAAAAGTTTTATGGCGAATAAATTAAGCTGCGCTCTGAAGCATTCTCAAGTAAAGTTTAAAAATAATAAGAAAATATAAAGGATGGGGTGAAGCAGCGAGAGGGGGGGGGGGGAGTAAACCCATCTTAAAACCCTTGGCTTTAAAACCCTTGGCGTTGTGAAAATGAAAGTTTTTTCTCGATCCATGTTGTTATTATTATTATAATTATTTTATTTATTTATTTATTTATTTATTGCTTATTCTATCAACTTCAGTGACCAAAAGTAGTACTTTTGACTGAAGGATACAACCCCATTGTATGTAATAAAACTTCAAATAGGGCTTTGATGGAGCATATTTGTTCACAATAATACGGGGGAAAAAAAAGAAAAAAATTGAACTTGTTTGTTATTAATAATGAAATAAAAAGATATGTACCAGTTTCGCTTCCATCTCCTGTAGAGGTAAGTTAACGTGGCCGTCCCGGCAAGAAGCCCGGCCGAAAGCAAAGCAGCTTTGAAGTAGTGCATTATCTGAAAATATATAAATTTATTTATTTTTCTGTTAAAAAATTGGTTCCGTGCAAAAATAATGTTATATATTCAGCAAAAACATAGTCATTTACCCCTCCCCCAAATGAACATTGTTTTTCATTTCGTTGCTTATTTTTGGGTCAACTTTTAAAGAAACGTAAAAAGTAATTTTAAACGTAACTAATTAGCAAGAAGCATTTACTTTATTTTTTGAAAAAAAAAAAAAAAAAAAACAACCAACACCTTAGTTTTTAGTTCGATCACGTAGAGTAAAAGCTCCTAGAAATTCTTTATAGCCCTATTACCTTACTACTTGAATATATGCGAAAGATTGTTTGTACGCATGGATGTATGGATGTTTGTTTCTCTTTCACGTTAAAACTACTGGATGGATTTTAATAAAACTTTACGGTAATATAGCTTATACATCAGAATAATACATAGGGTAGTTTTCATCTCGTTATGGGGGGGGGGGGCAAAACCCGCCATAGAGGGCAGAGGCGTGCACAGAAATTTTGGGGCCAGTCATAAATGACTTTTCTGGACCCCTCTCCCCTCCATATTGTTTACACATATATTTCACTCCTAGCTTTGAAAATATTGGGCTCTCTTCAGGCTCTGCCCCGGGCCAACAGGTGTCCCTTCTCCTCCCTCTCTGTGCACGCCCTTGATAGAAGGCGATAAAAGACAATTTTTACATAAATTTTTTAGTATGGGGGGGGGGGGAATACTTGCACACATTGACATCATATGCCCATAGAAAGCTCTGATTTTTCTGATGAAAACGGCATATGTTCGAAATTTTTAAGTAGGATAAAAAACGAATTATAAGCTTTTTAGTTCTATGTTCGATAGCTATCATCAACCCCCAATTCAGTATTTAGTGTATCATCTTATTACTTCGTTGACAGATAGAATTGAGGCAGTGAGAAGCAAAGGGATGTAAGTGGACATTTTCAAGTTTTGTGTAAAACGCGTTTAAAGATAACATCCTAGGTAGCGCTTTCATTGAAATTTTTTTCTAAATCATGCTATACAGCACACCTACCAGGGCTACTAGTACCGTCTCTAGCCCCAAGACAGAGGAGAGGTGCAGCTACCACGTGTACTGGTTATCTCCAAATTTTTAATTTCGCTACTTACATCCCTTTGCTTCTCACTGCATCAATTGTTGTATTGTTGAATATTTTTGATTTTCGTCTGACTGTTCAAGGCTTTTCTCAATGAAGTCTCAAAGTAACGTTTTCGCACAAGATTGGCAAATAATAAATGGATTTGGCTGATTTTTTAAAATTTTAATGGAACTTTAATGCAACAAATGTTTTTATTTATTTATGTGTGCTGATAGGACACTTACTCATTAATCAATGGACCAGCAGGAATCTCTCCAAACTTTTTTGTGGAATGATTTCAACAGCTGAGACATTTAGCTATTTTTTCAACTGCCTCTGTTTTTGAAGCTAAAGACTACGTAATACTGTTTCTCGGTTTTGACCATGTAACCAAAATCTCATCAAAAACAACCCTGTTGTAAAAATCCCCGCCAAGAAAACCTTTAACTTTTCCGCACAAATTAGAAGACATTCATCCTAAATCCAAAATCCCACAGCCTTAAAAAGTTATGATATCTTGTTTGCCAGACCAAGTATCTGCCAAACTATCATCCTCCCTGTTCTCCTTTTTCATCACACGTACTTCCGTTAGAACCTCCTCCCACCTTCAACTCCTCAAAACTTCTTGGATAATAAAATACTATATTTTAAATTATATTGTTTTCGAGTATTTTACAACTTCGCAATAAATTCTATTAGTTTCTTTATTTGACGGCTTATTCAACATTTCCATGAAGGTTTTTTAAAATGTTTTACAGCTTGCGGGATATTTTAATCTAGCTTTTCACTTTTTATTTAATGACTTTTTTTCTTAAATCGTATATTATTTTACGTTTTATGGGATAATTTCAATTGTTTGGAGATTTATTTTTCTTCTGATGGAGGTCTTTGTCTTATTTAATGTCTAGTTTTGTTTAAAAGTTCATTAAAAAGACGAAATAATGTATGTTATTACCAAGCAAAAAAAAAAAAAAAAAAAGAACAAAAAAACTAAACCATTAAATATTTTAAATTTGATTGTGTCAGAAGATTTATACAACTGCACTCGACGTCAAATGGCGGATATCCCAAATTTGCCACAGCGACTGCGCATGATGCACGGACTTAGCTCTTTAAAAGTCTTGATTAAAATAATTACAAAAATTTTGTCTGTTAACAAATTACTGCAAAACACGGATATCCACACACGTATTTCATATATTTTCAAGTCATAATGTGTTATGTTTTTGAAAAATGCATTAATTTAGAAAATAAGCAATAGAAAAAGAGCTATTTTTTGCTTTCAATTATTAAGTTAGATGTATTATATTCATATGCGTATAGTTTCATATAATATGTCACGCAAAATAGTCTAATGGTTTAACCCCAGTTTCGCGCCGACATTTAAAATTTTTTCCTCCCTTAAATATATGAAAACTGAAAAACAGGGCGAAGGAAATTTCGTATCGGAAAAACTCCGGGTTGTTGGGGGGGGGGGGGGGATTCTAAACTCATTCATTAATCTGTTTCTCTGCTTAAATATAAACAAACAACATGGAATCTTAAAACAGAAAGCCGAATGAGCTGAGCCCGCGCGCATGCTCAGTCGCTGTGGCAAATTTGTGATATCCGTGATTTAACGGCTAGTTGCAACTGTTTGATCTGTTTTAGTCTTGATTTAATTTCATTTCCTGAGACAACTTTTGAATAACTGTTATATCTGTTCTAACCTTGCAATTGCAGTCAGAGAGATTAACAAATCCTATGACCTGAGAGTAAGTACATAAAAATTTAGGGGAAATTAGTGCTTTTCAAATTTTTATTACTCCGGCCCATTTTGTCCCTGGGGGTTGAATTTTCGTATATGTACTCAATGCCCCCCTAAGAATATGTATACCAAAAATCATGACCATAGCCTCCCCGGGGGCTGTGACAGAACCCAGGGTAGTTACAATATGGGGATAAAAACGAGGGGGAGGGGAAGAGGGGGTCAAATGGCACAAAAGGCACATCAGAAAGGGCACAAGGAATGTGTGTGCGAATTTTCAGCTTGATTCCTTTTTTCGTCAAGGCTGTAGTCCTGTTAAAGAAAGCGAAAACCTTTTTGAATAGCGATTTTGTATCTTAAATTCCTCTAACTTACATCCCCCTGATGGTTCAGGGGATCGTATTTTGGTTTACATCGTCAGGGCTACTAGAGATTGAGTATAGCAAAAAATCAACTCCGGGGGTCTTCATGGGTCTGAGATACAGAGGGGTGAAAAACCCAGAAAACCTCAACTTGTTCTGTCGTGTAAACTGTACTTAGTCGCGTTTATTTTCTTACGTCTTTCTTGGCGACGGATTTGCTTTTTCTGGCTGCTGACGTTTGGTTATCTTGGCGGTCGGTACAATCCCGCGTCCCGTGATATCGCAATTAAAAGAATATTTAAAACTTTTGTCAAAGTGTAAAATAATCCGCCGTCTAAATTAGAGAAATCCATATAGAGAACAAAAAACTTCCATTAGTTTGTCTTTGTGCATAATTTCAAACACTCGCCAAATTTTACTACTTATGTTTAGCATCATTTTATCATCAAAAGTATCGCAGTATTTGGCGACAATATGTCTTCGAGAAAAATTAGTAACAGACAGTTTTACAAAATAGGGAGGGGGAGCATTATTCAAGGTTTCCCAAAACGAGTACCGCAAATTCAGTAACATTTCAAATCGCACCAAGAACCCACAATAAATGAAATTTCCCAAAATAACAAAGCAAGTATAGGGAGATTGCGGGTGGCTGTATTTCTTAAAACAGTTTGTACTTCAATAGCTATATAGAGAAGGTTTAAGACTATGTTCAAAAAAAAATATTAACTGATAAACCTTTTTAAACAAGTCAAGTTTAATTTCTTATTTTGGAAATTCTTCAAATTTGCATATGCCTAAATGTCGTACTTTCGCTTCTAATTGAACACTATTTTGTTCTTTGTATTTGTTCCTATTTTACTTTTATGGATAAAGAAGAATCTCGATTTTTAATTACGGCAAGGCGGTGTGTTTTGAATTCTTTCAGTTAAAACAGAAATCGAATAAAAGTAGTGACTGTTTCTCATAATTATTACTGACCCAAGCAGCGCTGTGTATTTTTGCTAGTAGTGAAGAAATGAATGAATTTCATTGTTTCTGTGTAACTAGCGGAGCGTTCAAATGATTTTCAGGAGTTAATTTTTGCCGGAGTACTGCAAATTTTTATTCATTCCAAAATAACAGAAAAATATATTGTGGTTCTAACCTCACTTCCTAGTACGCCTATTAAATTGAATTGATGTTTTTAATAACTTGAAAAAAAAATTGACTGGTGTATTCATGCTCGCACATTTAAAGTGATATTTTCTAAATGCACGATTTTTTAGCCATTTTTTGTAAGCCTAGAGTTGTAGTAAACATGAAGATTTATACTTTCAAATGCAATGAGTGGTGAAGTTTTTGTCGGGCAAAAATACTGTATAATAGTGTCTTGGAGCAATCAAAAACATTTTATATGATTTCACCCCCAGTTTATTGCGAACCGATGCAGAAAAGACATTTACAGGGTTTTTTTTTTTGTCGAAATATTTCAATAAATATCGCTAATTTTGCCAAACTCACTGTTGATTCAAATATCATTTTAATAATTTTTCAGTAACTTGTCGGTATATCACCAAGTTGGGAAAAATTTTTTGGCGATGCATCACTAAGTGGTCGCCAATTTATGACATTATTTTAGTCTGCATTGAAATTAACAAAGAAAAAAAATCCATTTGCGAACCTATTTTAGAACAATCGGACGCAACCAAAAAGGGTGCTGCATAGCTAGATCCTCTCAATCTACTTACAAAAGAGGAACCTTTTGCGACAGACTGTTTTTGAGTCATGCAAGATTTATGCGTACATACGTATAAACAAGTATAAGTACGATAATTAACCCGGGAATGGTCAAAACAGATATTTTGGATCTAAACTACTAACACTCTCTACAGTGTGATCTAAAAATTACCGACTTTTTAAGTTATAGGATAAAAACGTGATAGCATGCTTTAAAGCCACTAGTTACCTTAAATTGTATCCATTTAAATCAAAACAGCGTTTTGAACGGCCATTGGAATTTAAGAATTTTTTAAGTCGGTTTTGGGAATGTTTTTTAGCACCTATGCTACGCTGCTAGAATTGCTGGAATCATTTTTTCAACTTTCGACGTTAATTCAATGAGGCGCAAAATATCGAAAATAACACCAAATTGTCCTCAGATTCAAAACGTCATTCTTTTCGCCAAATTTGTTTATTTATCGCCAAGTTGACCACAAAAACTTGGCGACCCATAGCTTGGCGATATATCGCCAACATTACAGTCTACATTGAAACTAACACGAATTTGTCCAGTAAAATGTTTAAGCAATCCTTATAGAACTCTCGAATGCAATCGAAAGGGTAGGCGCACAACTAGACCACACTCAAAAGTTACAAAACTTCAACCTCCTACGACGTACCTTTTTTGAGTAATGCGAGTAACGTACGTACGTACAGACATCACCAAAAAATGCTTGAAAACTATATTGGGAATGGTCAAAATAGATATTCAGTAGTCCATACGTTTGTAGATACATACGCAAGTGCGTATGGGCTATAAAAGACTACATGATATCCATTTTAAGGTGAGTAAAATGGAAATTAAACCGGAACTAAAGTACAATTTTTTTTCGCTATTAAATTACTTCTTATAACTTCGCTCAAGGAAGTAAAAATTAAGATCGCAGATATTTTAATGTCCTTCCTATATGTAAAAGACATCCAATGCAATTCAATGTGGTTTTTTTTGTAAAACAAAATGGTTTTAAGAAATGAAATGTTACCTCAATATCCAATTGAAAAATCGCAGAGAAATCACAAGCAAGTTAGCAACTCGAAAGTTCTTCTCCAAATGACGTAAAACGATTCTTGGGAACGTAATATTGTTGAGGTTAACAATTGAAAACCATTGTTATTACAAGAGTAAAATATTATTATATTATTGCTTTTATCCAACAATAGGAATACAACTCCGTCTGTTGGTGCGGTTTTGCTAAAATTTAAGAAAAAAATGAAAATATAAATACATATTTTGAAACATATTTTTAAAAATCCAAAAATATCTTTGGATGTCAAAATTTTTAAAAATTAAAAAGGAAAAAACAAATGCTCCACTTTTTCCCGAATTTTAAACATTGCTTGAAAACAAAGTTTTTAAATTTAAACCGCCGTCAGAGTAGATAACTCACTTAAAATGTTATATATAAAGCCGTATAGTGTCATAGGGGATACGGTACCCACCTCGTCTCTAATTAGTCGTTACGTTTGGGTCAAGCATTTTGCAAAATTGCTTCTTTGGAAAATTTTGAACTAAATTTTAAAACTGAAGCTTTTATGCTTTCGTTTAAATGTTTTTCAAAGATTTCCAGGGTGCAATACTATCGATGAGAAACATTTAAGTACCAAGAATACCCTCCTTAAAATGATATTAAATTAGTTTCAAAAATACAGGGTTCTCCTTTTGTCATCAGCATTGGCTCGACAACCCATTGGGGGTCTTGGCCTTTTCCATAAGTTTCATCCACTTGGATCTACTTTTCGCTTGACTTCTCTGATTTGGGGATTTAAAAGTTTTGAATTCTCCTTCCAAGCAATCCAGCAATCGAATTTTTGGTCTTCTTCTCAGACGTTTGCCAGTTGGTCTCTTGCATTTAGGATCTTAAGTGGGATGGATTCAGGAAACATGCGGATTACATGTTCTGCCCATCTTATTCTTTGCAATTTAATGTATTTTACGTCGTCCACATCTTTATAGTATCTGTACAGCTTGAAGCTATACTTTTTTCTCCATACTCCATTTACTTCAACTCCACCAAAAATGCCACGTAGAATTTTTCTTTCGAAGACTCCTTTTGTAAAGAGATCAATTCATTAGATATCAAGCTGATCTTTCTGTGGTATACTGGTGATAGAGCCTGTAGAAAATGGGGAGTGGCTTAGAAGTGTGAGAACTCTAGGTTTTTGAAACTAATTTGATGCTGATTTTTGCAGAGAAACAGAGAATAATGATAAGTATGGCGTCCTCCGCAAGAGCAATGCCAGACTAACTAAAAGTGAGGCCCTAGAGGCCCACATTAATTTGGAGGCTCCCTGAAGACGAGTCAGTGGTTGACTTGCAGGTTTTGGGCACATCGGAAGGTACTTTTGAGGGCATCTTTGTCGAATCAAAGAACTATAAATAAATCATTTATCATGTGCATTTATGAATCCCCTTTGGGCCCTTTATAGTTGGGACAAAGTGAATTCGTTACTGGCAGAATGATTAAAAATTCCCCTTTAAGGAAGCTTTTTTCAATTAACCTGGGAAATTTTTAAAAAGTTACAACACCCACGCTTGATGACGATGGAGATTCTCAAATTGGGAGAAGGGTTCGGGAGTTCTCAAAGTTTTGACAATCAGGCTTTAAAAACGCCACAACAAATTTTCTTTGAGTGAGTTTACGGGAAGGAGATGGAAATTAAGGAGTTTTCCCTTCGTAAAACACATTCTGAAGTTATCTTTGGCAACGTTATACAAGGAAAAGAGGTTCCCCAGGAAAACTGTTTGCAATCGAAGTCCAAGAAATATGGATTTTTTTATTCAACGGAATTCCTTTAAATTCTCAGCACGGGCATCGCCGAGCCTGTACTGCTAGTTTGATACAAAAGAAGCAAAATACAGTGAACTTGCGTTATTAGACCCCCCCCCCATTTCCTTCCGTTTTATGGCCTAAGGACGACTCAATGCTCAGAACCTCTTTACGGAGGTGGAAATAAGGTCAAAAGGTCCAACGAATTAGCGTGAGAAAGAGGGCGAAAAGTTTATGTAGGTTTTTTGGGCTTCTCAGGACTTACATTTTTTGACACCCCCGGTCTCTGGAATGAAAGTGACAGAAGATAAGCTTCGCCGAATCATTCCTAACACCTGAGACAAATTATGAAGGGTGTGATTAACTTTTGGAGACATTCCTCGAGTTGCTTCTTAAACACAATGAACTACGGTTTTTCCGGAAAAATTATATTTGGCATCGAAAAATTTCCGACATAACAATGTTTTGATTGAAAACTCTTCGACAAAAGAAAAAAAAACTTTAGATAAATACGTAAAATCAAAGAGAAAAATTATTTTTCGTCATATCAAGGTTTCCGAGTTAACGAAGTTGGAGATACCGAGAGCATACTGAAATTCAGGTTTGAAGTAACAAGTGGTACAGAATTTTCTCGCCAATGAAAGGGTTTCAATGGTAGCTCAACTCTGCGCTTTACAATTCCTCTTCTTACTGATTGCCCTCCCTTGAAAGAATTGGACTTGTGCAAGGCCATAGCTCAACTTCTCAGAGGTGAACAGTATCTACATAAAGTTCATGGGAAATAAGTGGGGTGTTTCTGTTTTCCCCTTATTCTCCGGGGTAAAAGGAAATACAATTTCATTCACAAGCAAACAGACAAAAAATTTACATTTTCATACGCAGTTACCCTTAGGTAGCGTGTGTCTCAAATCATCTAAAAGAAAGGGAAGGTTCCAAAGTTGGAATATTGAAGTTCTGTATCCCTTTCTCCAGCTGACCCTACTTTGCTTATGTACGTATCAAATTTATAATGATTCAATTTAAAAAAAACTCTACTTCTTGTGCTTTATTTTTTATCGTCCCGATCTCTGTCTGACTGTACCTCATGGTCGCTGTTTCCCTGTACCCCATGGTCGCTGTCTCCCTGCACCCCATGGTCTCTGTCTCCCTGTACCTCATGCGTGGGGTACAGTGAGACAACATTTTTCTTTTTTTTTATATTATCTCAAAAACTTTCAATAGAAATGAAATTTTTTGTGTTTCATAAGTTTGCTGCTGCATTACAAATCCACCTTAAAAATTTTCTTATCGAATCAATGTTTCCAAATTTCTTGAATTTTATATTTTTCGTCTTCCTGTGCCCCACCTTCCCCTACAACAAGAGAACTTACGCATAAAGTTAAACAAAAAAGTCCATCTCAATAGCTAAATTTAAAAAAAAAAAAAAAAAAAAAAAAAGATAAATTAATTTGAACTATGGCATTTTGAATTCAAATTGTGCGGGTATGTAGGCGTATGTGTTTGTGTCGAGGCATGAGTGGTGTGGGTATGTGTGTGTATAGGTATGTGTATGTATGCCTGTGTGCTTGTGTTTGTATGCAGGCATGAGTGTTTGTGTGTACGTAAGTGTGCGTGTATGTGTGTGTGCGTGTGTATTTGTGTCTGTGTGCAGTCATGAGTGTGTGTATGTGTGTGTGCAGGTGTGTGTATGTATGCGTGTATATGTTGGATATGGACGTAACTTGGAGACGGTTTTGACTAGAGGAGCAGTATCGTGGGGCTGGTCGACGGTGGTGCTGCAGAGGGAGGCGGTGGGAAAATAAAATCATAGGAGCATCAAAACAGTCAAATGAGAACAATAAGCAATCGTGATTGCTCAAAAAAAAAAAAAAAAAAAAAAAAAAAAATCAGCTCTTAACCCGGTCGAAATTTGAAACGCTTTGTTACCCCAGTAACAGAATGCTTTTCGAAGGTTAGTGGCACAGATTAAAAATAAAAAAAATGCAGTTTACAAGATAATCAACATAGCATTATTGTAAAATCTAAATTGGAACTGAGAAATGCTTAAACATAAGATACTAATACAAGTAACATTCTACCAGTAGATTATATCCCATCCAAGAAATAGTCTGCAGTCTTGCTCAAGAATCGCCGACTCAAGAATCTCAACACTTGCTCAGAGTCGCGATGGTTCTGCCAAAAGGTCAGATATTGCATAAGATGAATTTGACAATTAGATCATCAAAATTAGATCTACTGAATGTTTTTTTTCTTTTACAACCCATGGCGTACAAACGAATTTCAGTATCTGAATTTGTAGAATAAATCCAGACACCTTTTTTTTTTTATTTAAATTTTTGGTTGTAGTATTATTGAGTTATAAATGAAAGAATTTGAGTTTCGCCCATAGACTTAAAGCAGTGGCGTCACTTCGGGAGGGGGGGGGGGGACCATCCCAGGTGTCATCCGTCTTTGGGTGACACCTGGTGCTCCTGTGTGTGGGGGAGGGGACCCTGAATCCCCTTTCCCTCACCCCACATCATGGAGTCAATACTATACTCAGGATTAGGTTCATATTGTCAATACTTAGACCGAGTAGTGACTTCTTCTTATACCAAAAAACTGAAACCCATTATCTTTCCCAATGTTTCAGGTACGTTTGAAATGGTAAAGGGGCCATCAATTTCATACACCCCCTTACCTTTCTGACCACTCGACGCACTCATAATCTAGGTACATTTTTCTTTTGTACATTATCCCACTTAAAATCTCGTTATAACTCAGATGTAGTTGTTTCTGAAAATTGTATAAGTTCCATATTTACATGGAATATTATTTTTATTCTTTTCCGTTTAGGGAAGGGGTGACATCACGAATTACCACCCCGGGTGTCACCTCTGCTAGGTACACCACTGCTTTAAGTAAATGCTTTTTTTTTTGCAAATCATAAAACTCTTCTGTGGAGGTAATTTCTGACAAAGTTTGTTTATGCTAAAGTTTGTTGAAAATAAATTCTCCTATTTGATAAAATGCTACAAAAGATTTCGTTTTTGCTGTAAAGGCTTTCCTTCTATTTCTATGAAGAACTCAAGGTAGTAAATTTATTAAGTCCAAAACTATAACAAGAACAACAATAAGCAAACTGAAACATGAGACTGGTGTCATTTGAAGATCTTTCGAACAAATATTTTTTTTCGAATAAAATAGCTCTCAAATTTGTTATAGACAGAGAATATATAACCGATAGACAAAACTTACAGACATTTTACCTCGATCTTCCAAATTTTTTACTTTAAAAAATATTTATTGAATTCATTCATCACTGTCTTTTGGACTTTTTATAATATTTTTTGACTCTACTAAACTCATCGCTAACCTTCATGCCTTAAATATTCGTTAAGCCGGGTTTCCTACTCCCCAAAGTGTGATGATGCACTCCCTCAAATGTAGGAGAATGGGGAAGAACGAACCCCCCAAGAACGAAAACTCCCAAAATGTTGATCAGAACAAATGAGATGAAAAGCACCCTCTGAAATTAATCCCCACCTCCCATTCAAAACAAATGAACAAAAAAATTAATTAAATTAAATAAATTCAATGGCACAATTTGTGCCGCGAATCCCTTTCGGATAGCTGTTGACAAAATGTCCGTTCTACTAAATTGATTTGTTTTAAAAGTTAACTATTTCATTTGGAACTTATTAATTTAAATAAAAATTGGACTCAATTCCTTACAAACGAAAAGTCAAGTTTTAGATTCGGCATCCATGCGGTGTTTCCTTTTAACTTTCTTGCATCAATATAAAATTTTCGAATCCTTTGCGAAATTTCTTTTCCTGAAACGTGGTTTCGGTTTACAATACTTCACTAGTCATCATTGTGAAATAAGACACTTTTAGCTGGCGCCATCTGTGAAGGAATTCACAAACAAAATATATATACATTATATTAATGATTCTTTAACGAGAATTTCGATATTGTCGCCTCAGAGCAACCGTAAGACATCTAATCCCGGAAACAATAGTAAGATATCCTACTGGTTGGTCTGAGGCGACGATAAACAGCAGAAAAATGTCAAAAATTCGAACTAATTGGTACCATAGATTGTTCGAATTTTCAAATTGTTTGCATTTTCGAAAATA
This sequence comes from Uloborus diversus, assembly GCF_026930045.1. Lineage (NCBI taxonomy): Eukaryota > Metazoa > Arthropoda > Arachnida > Araneae > Uloboridae > Uloborus > Uloborus diversus. The sequence continues at coordinate 30,608,149 of NC_072737.1, read as the reverse complement.
GTTAAGAGAATACCGTCTAGGAAAATGATGTATGGAAATGGTAATAGTCTAGGAAAATAGTATGTCATTTATCCATTTAAAGTGTCTATGCAATACGTATGCGCTTAATATACAATACAGTACACAGTACATACAGTACAATTTTTTTTTGCCAAAAATTAATTCTCATTGTTTGCTGAACATTAAAGGAAAATTAATGAAAACTTCAAGGGGTTCGAATTTTGACCTTTCGGATTTTTTGAAGCTCGGATTTTCAGCGTTCTACTGCATGAATAAATGTCGATGATATTCAGATTTTAAGAATCCTTCCCTCCGTTTTCTCAAAAAAGAAAAAAAAAAAAAAAAGAAAAAGAAAATCAGCATGTGTTGAATGCATAGATGCACGAACGTTTCAAACGCTATATCCAAAGCCTCTCAATATTTTGATGGACGGATATTATTGATTACTTATTATTTTATTTAAGTAGGAGAATCTGGTTTTATGTGGAGAACAAGACAAAGATTAATAAATTACTTTGTATTTATATATTTTTTAGTTTAGTGGTCGTGTTAATTACGTTTCTCCGAACGGTAATCTTTTTACTTTGCTCGGTACATTTGTTTTGATATTTTGTGAAATTTTCATCATGTATGGTAATTTTGTAGGTAAAATAGATCTTGAATAGGCATACAAAAGTTATTTCGGACTATATTTGATCGGAAGTGAGGATGCAACAGCGATGTCGATGTTTTTGAAACGGTGTTTTCGTTAAAAAAACCGATATTTTCCCATCTATGTATTAGGGTAGATGTTTACTGTAACATCGATATTTTAGAGTAATCGATATTAGACTTTCGATGTTTTTTCGATGTGGATGTTTAATGATTCAACCAAAAATACCATTCAAAAATCTACGATGATTATGATTATTAAAAAAGGCAGTTATGGTGGAATTTACATTATTTGATCGTGTCATCCATCATAGCCACATCGAAAATGTTGCTTAGGGAAAATTGTGTAAAAAAAGTGCAGATTTCGATTGTAAAAAAGTAGCAACGATTTTTCCACTGTTTACTAGAATATTGAGAAGTTAATTAGAATGTTGAGATGATCCGGCAAAAATGTTTGTCGGATTTCTTTTGGTACATAACCTTACTTTTTTTTGTAGTAAACAAAAAATGATTCCTTATAATCCCGAAACGTATGTATGCTGTTTACTGCAACTTTGTGCGAAATAACGTTGCACTATTTCTTTTTACTTTTACAAGGATATTTCTTTACTTCTCACTAGTGGTACCCGCAAGGCTTTGCCCGTAATCGAAAAATTAAAAGGTTTTTTGGTTCGCCTGTGTGTCGAATTTTCTCTCCAATTGGCTTGTACCCATGTTACGGTTCCACGTTATGATAATTTCGTATCTCGCCAATTGGCTTGTGCCCATGTTACGGTTCCACGTTATGATAATTTCGTAATTTACTCGTTCCATCTTATGATAATTTGTTCTTAAAATTGGAATAGAAAAAGAACCCCATCGAATTTTCGAAAAATCGCTTTGAGGTGCACACCCTCATGCTACAAACTAACTTTGTGCCAAATTTCATGAAAATCGGCCGAAGGTTCTAGGCGCTATGCGCGTCACAGAGATCCTGACAGACAGAGATCTGGAGATTTTCAGCTTTATTATTAGTAAAGATAAAGATAAAGAGGCAGTTTTTACCGTAGAAAAGAGAAAAACTCAGTTTCACTTATCAGGCGAATACAGACTTTGTTGAGTTTTATTTACTACTTTTTTAAAAAATTTTATCATGGCATGATTAACAAGCACATCTTCCTGGCATAAAAGTACCGAACTATCCGTTCGAGTCTTTTTTGAGTATGTACACAAAGCTCAATTTATTTTTAATTTCTTCCAAACTAATGTTAAAACATATTTAAATCTTTTTGTCGATCCGATTATGCCAGGTTTTGGTATTGTTTTTAATATTAAACTAGATTTTAGACAACATGTTAGGCATACAGAGTTCTCTACGTTTTAAATACTAAACTAGGTTTTGTACAGTCTGTTATTAATATTGTTTCTGAGGCATATAGAGTTCTAAATTTTCTTAAGCGTAAAATGTAAGACTTCCCGGATCAACAAGCGCTTGAAACCATACATTTTCACATTTGCCCTCTAACCTAGAATATTGATGCGTCATTAGGGATAGCTGTTATAAGGGCAAAGCAAATCTTCTTGAACATGTGCAATCTAAATATATCTATTATTTATAGCAATGTATAGCATAAATACTAACTAGAAGTAAATTTCAAGTTCTTAGAAAGATTTTTAGCATCTTTTAAAATGAAGTTGAATAATTGAAAAGGTGGTTCTAAATTGAGTACAACTCATTGATTAAACTTTAAAATTAACGTAATTGAAAAAATGCAGCTGTAACATTTTATCATTATGTGAAACCTGGACAATAGTTTCAACTCGAAATCAAAATTCCTAAAATACAGTCAACTTTTGCTCGAATCGGAATTAAAACATTTTAAGCCACAAAATGAATTGTGTTGATATTTGTAATCGTTAGTTGCTCTATTTTTCAAAAGTCAATGCAAAACATTTAAAATACACAGCTGAAAATCATAAAATCAAAAAAAAAAAAAAAACCTATAACTTTGTTTTGATGATAACTTTACCCAGTTCAATTTTATTTTGTTTAATGAAAGATGAATAACTGACAAAATTTTCTTAAGGTCAGTATAAGTCATAAAATCTATAAAAGAGTTCATGTATTTTTGAAAATGGGCAACTTCTATAACCTGGACTAAAGTATAAAATCAACGGTAAAATTTTCCGGGATTAAAATCACACATGCATAACATCTAAGGAACATTGGGCATCATTAAAAACAATTCTAAAAAGGAAAATAAGAAAAAAAAATACAATGCTGCCTCCTATTTGTCGAATCAATTAATCAAAATGCTAAAAAAAAGGGGGGGGGGGTTACAATGTCTTCTCATGTTTTCGACCCTAGGGGGGCGCAATTTCTTTAGTTCACCAGGGGTGCTAGACCACATTGCTACGCTACTGTGCGTAACTTAACTGAAATTATGCTTGAATCTCAGAGCGTACTTCAAAAAACAAACCAACAACTTCATCAGAGAAAAAGACCATGCTTTTATTTGAGCTTCATGAAAGTAAATTCAATTTGTACAAGAGAAAAGTAAGCAGTGCTGTACATACATAAAGTCTTTTTTTTTTTACAATTAGGGTCGGTTTCCCCAGTAAGCTGCGAGGACCTCCAAGCATTGCAGGAATGAAGCTGCCATTCAATGACAACTATGATAAGGTATATAGAAAAGAAGAGAAATAATTATACAATAAATAAATATGAACATAGAAAGACATGACAGGGCTTCTTTACGGCTTGACAAAACCACTTGCATTAATGCTCTGCTAATCCCTGAACCCTGCTTTCCTGGATCCCTGCGGTGCAGCAAAAGAAGGAAGTACCGACTGAAAGAAATAGAGGAGTTATTTATTTACATGGTTTTAACAAACAAACAAAATAAATAAATATCTTTATAAGTAGCTTTTCTAGTTGCAAAAGTACTCTTCGGTAAAATAAATTATGATAGTACCCCTAAATACTGGGAACTAGAGTGTGTCCCGATTACTCTTCAGGGGTGCCCATCCCCCCAAGTTCAATGGCGCAAATTCCCCCCCCCCCCAATTTTCCTCAACTCTCTCTCTCTCCCCTTTTTTGTTTTTAGCTTTTTTTTTAAATTTTATTTATTTATTTTTTAAAAATATTTCTTAATATTTTTTCTTTTTAATATTTTTATTTATTTATTCCTTTAAATATTTTTTATTTATTTATGTATTTAAATTTTTTTAATTATTATTATTTAATTGGAAAATATTTGTGCTACACCAATGACACACACACACAAACTAAATAAATGAAATAAAAAATAAACAGATAAAATAAAATAAATACTAATTTCGATTAAAAATAAATCAATAAATAAATAAATAAATAAAAAGTAATTTTAAAAATCCCCCCCCCCAAAATTTTGAAGGCGCAACTTGAGCCATAATCCCCCCTTGTGGCACTCTTGCTACTATTCCATGAGTTCAGTTTAAGTTGTTGGTGAAGCTTCGAGAAACACCACAGATACACTTTTCATTAAAAAAAAAAAGGTTTTTGAAGTGACCGAAATAGGGCATACATAACATGTAATTTATTAAGAAAGGTACTAGCCGTTCATTTGCAGTAACAACTATTGTTCATCAACAAGAAAACAGATGGAAAGTCCCTTACATCCAAAGTTAAAATAAAGTAATCCATAATTTATAACTAATATTGTGAACATTCACCATAGTGAGGTGCTTGGGCATTGTTGCCAGTGGGAAAAGTGTGAATAGCAACCTTTGCTTTGGTTTGGTTATGAGTTCTGGTTTTATTGATCTTTAGACTGGTACGGAAAACATAACTATTATCGACTTAAGCGATTATATAAAAATTAATAAGTCAGCTAACTTATTAATTTTCATACTATTTGACTGTATTGATTTAAATTATTGGACCGTTTCAGAAAACATAATTCAAACAGACATACCAGTATTACAGAAATGAACCACTACTTTAACCAATTCTATTCGGAGTTTAAAGCCTTGTGTCACCTCTAGAAGTGAAATTTTCAATAATTTGTACCTAATTTCATGAATAGCCGCTATAGTTAGTCTGGACTGCTGTAGTGTGAATAGGAGTAGCATAGATAGCTACATCAGCTGTAATTTTGCGTGAGTTCCAATCTCATTAGTCTGTACAATGACACGGAAAATATAAATATCAGCAACGTAGTTGACTTGCTTATTAATTATTTAAATTATTTAACTGTATCCAGAGAGCATAGTTAAGCAAGTTTCAAGAAGGCTTAACAGGTCTATAGAAATTAACCATAATTTTAACCATTCTATTTGGAATTGAAAGCATGACTCTTCTCCTAACCTTCAAGATTAGAAACTATAAGTATCAGCAACATAATCAGATTACTTCTTAATAATTTAGACTACCTAACCGTTTCCAGAACACATTAAGTCAACAAATTTCTAACAGACTTATCACAGTTAACAGAAGTTACAGTAACTTGAACCAATTCCATTCGGAATGAAACACATAAGACTTGTCCTTACCTCCAAGATTAGAATAGAATAGTCAATAATTTATATCTAATATCGTGGATATCCGCCATAGTGAGGGGCTGGGGCACTGTAGTGAGCAGGAGTAGCATAGATAGCAACATCAGCTGGGTTCTGGTTGTCGGTTCCAGGTTCGTTGGTCTTTACATTGGCACGGAAACCATGGGCATCAGCAACGTAATCGACTTGCCTGTAGATACCGTGAGCATCGGTGTATCCGTAGCTTCCTTGGACATTGCCCTTGCCATCGCTGCTTTCCTTGCGGTTTTGCTTGAATTCACCGTAGTCACCAGCAATGTCGTATCCGAAGTCGTATGGGGTGGGTACAGCCTAGAAATAGGAAATCATTTTTTATTTAAAAAAATATTTATAGGGCAAAAAGGCAAACTATTCGTAAAAAAAATTGCAAATGCAAATCCAACAAAATTTTTTTGCACTATTTTCAAAATTGATATGTTTATGAAGCATTCATATCTCCTGTTGTCACCTATCCAGCAACGAAGATTCACACATGTTTCTCATATTTAGGTAAAATAACAGCTAAACGAAAGTTGTGCTATTTTTTTAAAACTATTTTATCCCACCTGTATCAAATATTTTAAGGGTATCAATTAAGCCTGGGCAGTGTCGTTCAGTATCAATTAAGTCTGGGCAGTGTCGTCGTCTCGTCTATATAATGATCTGTCATCAGAAGGCCGTTCATTTCTTTAACCAGGGCATTAACCTTGTCCATTTGAGCGACTTATTTCATTTACAAAAGTTGCAGGTAATCTCTCTGCGAGAGTTACATATATGAACTGAAAATGTTTCATTGGATCAGTAATATTCTTTTAAGTAAAAGTAACTAAACTTGGCTAAAAGTAAGAAAATATGGCAAAAACTTAACTAAAAAATGTGTTATTTAGTTTTAGATTGATGATTCCAAACTTGGAAAGCAATCGCTTCAAAAGAGCAATTCTACTTTAGGAGTGATAGGCGGGCGATGAGTATTTAAAAGACAAGAAAATAATAATAAAAATGTAGGGAATATCGGAATTATAAATATTACACGTAACCAATTGTTAAGAGTTTAGCCAAGGAATCACCAAAAAAAAACATAAAAAAACATTCAAATTCAGGAGCTTTTCCTCACACCTCAGTTGAGATCTAAAGAATTATTTCATCATTCATCGTAAAGTTTATAGGATTTTATATTGTCTTTTTTATATTTTAAGTGTCAGAACTTCCCTAGATTCCAATTTAAAAAAGAAAATTTCATAAAAAAATGTATTTCTGTTTTCGAGTAGCCCGCCAGTTATCTTTGTTAAGTATTTCCCTTTAAATACCCATTAGTTCTCTTTGAAAAAGAGTGAAAAGGAAAAAAAAAAACGTAAATATGGTATTTATATTTATATTTATAGGTTTTAGAATGAATGAAATAGGCTTCATCATAAGCAGTTTACTTCAAATTTAAATTAGGCATTTATGCTTTATCATACCGATGTTCGCTAGAGTCAAGTTAAAGTTTTTTAAGGAAGAAGGGAGTGGGGGATGCGAAAGGCGTCCATCAATTTGTAGAAGAGGAAATGGGATCAAAAAGATTGGGAAACAATGGTTTAGACATATAGAGCATCAGAACACTGTTTGAAATTCCAAGTCGTTCAATGTTCAAGAGAAAGGCCGATCATTTTTCAGGAGATCTTATTGCTCCGTTCGTTTCATTTAAGCAGTTGGTCCTTTAGATCCGTTCGTTCTATTGTCAGCCTAGAACTATCAAAGCTATGCATGCAATTTGTACCTCGCTCGTACACAGCTTTCAAAGTTTTAGCTGATGAAAGAAAAATCATATGCAAAAACTACATGAATCGAACTTTGTTACGAAAGGTTGTTTATAAATTTCGAATGGGCTTAAGTTTTTCGTCTGGCTTGGCAACAACTTCATTAAAATATATTTGTTGCAAAAAAATTACTATTTTATGTTAAATAACAATAAATTATATTTCAATTAGCGGTATGAAACACAACACCCACTAGGCACAAATTAGTAATTGATTACAGAAACGCTTTCGGGGGTTTACATGTTTTGTACTGAAAAAGGGGTTCCTTAAAATTCAGAAACACGTGTCTGCAATAAGTTGCTAATTTGCTTTATGAATGTTGTATTTCATGTTGTTAGTTTGTTGTGAAAAGTTATTTATTAATCATGAATGACATAAGCTTTTCGTGTGATTTCGTAATAATTTCATTATACGATATATTTATTGGCAGAAAAATTACTATTTTATGTAAAATAACTGTAAATTATGTTTCTATTAGCAGTACGAAACGCAGCGTTGATGTTATGCATAAATTAAAATTGATTGCAGAAACGCTTTCCGAGGTTTACACGTTTTGCATTGAAGAAGAGAGTTCTTAAAATCCAGAAACACTTGTCTGTAATCAGTTGCTAATTGGTTTTATGACCGTTGTATTTCATATTGTTAGTTTGTTTTACAAAATTATTTATTAATCTTGAATGGCATAAGCTTTTCATGTGGTTTTGTAACAATTTCATTAAAATATATTTATTGCGGGAAAAAAAAGAAAACTATTATATGTTAAACATTTCTAAATTAACTCCCTATTTTCGCGCTTTGTTGGCCGTAAAAGGGAGTAAAGTGTAAGTTTTCTGATTGTTTCAAACTTACGTAATCATGTCCATATCCTCCGTAGTGGGGAGCAGGGGCGCTGTATGCAGGGGCTGCGTAGTGTCGTGGTGCGGCGTAATGTGGGGCACCATATGATCGACCGTAAGGGACGGCGACGGTCACAGCTACCAAAGCGACGATAACGGCGAGCTGAGAAGAAAAAACATAAAATATAATACATAAAGCATTTTTAGTTGCAAATTCAGTAGTATTTAGTTTTAATTTTTTTTTTTTTTTGTCTTGGAAATTTTATTATAGGGGTGAGCAGAAATTTCGAAATAAAAAAAGGAGTTTTATTGCATTTAATTGCTTTAACCGTTAAAAGTTAGATTCGTTTATAAATTTGAATAATAATTGCTTTAAATAATTATTAGTTTTTATTTGAATCCTTAGCATTTTTTATGCCTTTTTGTCAATTTTTTGGTTTCCAAATCTATATTGAAGAAATTCTGCAAACGAGATTAAAAGAAAATAGTTAAACATTCTGCTTGGATTTAGTATTTTATGATAAGAGTAAGTCTTGAATTTTTCGGAGGTTATTATTTATATCATATTTCAGCCATGGGTTCTCAACATGTGTGCCATAATTTCAGTGCTATAAAGATATTTATTACTTGCAAACAAAAGAATAATTTGAAAAGTGTTATTTATTACATAGTACTATAATAGAGTTAAGAATAGTATAAAGAAAAACCATTTATTCTAATTCGTTTAAGGCAACAATGAGCATTAAATAAAACCGCAATAATGTTTTTATACATGTTGTTAGGATTCAACATTTATGATATTTTCACGATTTGTAAAAAAATAGACACATATTTTTTTTAAAAATATGAATAGAAAATATCTTATATCGACAAAATTATACTTTATAAATAGGTTAACTATTAATTTTTCGCAGACTCAACACTGTTTATGAAACATATATTAAACCCCTGAATGATTTTTTCCCCATAAAAAAAGGGTTAATTATTACTTAACTATTTTTAAGGTTTAGATACTTTTGAAAATTTGAGATTTATTAACGTAACAATGTGGTTATCATTATTATTACAGTTATTATTAAATCAATCGTCTCAGTAGTGATGAATCATATTAAACTACCATAGTTACAAAATGGCTAGAGGGGGACTTCTGCTGCAAATTTTGACTTTGGTTTTGTTGGCATTAAAGGCAATGTTTCGACATTTGGAAACGTTAATGTCTTGATATCAAATACAATAAGTTATTGGGAGGAACAGTGAGGTAATTCAATGTCTATAAAAGTCATGATACACAACATCATGCATAATATTGCCTCACAAATGTTTACAATTCATTATTAACAGTTATCCCCTAGCGCTCGCAAAAATATGTATACACATTTTTATTAGATTAAAAAAAATGTTGAATGGAAAATGAAAGTTTTAAATATACATCAAATAGTGTTTTCTATATGTGCTAATTTTAGCAAAAATAAAAATGAAAAGCATTAATGGGCACTAAGAAATTTTTCTTTTTACCAATTCACTTGTTCGATTTTGGTTTATAAGTCGGCCATTTTAGTTAAAAATTACAATCATAAATATTTCAAAAAGAAGAATAGGTAAGCCTAGGTCTTTTTAATAATGTAATCCACAATCACTTATTTAGATACATTTATTTTGAAGAGTTTGAAGTAATAAATTTGTACTTAACGAAGACGTAGATTTTTAAATGCTAACTATCATTACCGTTCCATATAAAAGTAATAAAAATTCTATAACTTTTTTTTTCTTTTTTTTTTAAAACTTTATGACTTTTTATGGTTGATTGCTTGTCATAACTTTACGATTTCTAAAATTATTTTTCAAAATTTATTTCTTAATTTGTATAAATTTTAAAAGCATTTTATAAATTTAAAGTCAATTAATATCTTTCGTTAAGAGTTACATTTACTCAAAACCGTTGAATAAAATACAGCTGTAACATTTATAAAATTATCATTTACACAACTTTACTCCCACAATTTATAACTTATCTACTATTAATCATTAGTGCACTGTTAAAAATATTTTTCACCCAAAATCTTTTAAGATTTTGAAATTTTGATAAAATTAATAAAGTAATAAATGTACACACTGCAACATGTACATGCATGCAAAAAATGCAATGAAATTAATATCCACAATGATTTTGTTTCATGATTTTCTAAATTTCAATCGTCATCCTAAGTTTTATAGTAACGCATTCAGACTGAGATATTGCTATGTTTTTTTCTAAAGCTTGAAAATGCTTCTTAACATTTTTAAAAGCATAAAATTTATTTCGTCAGAGTCAATTATTTAAAAACAGAGAAGACCCTATTATTGATACTTTCCACAAAAATCTAACCTTCAGAGAAAGATATGGAAGATGGCAGGGAAAGAACAGAAAATACTATATTCATATTTTCAATATTCTGAATACGTGCGACTTTCTATTTAAAAAAATAGAAAAATAAATAAATAAATAAAATAAAAAAAATAATTGTAATATTTTAAAATTTTCAATCGCTTTAATTTCTAATTTTATCCAAGGCTCGAATTTAATTCAAAGCACCAAGCATAAAAATACGCTTGACTGAAATTTTGAAGAGCAAATTTGATTTTCAATGCGTGTATTGCGCTTGTAGAGGCTTTTAAACCATCCCTGCATTTTTGTACAACTTGAAGTTTTAATAAGTTTAATATTCGGAACTAAGAATCTTTAATGTATCACCAAAGTTTATCCAACACACGCACTGCTTCAGAAATTCCACCCGAAATCTGTCAAGAAATAATCCACAAGCTCCATCAGAGAAAATCCACATCAGGGTGCAAGTGAGCTGCTACTTACCTTGAACATGGTTCTAGATGGTTAATCCCTCGAATGCGAGATGTTGGAAGTCCACACAAACCCTTCCACTTTATATACTATCTCCAGTTGACGAAAGCGAGTCGGAAATAAATCAAAAGAAAAATAAAAACCTGGGGGAGGGACGAAGGGTGAGAGAAAGTTTCTATATTCTGAATTTTTGATTTTTTGATTCCGTTTTCACTTTCCTAGGTCGCGGCCTGATTAGGAATCCGTCTGCAATAGGAGTCGGTGTCGATCTAGTTGCGGATATGGGCCATAGGCTGGGAGTGGTGTAACACTTCCTGAAATGAGGGGGGTGCCTCTGATTTCTGTTTTTCGGCTTTCGCACATACCACACCCTCATCTACTTGTCACCAATTAGAGGCATCGTGGCGTATGTCTTTTCAATGGTTCTTACGAAATTAAATTGTCCCCTTTGCTGATCTATTGGAGGACATGACTAAAGAAGTGAAAGAGAAAGGAAGGAACGGTCTAATGTGAACGTCTTCAACGGTCAAAGTTTAGCCGGACATCGCTCAACAAACGCTACCATCGGGGGGGGGGGTCATCCCAGGGGTGCCCATCTCCCCCTCAAGTTCAATGGTGCAAATCCCGCCCCCCCAAAATCTCAACCCTCTTTAATTTTTTTAATTTTTATTTTTTATTTCTCTTTTTTATTTTGTTTATTTTTTAAAAATATTATTTATTTATTTATTTGTTTTAGTTATTTATTATTATTATTATTATTATTTTATAAAAATCATACACACAGACGCACAAACAAACTAAATAAATAAATGAAATAAAATACAAACAGAATAAACTAAAATAAATAAGTTAAATAAAAAAAATCAATTAACAAATTAAATAAAAAAAAAATCAACCACAAAAGTTTTGAATACGCAACTTGGGCTCCCCCCCCCCCAGTGGACATCTTTGCTATCATCCTGTTCCTCGCATGCTTAGCCTACAGCGATATTAACATAGTAGGGGAATGGGGGGCAAAGTTAAATAGTTAAGATAGCTCACTTTTTTTTTTTAAATTAACAAATTGGATATTTGTTCTGAAAATTACGGTACAAGAAGAAAGAACAATATATTTTATAATAAATTCTGCATTGGAACATTATTTTTTTTTGTTTTTGGCAGCAAGTTTGTATTTTCAAAAAAAGGTGGAAATTTTTCACTTTTTTCCATGGGGCAAAGAGAAAAATGAAATATTTTTCCAATGAAATACTTTTTATTCGATTGTTAAAGATATTTTTGATCGCATAAATGAGTGAATAAAAGAATAAGTAAAAATGAAATTAAACAAGAAACGAATAAAAATATAAGTTAATATTTGAAAAAAAAAAAAAAAAAAAAGTAAATTCTTTACTAATAATAAAGCTGAAAGTCTCTCTGTCCGGAGGATGTCTGTAGGATGTTTGTGACGCGCATAGCGAATAGACCGTTCGGCCGATTTTCATGACATTTGGCAAAGTTAGTTTGTAGCATGGGGGTGTGCACCTCGAAGCGATTTTTCGAAAATTTGATGTGGTTCTTTTTTTATTCCAATTTTAACAAAAAAAAAAACCCATCATAAATTACGAAATTATCGTAACGTGGAACCGTAACATGGGCACATGCCAATTGGCGAGATACGAAATTATCATAACGTGGAACTGTAACGTGGGTACATGCCAATTGGCGAGAAAATTCACCATACATTATTTGTAAATATATAGGCGAACCAAAAGACCTTTTAATTTTTCTACTACGGGCAAAGTCGTACGGATGCCACTAGTAATAAATAAAATAGTGAATTAATACGAAAATACGTGAATCAAGGAATAAACGAGGGGTTATTGAATGAAGGAATGCAAATTAAATAATTAATAAATGAATACGTAAGTGATTTGATAAAGAATTGAATAAGTAAATGAAATGAACTGTTTCACTTTGTTCAATCCGCTTCGCCCCGCATGCACTTGACTAACTGCACAAAGCATTTAAAATACAAATAAGTTTAATATCATACAAATAACTACTGCGCCGAACATTAGCAGTTCTAAAATTAATATTTAAAATGTTAATAGCAAGAACTTTATCTTTTAATAATGAAAAAAAAAAATATTTTTGACTTACAACAAAATATTAGAATATGAGTATCAACTTTTGAAAATTGCTTGTATTTTCATACTCTTTGATTTTCAGAGGTAATTTTTCTTGATTGGAATATACTACATGTGTTACTACATAGTTTAAGTCTTTCTAGGTAGATGGCGCTAAAAGCAGAGTAAATATTGCACCATTTCATTTTGCCCTGCTGTTTCACTTTGCTTCACATTCCCCTACTTTCTTTATAACAGCAATCAGTGATTAAAATAATAAGTTGCCTTATTAGAGTCTTTCTTTCTCTTTTCTCTTATGGGTCATTCTTCAAAAAGTGTAACTTTTCTGTCCTACGCCTTTTACAGTAAAACCTTTAAGTAACAACTCATTTAACAATGCTTTTTAATTTCATTAAAAATATATCCATTTAAACCTGCCAACAATTTTCTAGTAATAATTTTATTTTAGTATATTTTTGGTTCACAACAATGTAATTCTCACCTCCGTGAACTTGAATTTCAGGGATGTAAATGTAAAAAAAGAAGTGAACATGTTTTCATGTGCTTAACATGTGTAGATTGTAGCAACGAAGAAAAAAAATATTTCCTTGAAAAATGCACCCATTAGACCTATATTAATGAAAAATTCCTCACTTCAATGACAAATTTTATCAATGTCATTATTTCTGAGGTGAAAATAACTGATGGAGGGGAAATATATCAATCTCAGGCATTATACCAAAATTATAAATTGCCAGTATATTCTCAAATTTACTAAATACTATTTTTTATAACACATTTGAACTGAAAGGATAACTACTAATTAAGCCGTACTTTAACTAAGAAAGCTTAAGATTAGACTCCCACTAATAATTAAAATAGCTAATTGTTTGCACAATTAACAAAATTACTACTTTGATATTAAATTGGCTTCAATTTTTAAACATTGAAAGTTTTCTCTCTTTTTTTTTAATTTCCGTGAACAAGGCATTTTTAATTTTTTTTTTGATTTATGGGTAAACTAAATTGGAACTCAACTGGGTTATTGTTTATCGTTACTTCTAGTAGATAACACTTTCATGTAAGAATTAAAAAAAAAAAAAAAAAAACAAAAGGTTTCAAATTTGAAAACTATTTGCGTTCATAAATTACGTTTTCTGGAGAATGACCCATATATATGTAGGGGAATGAAGGGCAAAGTGAAGAAGCGGGGCAAAGTGAAATGGTGAAATGTTTACTCTGCTTTTAGAGCCACCTACTTATTAGTATTTTAACAATGTCGAATCACATTTAGACCATTCCAGTTAAGAAAAAAGTTTCTCTGAAATTCGAAGGACAAATTCGATGCAAGCAACTTTCAAAAATTGATACTCATATTATAATATTTTTTTAATAGTCAAAATTTATTTTAGTTGTTATTAAATGATAAAGTTCCTGTTATTAACGTTTTAAATATTAGTTGAGATCCACTAATATTCGGTGCAGTATTTATTTCTTTAATATTAAGATTATTTGTATTTTAAATGCTTTGCACAGTTAATCAAGGGCATTCGAGGCAAAGTGGTTGGGACAAAGTGAAATAATTCATTTCATTTACTTATTCAATCCTTTATAAAATTACTTACGTATTCATTTTTAAATCATTTCAGTTACATACCTTTATTCATTAATTTCCTTATATTTAATTATTCATTCACTTATTTTTTTATTCATTCACTATTTTATTCTCTCTCTTATTTTTCCTCATATATTTACTTTCTTATTTTTTTTCATTTATTTCTTTATTTTTTCACTTGCTTTTCATTTGATCATCCATTCTTTCATTTACTCTTTTATTTCATCAAAATTATCTCTAAAAAACGAACAGAAAATATGTCACTAGAAAAATGTTTCATTTTTCATTTTGCCCCATGAAAAAAATATTCGAAAAATTTCCACCTTTTCTTAGAGGTACAAATTTACTGTCAAAAATAAGAATTAATGTTTAAATGCAAGTTTTATTTTTAATATATTGTTCTTTCTTTGTGTACTGTAATTTTCAGAACTCCTTTTTAATTTGTTCACATTGGTAAAAAAGAAGTTCCCCTATTTCACTTTGCCCCTACATTCCCCTATAGGATAACTACACCAGTGACAGACTTGCTTAAGACATCGCTCTTAAGTTAACTCTATTTTCAAGCCTTTTAATGTATGTAGACTTTTAAAACTATTTTTCTTTCATGCAACTATACATCTTATCTAACATTTGGCTGCTCTGGATCCTTTGAATTAGTTAATTCAATTTTATTTGCTCAATTTCGAAAAAAGGTCCAACCCACCAGTAACAGACACTAAAAAATCTGACGATACCCAGTAACAGATAGGATGAGGAAAAGATGAGTAATGGACAATGTTCCCTTTTCTCTTCCAAATGTGCAAAAATTCTTTATTTTCAGATCTGAAGTCTAATTAAATTCAAATGAGCATCAAGCACCAGCTGATCTCATGGTTGCTGTTCATAACATTCTACCACTGCCTTATGAATACCAAATGGCTTTTAAAATTCACTCTATAAACCCTAGATGGTTGCAACGTATTCATGCGCCACAGCAACATCAGTTTTCCTCGCCTAAAATTCTTATTATTTAAATCCAAACTTATGACTGTCTGTCACTGGTGCCGTTTTCTTATAAAAAAAAAAAACTCCGAAAGAAGTTGGCGAATCTCTTGGGTACTAGGTAATAAGTAACAACGGAAACCACGCACGTAAAGTAGCAGAGAGAAAGCGCGCATGCGCTTTATTCCAAATGTTGGTGAGGTGACGGTGTCGCGAAATGGATGATTTTTCCCCACCTCAAAAATGCTCAACGCGCCTTAAGAAGTTTTCACTTCGAAAACAACATTGGAAGAAATCAAGGTTTTAAGCGAGTTAGTTTTAAATACAGTCGACGCTCATTATAACAACCCTTGTCGTCAAAAGAAAATAGGGCGCTGTAACGAGAGGTCGTTATAACGTATTGCCTATTATTCACTCATTTTTTAAAATTCATGAATAATTTCTCATAATTATGCATTGTTTTTAAGAAAAATCAAGAAACTAGCAAAATAACTTGTAAAAAATTTTCTTTAGTTTCTTTCTCTTTTTGAAAAATTTTATGCTGCAATTATTGTAGAAGCATTCCGTTTCTTTGGCTTTTTCAAAAAAATATAATTTGTGCCAACAGATAATTCTTTTCAATAGAAATATTTTACCTTTAGAAACATAAAATATTTAAGTATTAGTTTTAGAATAGTTAGTTCTGAGGAAAATACGAAAATTAAAACTTAGTTTTGTCCTTTATATTGGAAAGAACGGATCAGTTTGGACGCACAAATGGACGGTAAAATAACATTGCATCATTGGAACAGGAAATGGGATTGCATGTTTCGGTCGCTATAACGGAAGGGTCGCAGTAATAGGAGGTCGTTCTATAGAACGTTAACTGTATTACAATACACGCAAAAAAGTTATGATGTGATTTTTACTGGATAGTTTTGTTGTGTAAATTAAAATTGCATACTTGCATAATTTATAATGCGTAATATGTCTCCTGAATTGTGAAAATTTAATGACGTGTCTCTACTGATTGTACCGTTTTTACGCCGCCACGCATCATTTATGTTAGCTAACTTATCCCGAGTTTTTCGACAAGAAAGAGCACTAAATGTAGATTTTAAATCAATAGTTAGTACCTTTTTCTAAAATTTTGAATTGTGTCGCTTCCGTTGCTGGGGTGATATATATATATATATATATGCGTGTGAGGCATGCAGCCTACACGTGACAAAAATTGAAGTCATGAACTTAAAACAATTTTCGTCTGTTACATAGATCAATTCAATTTTGATTTTGAGAAAAGAAAAAAGAAAATCCAATTTAGCAGTTCACAAGAATCTTGAGTATGGGCAGTAGAAGTATAGTTGCACTAAAAACACAATGTATGGTGCGAATTAAAGATAAAGTTATGAATTTTTGCAAGAGCAATTTAGAGGGCCACCGGATAGTTTTTAACATATGAGGCAGTGAGAAGCAAAGGAATGTAAGTGGACATTTTCAAGTTTTGAGCAAAACGCGTTTAAAGATAAGATCCTAGGTAGGCTTTCATTGAAATTTTTTTTCTAAGTCATGCTGTATAGCAGCAACTACCGGGGCTACTAGTGCCATCTCTTGGCCCAAGACAGAGGAGAGGTTCACCTACCATGTGTACTGATTATCTCTAAATTTTTAATTTTGCCACTTACATCCCATTGCTTCTCATTGCATCAATTGTGCCCCTTTAATCCGGATACCTTAAAAAGTCCACTAAGTATCACGGATTTACACTAATCTCATGGAAGACACTTTTCTACAGTACTGGGAAGTAGTACTACACTGCCGTGGACAGGTAAAGGACAGTATCTGAAGAAATGAGTTTTCGAGCTGTTTGAAGAATCGCTTTTTGGACTCAATGCCAACAATAAGGCAAAGTTGAAATTACACAGATTTTACGCGCTTTTTCAACCAGCGGAAACCAAACAAGCGAGCTTGTACACTGCGATGCAAATGTTTAGACAATGACGTTCTTCAGCTGTAGAATTTAGAATTGCGATAGTAGAAATACAAAAGTCGGCAAACATATTCAAAAACTCTTTTGAAATGCTATAACCAAAATACAATTGTTTGATATGCTTTAACAATACTGTTTCGGATAAAAATAGAAATTTGCTTGTTGCAAAAGTTTAGACACTATTACGAGTTTCTGTGAATTTTTATTTTTCGTATATGCAAATTTAAAAGAGATGGCATCACAGACCTCTTGTATTTAAGGTCTGCCAACGATAACACTTGGTAGTTGAGATGCCGCGAGCTGAGCAGATTAAAGCGGATGAGGTAACTAAGATTTGGCAGTTGAAAGCTGAAGGTAAGCGTGTTCCTGAAATTTCGACTATTATTAATAGATCAAAGAAATCTATTTATCGAATTTTATCAAGTCACTGCAATTATAAAGCAAAACACAGATCTGGGAGGCCGCGTGTGACGAATAAACGGGATGATCGTCAGATCCAAAGACTAGCAAGTACCCAACAAATGACTGTTCGTGAAATTCAAAGCTCCTTGGGGTATCAAAGGATACGATTCGTAGACGAATTTTGGAAACAAGGACAATGGTTCACTGCAAAATGAAAAAGAAACCTTTCTAAAGTCACATCATAAATCACAACGAATGTTGTGGGCGCGAAATCATATGTCATATGGATCGAAATGGATATCAGTAATATTTAGCGACGAAAAAAGTGGAATCTGGATGGTCCAGATGACTGGACATCGTACTGGCATGACTTACGGACGAAACCCTGATGCTTTTTTAGTCGTCCACAAGGTGGTGGCTCTGGGATGGTTTGGGCAGCGTTTTGCTACAATGGACAAGTGTCTATGACCTTTACCAGTGGTCGCCAAACATCACAGCTACACACTAAGACACTAGAGAATAATCTCCTGCCATTTGCTGAACTTATAGGGGGACCTCAGTGGCAGTACAACTTCCTACCGTTATTGGGAGCTCTATATTATTTAACTTTAAATGTTCCTCATTAAGGGGTATATCTTGATATCAGTTTTCTTGATTGTTGTATGGCTTATACCTAGTGTACATAAAAATTCAGCAAGCAAAGTCAAGTTTTTGACATTTACCAATGTGAACCTAAACATAAAAAAAAAGCAGAGAATAGTAGAAATTATATTAAGCTAATATTTAGCGAATATTTTGAAAACGAGCATTTTGTAATCCAATCGTCTCAAACAATCATATAGGGTCATTCCGTGCCAAGGTTCAAGGTCATGCAAATCAGTATTTGACCTTGAATATTTTCAAAAATATATTTTTTAAAAATATGAAAAAATGTTTTTTGCTTACTAATGTGGTCTACACGTGGTATAAATTTCAGAATGTGACAGCAATTGGATCATACGGAAAATCAATTATGAAATATTTCGATTCCGCAGAATAGTTCAACTTTCCCATTGTGCGGTTGTTAGTTGAAAATGAATAATTGATTTTCAGTACGATTCCATTGCTGTCCCTTTCTGAAATTTTTACCACATGTAGACCACATTAGTAAGCAAAAAATATATTTTTTTTAGATAAAAAAAAATCTACTTTATAAAATATTCAAGGTTAAATAATGACTTGCATGACCTTGAAATATTAATGTCACGTGACCTTACCAAGTGACACATCATGTGAAGGCCTGTTAAAAGAGCTTTAAAAGGACACCTAGTATTACACTCTCACTTTTTGCCATTTTACTAGTACTTTGGGGGGTCTCATACAAAAAACTAATGGTTAAAAAAATGTAAAAGAAAAAAAGTTTTTTTTTTATTATCACGTGGGTAGACTAAAAACCTGTAAATTTTGTAGAAATCAACGATGGGTCAATTTCAAGAGGCTCGTTGATTTGGCGTGGAATGACCCTATATAATATTACTCAGTGGCGTTGTTTTTTTTTTTTTTTGGGGGGGGGGGGGTTGGCTATAACAATTCAGCAAACTTCATAAGTGAGGCATGCTTTTACAGATTTTTTTTACCGCTATTGGCAACAAGTAGTAAAACAATTCATGCTGTTTTCTAGATAGCAAAGGTGTCATCTAGAGAGCAGCAATAAGTGTTAAAACTTCATTGTGTTCAGATATGTACTGTAAATATGTCACTAAATTTATCATATTAAAAAAATCTCGTACTTTTTTGTATTCTATACTTTTTACCACATTTTTATCTATTTCGCAATTATTCTTTGTTTTCTTTGAGTTGTTTCTAGCGCTAATGCTTCCCACGAGTGCTCTAGTAATTATTAAAAATGAAATACTACTGTCACGTATATTTTTTTTATCGTTATACATTTTAGTTTACTCATTATTTTGCATTCAGGTTTCTGATGCTGGAGAGTCATCACAAAAAGGTTGATTGTTAAAGATGGTTATGGTAGACCATGAGCTATTCAAAAAGTCTTGAAGGGCAATATGGGTTTCAGGAATGTATCTAAGGTCTACAGTGTTTCTCAAAGGGATTTAGAGAACATGGGGAAAGAAGCTCGAAAGAAGAATATTCTTTTGAAGCAAAGTCTGTTAAAGATCAAGGAAGATTAAAAAAAAAAAAAAAAATTTAAGAAAATAAAAATTGAATTCTGCAATTTTGAATTCAAATTATGTTTTTCGCAATCACGAGTTGCAACAGGACCCTGCTCATTGTGGACTATTGTTTCTAGAAACGGCTCCTGTCCCCCCCAAGCCTGCCCCTCCTTCTGGGCTGTTACGTGTGTATAATTGTGTGTGTATGTAGGCGCGTGCGTGCATGTGTAGGCTTGTATGTGTTTGTAGAACTGTGTGTATGAACGTAGGCGTGTGTGTATGTGTGTAAAGGCTTGTGTATGAGCGTGTGTGTGTATGAGAGTGCGTGTGTGTAAGGCATGGACGTCACCGACCAGGAGAAACTGATTCCAGGAGGTAGTGCTCGGAGCCGCGCCTGCAGAGGCCGGTGGGCGGTGGTGCTGCAGAGGCTCCTGGTCCAAGCTGAAAAAGGCACGGACATCAAAAACGATCAACTGAGAACAATAAGCAATCGTGATTGCTCAAAAAAGAAAAAAAAAAAAAAGATCTGAGGATGTCCGAAAGGAGGAATTTATACAAAATGTTATTCTTTATAATCCTTCTCCCTCTAAAGATAAAAACTCCCCAGAAAGTAGAAAAATCAGTGATAATACCTGATGAGGAGAAGGATGATAAGGACTCTTGAATTTTTTTTACTGACTTGCATGCAAATTTAAAAGACAAAGAAGGGTGGACTCGGAGTTCAACTGATGTCGAGGTTGGGGACATGAAGCTTACTCAAGTGCAGAAATAGATGATGCAAATTTCATACTCGTGACTTTTGCAACGTGTTGAAAATATTGAGCAGTAGTTAGTTAATGTCTGCTTGAAACATTGTGAATACTTGTCTTGTATTTTGTCATTTTATTTTCTCTTACAAGTGTTCTTGATAAAATTTCGATTCAAATCTCAATGTTGATTGTTTTACATGAATACCCCATTCCACCTTACTGGTTGTTCAAAACGAGAACTTTTTTCTTTTTGAAAGAAATTAACATACGGCTCATACTAATTATTATTTTACCTAAGAATCTCTAGTTATGAAAGTCTAGGACATATTCCAAAGGAGAAAGAAAAATAGTTTGAATTTCTTCGTCTTTAAAAGTTTATTATTAGTGAGACCTATGTTAGGAGTTCTCTCTAGTTCTAGAACCTTTTTTTTCTTTTTACAATAGGGTAGAAGTTCTTTTTAAACCTTTAACATGCAAATGCCAATTTCATGGACGATTTGTACCTGACCAAGTTGTATTCTTGAATTCTAAAAACCTCATTTTAAAAAGATGAAGTACTCAAACTTGATTCAGGATGGAAAAAAAGTTACGACCGTAGCGAAAGAATATGGTAAATTATATTTTCATTTGAAACAAAAACACAACAAAAGAAAACTTCGCTTTCGTTTATTAAGGGCTATGTAATAAATGTGTTACACTTTTAATCAGCTCATTTAAAAATGCTCCCTTAAAAAATCCCTAAAATTTTATATGAAAATACTTCAAAATTTCAGCGAACAAACGTTTGTACCGTATTTTCTGGGGTAACAATGATTTAGTGCTCCCTTTCAAAATGAGTTAACTGGATAAATAACACAATTTCGAACAGCTGTATCTGTTTTACAAACCAAATAAACAAAACAATATATATAACGTGCATAGTACTAGAATGGAATATTCAATTGGCTGAAAAATTTTATTTTTATTTCTATCCCCTTTTGGTTTACAGGGGTCTAAAAATGTAATTTTTCTCAATTTTCTGATCTTTGAGGGACTGTAATTTATAAAGGGTAAAAAAACGCAATTACAGCTATATTTTCTCATTAATGTGACTCCAGTGATTAGTTTTTGCCATATTTCACTTTGTTTTTATACCCTAAGGCGAGTTATGATCCTTTGAAATGAGTAAAAAGTTTTGCATTTGACCTTGAACTTTGTCCTGCTGCCATTATTTTAGTTATTAAGTTACAGCTACATAACTCAGTGAGTGAGACTATTATCTTATGTACTTTAACATCAAAATGTAAAATATTCTGTCATGATTGTTATTCAATTAGATTTAGGCCAAATTGCAGAGGTCTAAAAGTCCCATTTTTGACTACGAAAATTACTTTTGATAACCTTTAAAAAATCAAGGGTTAAGGTTAGAGAAAAAATAAAAGTGGTTTTAAACATCATTCATATGCATCTTTTTGGGATATGAGTTTCAAAAAAATTAAAAATGGTCGAGCGAACTCATCCGTTGAATCTGTATGGAATGACTCGGTAACAGTCCACAGGTAGCGCATACTTTTAGTTGTTAAGTTAGTTATCTTATTTTTACGCATTTGTCACTGCTGATTTGAAGTTTGCGTTTCTTATAATCTCGAATTATCTTGAACACTATTTTTAGTTTTTTTCAATCTGCCTCGCAGACTAATGGAAAAAATTCTTCTCCCGGGGTAGTAGCTGGTATCAAATGTCAAAGAAGAGTATAACTTCGCTGAAACATGGGTATAATTGTTTAACTTCATTCTACTGTTATCACTAAAAAGTGGGATTATTTTAGGACTTAGATTTTTTCTCAATCATTTGTTTAACTGAATTGAATAGTGCTTTCAAGCCATTAGCAAGTTTCCTACCTTGAGCATCACCGTTGGGTCAAAAAAAACTTTTCTTTCTGTGTTGCGAACATCCCCCGTGAGCCTTATCCCATATACAAAACTTGAGCACTTCATGAATGATTTTTTGCTATTATGTGGCACATTAGGGTAACTTTTCTTCAAAAATAAATATATAAATATTACATGGGCACTTTGTCCCTTTTTTTTGCTTGAATTGATGTACTTACAATTATTTTAGTTTGTTTAAATTTCGTACCTTTGGTGACAATTTTTTTTTTAATGGGGGGTAGAGAGACCAGCTACAGTACCTTAATCTTAAAGAGTAGTTTATATTTGACGAATTTCAACATACTTTTTCATTTTGTTCAAGAAAAGGAAAAGAAGTCAAAATAGTATTTATTGAAAAAAAAAAAGACAGTAACTGTTAAAAAGACTGTCTGTCTCCTTAACGTTCATAAATACGAGATGATGAAATTAGGTGTTTTGGCAATGAATTTTTTTTACAATAGAGATTTCAAACAATAACAATTACAGATTCAATTCTTTTTCTTGCTATTAGGAACGCGCTGGGCTAAAAGGTAAAAAGAGTAAACCCTTTTATTACTTTCAACTAGCGATAATTCGAAGCCAGAAAACTTGTTTCTTCATTCTTACATTAAGTATCCATGATAAAGCAATGTTGCTTTTTTTTTCATTTTTAGAACAGAAATACATCAAAAAATCGAATTTTTATTATTAATAGGAGCACACAAGATAAGCAATCCTGATTACCGAATAGGCAAACTAGGCCGAGGTCTAGGGCTGCCAAATGGTGGTATTACTTTTGTCAATGGCTAAAATTGTAAAGTTTGAGTACAGGGGGGGGGGGGCACAAAAAGGATTTAGCCTGGGGTTCTTCGATACCTTAATCTGACTCTGAAGGTAAGAATATTAATAAACAGAAAAAAAAAGAGTCTGACCTGCTGTTTTCAATGACAAAACTGTTCGGATAAAAACTGATACTGAAAAAGAAAAAGTTCTAGGCAAGAAAATTATCAACTAAGGTTAAAAAATACATATGAATACACTTCATACGACAGTTACAAAAACTCTTTGTGTTTTTAGACTTAAGGTATGAAAGGAATGTACCACTTTTTCACTGAACTCTCTTCCCAATTTAGGTAACATTACCATCGTGTTCTTTCCGTTATGTGAGATAAATATTGCCTGAAGGGGCATTAAAGTTTCATTCTTTTGTGATCGTAAATGAACAGATTATGTCCGTAATCTTTCCTTTAGATTGCAAACAGGTTGTTTTGCTCTAATTTATTTAGAATGGGTATGTGGCATTTAAGAAAGAATTTTAAACTGCATCGAACAAGATTTTCTTTTTTTTTCTCTTTCATTTGTTTCAACGGCTGTAATGATTTTATGTTTTTTTTTTCTTACTTTTCCGTTCCGGAATTTTGAAATGGACGGTCTTATCTCCTATTCAAGCAGTCATTTTGAATTCATGTCAGGCATTATTAAAATGTGGTTCCGGAGTAAAGAAGAGATACATTGTTTTTAAAATGGATGTTGCAAAGGAAAAACAGCACAGTGAAAGCGATAAACATTATTACGCTTTTAGTCGGTAAAAAAAGCCACTCAGGAGTAAACAAAGTTTTACATTAGGAGTTCATCAAGTCATTAGAAGTTGAAGAAGTAGAAACTCGTTATGATTTCAATTTTTTCTTGAGTGGAGATTGAACCCCCTTTAAAGTGTAATGATCTTAAGGGATTAAAACTTTTGTAAGAGAGAAATACCAGCAATATTGCTTGACTGCTAAGTGTTGTTTGACAAAACAAGAAGAAAAAGGAAGAATAGGAGAGTGAGTTCAAGTTAAAGGAAAAAAAGTTATTGTTTCTGTGATAATGATGTTAGTAATAATATAAAAAAAAGCACTGTAGAAATCGCCTTCATAACAATATAAAATGAAATACCCGCTACAACGAATACCAATATAACAAAAGATTCGTTTCAAAGAAATAAACTTTTAAGTCCCAATTAACTGCCATTACATTGCTTAAATTCCATTACAACGAAATTTTTGTTACAACGAAGAAAAATTGCAGTCTCTTGAAGTTCGTTGCAACGAGATTTCCGTCTAATAGTTTTCTATCGCAACTTTTGCAGTGTGCACGGATTTCTTCTTACTTTATCTAGACCGTTTTGCATCCCGTTATTCAATTTTACTTTGCTTTCTTTATGAATCAAAACAGGATGTTTTTGAAGGGAATGTCATGCAGTTGCAATGAATCCATTATGATTTTGTTACGTTTTAAAGCAACAGTTTAGAAACATTCTGCCTTTTAGGATTGCAAGCAAGTGCATTTTAACCATCTGAAACAAATTCCTGAAAAAGATTATGTTGACTGAAAAAAAAAAAAATAATAATAATAATAAACTCATTGAATTTCTTAGTTGTCTGTTGTTTCTGCTTATAAATGTTTTCAATGATCCTCTCTTGAAAGAAGTATTTACCAAACATCAGTTAATATATTACTGCCAAAGAGAAATCTTTTCGTTAAAATTATCATTATTTTTTGTAATGATACCAAACCAATGAAATGAAAATTAAACATTATGTTACATCTCAAAGATATACTTAAAAAATCCAGCCAAATATTTACATTTGGAGATATCCTTTAATTACAATCAACTTTTGATAACACGGAAATCCCAAGGAACCGGCTAAAATGATCGAGTTATTGGTATTTCGAATTATGGGAAGTTTTCACAACAGTCATGAATTTGGACCCAAGGAAAACTTCGAGATAAATGAATATTCGAGTTATAAGCTTCGAGTTATCGAGGTCTGACTGTATAATGTTTTTCTCAGAGCTGCGAACTGTTTTTGCGGTAAAGGAGTTGGAGTTGGGAGTCGAAGGTTTAAAATTTCAAGAATCGGAGTCGGTTATCTTCCCTCAAAGTCAGCAACTCTGACTGGGTTTGTGGAGTCGGAGTGGGACTGATTTTGGGGTAAAAAAGTCGAAGTCGTAGTTAGAGTCGGAGGCTCTAAAAATCCCGAAGTCGGAGTCGGATTCTGTCATTTCTCTTCCGACTCCGCAACTTTAGTATTCCCCCATAAAGAGATCAGCTTTGTGTGTTTGATTGTAAAACATAATCAAAAATTCAGTTAGAAGAAAAACTAGGTTGTGATAATTTACCTCACTGCATTTATCCTACTTTTCATATCATTTATCAAACGAAGATAGCAATACACCTAATGCTTCATGATACAAATTCACTCTAACATATAAATTGTAATGATTTTTATGCTTGTGAACTTTGCCAGACACCGCGTAATTCGAGAAGTCCTTCCACAAGCCGTCTAGATAAAATCATTTGTTACCTGAACTGCATGGCAATTTCCAATCATCGGTCCAATCATCGGCATTGTGTAAACTATCCATTTCTTTGCCTCAAGCATTACCGCTAAAATCCATTAAAAAGGGGTCCATTAAGCATTTTCTGCTGTTGGGCTCTCTTCCAGACAGGACTAGAAGAAATGAGAAAAATATGTACAAGGTTTTTTTTTTTTTTTTGGTTGCTATGCTCTTTATGTTACTAATTTTCGGGGAGTGGAGGGTTTTTCTTTTGATCTGTCAGTCTTGAAGTGGAAAGCTTTTTTGTAAGGCTAAAGGGCTCCTATACATACAATCTGACCTTTCGTTTCGAACTCCGTTTTAGCAGCATTAAGGTTTTGTTGTGCTTTTCTGTTCGGTAGTACAGTGGAAGCCCGTTAATTGACTCAGTGGTTAATCGAATCAACTGCTTTAATGAATCAAATCGTCAATACAAAACAAAATCCAACTCTATTGAATTAGCTGCTTTATTGAATCAGTCGTTTTGTGGAATCAAAACTGTTTAGAACAAACGTGATTCATATAAGTGGCGGAGACTGTATTAGTTTTGAATAGTGTGAAACTCAGGAAGAAAACATTTTAACTGTGGCCCAATCGTGTTTTAAGGCACCTAAATGGTGAATATGAGTCAGATTGAGTTTTACAACTGCTCAAGCTAAAACCAAATATGTAATGCAAAACTATTACTTTATCATTAACTAACTTATTATTTTTTGTTTGTTGAGGTTGGCTCAGTATTTGTTGCTTAGCTGCATATAGCTTGTGCGAAAAAAACTTTTATCTGTTTCAGAAATCTTCTGCGTCAAAGAGTTTGTTATTTGAATTGAATAAGAAAAAATTATTTCTGAAAAAGAACTGATACAGCAAAAATGTTCATGGAGGAATGTTTACTGTTCAGATGACCTATGTTTACTAACAGTCTTCAGTGTTTTATATGAATGTTCTTTCATTTCGTTCATTATCAGTCTCATTAAAACAATCTCGTGTGACTTTACAAACTTAATATTTTCTAACGCGTTGACTTGTAATTTTTACTTTTCTCTTCCGCTTAAAATAGAAAAAGTCTGGTCTGCTGTTAGAATTTAATCCAATAAAATCCTTTGTAAAGGAGAACTGAGGCTGCTAAAAAGTTTATGAAGGAATGTTCACAGTTCAGATGACTTATGCTTACTAACAGAGTCATCAGTGTTTTATCGGAAATTTCTTTCAGTGTGTTTGTAAAGTCTCATTAAAACAATCTCATGTGACTTTACAAACTTACTATTTTACAATTCGTTGACTTAGAATTTGTTACTTAGTTTGTGATAGAAATTGCTTTTGTCTACTTAAGAAATCTTGTGCTTAAATAATTGTCAGTGGTTTGCTGTTAGAATTTAATATAATACAATTGAGGCCCCTAGTTTCAAAACCGGATACTTGTAGGAGCGGACAAACGCTCAACTTGTTAAAAGTCCGGTTTTGAAACTGAGGCAGACCTTCCCGCCCCATTTCAAGGGGGAAAGAAGCGGTTTTTGAACCTAATATTGAGCAGGCAAATAGGCCTTATGATTCTCTACAAGATTAACAAAAAAAAAAAAAAAAAAAAAAAAAATGAAAATCCGAATTTTTTGCAAGTATCCGGTTTTGAAACTAGGGGCCTCAATTCTTTGTAAAGGGAACAAAAGGGGGAGCAAAAAAAAAAAAAAAAAAAAATGATGGCGGAATGTTTGCAGTTCAAATGACTTACGCTTACTAAGAGTCTTCAGCATCAATCAAATGCTCTTTCAGTGGGTTCATTATCAGTCTCAATGAACTATTCATGTGACATCACAAGCTTAAAATTGGTTCAATGCATTGACTTTTAACGTGTTATTTAGTTTGTTTCAAAAATTGCTTTTGTCTACTTAAGAAATCTTTTGCTTGAAAAATAGTCAGTGGTTTGCTGTTAGAATTTAATTCAAGACGACTCTTTGTAAAGTATAACTGAGGGAGCAAAAAAGTTGATGGAGGAATGTTTACAGTTCAAATGACTTATGCTTACTAAGAGTCTTCAGTATCTATCGGAATGTTCTTTCAGTGTGTTTATTACCATACTTATTAAAATGTTCCCAAAACTTTTCAAACTTACTACTTCCCGATGCATTGGCTCGGAGTTTTTTACCTACACAGGATACAGCTTGTATTAAAAAATTGATCTGTCGATGTCTGATATCTTTTGCTTGCATTACCATCTACAGACTTGTTTCTTGAATTTAATCCAATAAAACCTCTTATGAAAGGGATCTCATAGAGCAAAAACATTAATAGAGCTTGCAATTAAGATGACATATTTACTCACAGATCTTTCATTACTGTTAGAATGTTCTTTCAGCCTGTTTATTTTCAGTTCAGACGTCTTAAAGGGGTCCGGGACACAGAAATCGTCAAACTTTGAATTTGTTTTTATCATTTAAAAAAAATTCCGTTTTCTGCTTAAAGGACGTTTATATCTTGTTTCAATCTTAGTTAGAACGAAAGATATAATTTTTTTGTTGCATGCATTTAATTAAATGCGTTTTTCTACATGATGCAATTTTTCTCAATTTTTTGCATTCAAACTCTTATAAGTCAAGAACTGATAAAGATAAAGTAATGAAATTTGGAACATATCTTTTTCAAACAGTTTACTTTAATTTTTTTCGGAAAATTTGAAAATAACTTTTATTGCAAAAAATGTGATTAAAATAAAGTTTCTTTTAATTTTTTGAAATTTTTCTTCAAATATTTTCTATTTTTTATTGAATAAATATTTAAATTGCCGAATAAAAATTATATATTTGTGCACAATTTTTTGAAAAAAAGTCTGAAAATTGACAAGGACTATTTAGAGTTTCAACAATTTAAGGAAACCATATTTTTTTTAAATAAAAATCAAATAAGTTTTTTTAAAAATATTTTGGTTGTGATTTTGCTTATTAAATAGATGGTGAATCAATGCAAAAAATTTCAAAACTCTAAATTGTTTATTAATCAATTTTTCAAAATGTGTCCCGAACCACCTTAAAATATAATTATAGGTCATCACCAACTTACAACTTTCGTAGAAATCTTCGAGTACAGTATTTACCACATGTGTGTAAAGTCAATTTTTCTCCAAAAGAAATCTATTTTTTTTGTAAAGCATTAAACATTTTTAAAAAATAGTTTCACCTATCTCCTGACGCAATAAACATCATGAAATCCGTTGGAAGCTCCACAGGAATATTTTAACAGGATCAATTAACTATATCTTTATTTAGTGAGAATTGCAACTTTTCAAGGCTCCTTTGACTGTACCCTAATTTGCGCAAATACTTCAAATTGCAGACCACCCAGATTTTCCGAAAGGTTTCCTCCATCGCAGGGTGTCCCTTTGCATTCGTTGAAGTAAATGGATGATTATGTCAATGCAGTTTTCGTTTCCGTTTTTTCTGTAGACTTCCTCTATGGGTGATGTAATTGAGTATCTCATTAAACAGAGGTCTGATGAGAGAAACTTGCCTTTGTAACAAAAGCGTAAATTACTGGTTGTCCTATATTTGTGCTCTTCCGGAGTTGGAGTGGTTGCTGTTAAAATGTATTTTGGGAAAACTGAAGCCGAAATTTGTACTGCATGTTGGTATTTAGAGTCATTTTCATTCAACGTTGGAGTATTCTTGTACTTATTTCATGTATATATTACCGTTAAAGTATATAATGTAGTTGTTTTATGGAATACCTAGTTATTCCATGAAATAACTGATCGTGTCCGTTAAAGTGTGGAAAATGCTATTAATTTGACACATTAGCTACTTATTCTATGAAATAACTAGGTATTCTATAAATTAACCAATGAGAGACTGTTAAAGGGTAAAATAAACAATTTATCTAAAATGAAATAACTAGGTATTCTATAAATAAACTAATGATAGACAACTAAAATTAAAATGTAGCAATTTATCTAATTTATGCAGCGTATAAATGCTATTTATGGAAACGTACCATGAAATCATTTGTTACAACAAGGATTACTAAAATGACACTTGGAATTACAAAGAACATTATTTCTAAACAGAAACTGGCACCAAAACGCTAAACAAATTCCCTCCGTATGTCATGCAATAGTTCATAAATGCAGTAGGGGTGGGAGGTAAATGTATCTGTCGTGCAAGATACATGATTTGGATTATTTTACACTAACAGACTGCAGATCGTTATTCTATGAAATAACAAGTTAAACCATGAAATACAAGAGAGTTTTACACTTAAACGGACACGATCAGTTATTCCATGAAATACCTTGGTATTCTATATAAAAAACGGATTTCATACTTTGACAGCAACATATACATTAGCGTTTCATGCTTTATATATGAAGTTTCTTAATTTCACACTTAGTCCTCCTGCTTAAAGAAACAAACAAATTATAAAATAAATAACGTGGACTAAATCAGTTAAATAGCAAGCAAACTAATATAACTAAGTCGTAAACAATTGAAATGTTTTGTAAGAAATATCACTTCAATTTCAGAGTTGCGGGAAAAAAATGTTTTTTAATTAAAAAGATAATAATAGTAATATACTGAATTGATTTTGTTACCTTTCCGTTTTCTAACATCATCGAAACATATGTTTGGAGAAACATTTTAACAGCTTTAAATTTAAAAAGTACGGTTTATGATATGTTCTCATTTGTTTTCAGTAATAACGCTTGTTTAAATCAAATGTACCTTATGGGACAGCAGAAAAAAATGTTACATTAGTTCTCTGCTTTCAAACTTTGAGCATCTCAAAATTTGCTAAAATACTGTTAAAAATTTTAAACATTCACATAAAATATCGAGCAGAATACTGCTTCTTTCAATAAAAGCCTGTGGACTGACTGTGATAGCTTTCTCACAAGGCTATTTATCAATATGTAAAATGCATGAAACTGTAAAAGCTTGATGCAGAGGAAAAGGGTGCAAAGTGCAATAGCGGGAAAAATGAAATGGTGAAATATTTACTGTTTTTTTTTTTTTTTTAGCGCAACCTATCTTTTATTATTTAAATTATGTATTAACACAAGCAGTCTATTCCAGTCGGGAAAATATTACATCTGAAAATCAAAACATATGATAAGACAATCCATTTTTAAAAATTGCACATCATATTCATTGTAATATTTTGTTAAAAATCATGAATTAATTTTGTTATTAAAGATGATCAAGTTCTAGTTATTGATATTTTGAGTATTAACTAAAACTTACTAATGCTCCGTGAGGTATTTATTTATTTATTTATTGCTGAGATTAATTCTTTTTTAAATGTTTTGTACACTCAGTCAAGAGCATGCGGGGAGAAGTGAATGGGCCAGAGGGAAATAGCACATTTCATTTACTTATTCAATCTTTTATAAAATCACTAACGTGTTCAATAATTAATTAGTTTATTTACATTAATTAGTTTAGTAATTCTCTTATTTATTCATTTGTTCACGTATTTCCTTAATCATTCACTCTTTTACTCACTCATTTATATTTTCTCATATATTAATTAATTTATTTATTTATTCGCCTATTATGTCATTATATAAACATTTATTCCTTTATTTATTCATTTATTTCATCAAAAATACTTTTAGTTATTGAAAAGAAAATATTTCGCTAGAACGTTATTTCTCACTTTGTCCCATGGAAAAAAATGCGCGAAAAATTACAACTTTTTTTTAAAAGTAGAAGTTAAAAAAAGGTTTTTAAAGGAAAGAAACTACGTTTAAACTACATTTTTCATTCTAAATGTAATGTAATTTCAGTATGTTCATCTTGAAAAGGGTAAATTATTTTGACTATGTCACCTTGTCCCACGTTCCCCTAAAATACGTCAGTAAACATTTTTACTTTCCAAAAGTTTGCTTCAACTATTTATACATATTTTTCGTTTACGAAATAAATGCTTCCAAGGATAAATCAATTTACCTTTTTAATCTTTAAGTTTAGTAAATGAATTTTCTTACGAGTTTTCACCAATATTTCTATGATTGCTTTTCTTTTACTGGAGTTGAAGTCGAGAAAAACGAGAGAGCGCAGAAACGAGAAATTAAATAGGAAAATGAAGAATGGTTTGATATTTTGCAAAAGAATACAAGTCCTGCTTGAGAAAAATCAAGAAATATTGTGAAGCGTTTTTAAAAACAGTATCTAGTTCCAAAAAATGATTGCAAAGCAAAAATGATTAAAAAAATAGAAAGAAATAAAAAAAAGAGGTTTCTTAAAACGTAGGGGAAAGGGGGGGGGGAAGCACATGTGAGCAGGGGGCACTTGAGAACATGGTATATTTTAATAGGATAAAGTCAAGCAAAAAAAAATTGAAAATTTCTCAAGTGATGGCACTACCAGGCTTAATTCTTGACCAAACTTTCAGATCTTCTTCAGCACTTGCAAGATCTTTTCAATGAATATTCTTTTGCGAAATGATTGTTTCTTACTTAACAAAGAGCACAAAAAGTACTTAAACGACATGGCATCAATACATTAAGATAAAAAGTGAACTTTTACATACTTTTTTTTAACCACTGTCATTTAAACACAATAAACGTTTACAAATGCTATCTTGAAATTGCTATACCACCTTGAGCTGCTGTGAAATATTTCTTGTGCCGTGACAAGCCCTCGGGCTCTGATTCCTTTTATTGATGTGGGCCTGGTTCGAAATATGTTAATTGCAAATTTCAGGGTGCAAATCTGATCAACAGGATGTTTTTGGGTCGTTGGAATGCTGCTACATTAATTTCGACTCTGAAAAGAAGAAAGGGAGAAATGAAAGCACAAGAAAGCGAGGAAGTTTAGAGTAGATGTCATTTGGAATGCTTTTTGCTTATGATTGTTCAATGCTTTGTATATGTAATTTGGAAATAAGGTTTCTCGTTCTATTCAGGAAAATCGGTAGTTTGTATTTTAGAATTCCGTAAGGAAAAACTAATCGTATGTTATTGAAAAATGTGTTTTTCCTGAAAAAGCTTATTTTCTAGGTAATTTCATAAACCTTTTTTCCATTTGAAAGCATTAGTTAATCATTCACTGGCTTAATATCTGCAAAGATTAAAATACTTTTTAAAAGAAATTAATGGAAAAAATTCTGTATATCACACCTGGAGGGGGGAAGAGGCTGTTTTCCAGTATCTTCTCAATTTATCTGTTAAAAATACTTTTAAGGTAACTAAGCTCAATAAGGCCCACCTAAGGCTCATTGACAAAAATTTCTTTCATTTATGAGCTCAACTGGCTCCAAATTTTGCACATTTACTTTATGTCTCATGAAAAAAAAGGAAAAAATATGTTCATATGAAACTAGGACCATGTCAAGTTTTAGTTATGTTTTGCAGAAGTTTTTAAAAAGAAGGCTGTTTATCCTTAATAGGAACACGGGTCCACGATAATTTCACTCAAAAAACTCAAAAGAAAAAAAGGCTATTTAACTCAAAAATTTGAAAAATTCTTTGTTCTCAATGTAAAAACATATTAAACCCCATTTGATAAACTCAAAAACATTTTTCCGAAAATTCCATATTTATTTCAATGGAAAGGAGAAAGATCAATCGTCACATTTGGAGGCACTGTTAAAACTTTATTTTTATTTTTTTATTTTTTATTTATTTATTTATTTTTTTACTTTTACGCACAGTTCGTACAAATATGTGATGTGTATGCAGTACAGGATCAAATCCTCCAGCCAATTCTTCCGTGTTTCAATAAGGACACCAGAGTCCTAATAAAGCCAATTATGGCCATATTGGGATGCAATCTATTTTTCTACTGTTATCGAAAATCGATCCGAGAAAGAGAGGGAGAGAGAGAGAGAAAGATGGTAATTGATTTGAAAAAAAAATCAATGTTGGTACACAAAAGTCTATGTTCGGTTAGATAAAGTGGAACCTCATACATGAGTAACGCTAAAGCTGTAATCAAAAAAATTAGTTTCGAAAAAAAAAGATTTTTTTTGAATGCAATTATTAATTTCAATCGATAAAATATCTTTTAAATATGATTGCAAAGCACTTGAATTGAAGTTTTCTTGCAGAATCCTACTTATTTTTCTCTTCGTTTTCATTACGTGCATTAAAATGCACAGTTATGAATACGCCAAGCTATACATATTAATCACGACATTCAGAATAAAGCATAACCTTTAATCATCCACACATCTTAACCTTTTCCTTTTGTGTACAATATAATGCCGAGTGCCGAGGCATTACGTGAATCATCCGCCTAATTTTTAACATCGAAATATCTAATAGTGTCGAAACGCAGGTGTGACATATATCTCACATGAGCGTTTTACCCTAACAGCTTTCACCAGTGAAAGCATTTCGCAGTTGAAAGCGAGTTTCCGTGACTAAATGGCGGGCGTTGTAAATTCGTGACAGCGTCCAGCAAGCTGCGATGCCTTACACCGAAAAGGAAAAAGGTCACGATATTAGTTATCTTTTTCTGAATTAGCCATCCGTCTTTTTGTCAAAGTGTCTTTTCAAGAGATTAAAAAAAGAAAAGTATAAAATGTTACTGATAGCTTTTCGATCGAACGAGTCTCGGCCACATAAAGATGCCTGGTGTTGACAGCATGACCCAAAGAACACTTTCACTGAGTAACAATAATCGAAGGTGAGCCGTTTGATTAGGAAAACAAAACATAATCGTAGGTCCGGTCTTATTAAGTCAGTCACGGGCAGTGTTGATTAGTAGGCTTATACCACCCATGCTTCGAGGCATTTTGTTGCTGTTAAAGGTAAAGGAATGTTATCAAAGAACTTAGAAACGACCTTAATTTAAATTAATTTTTCTGGACAATTTTGCTTAAACTTTGTGCTCCAGTTTGTCTAGCAGCCTTTGTTCTACATAAATTAATCAAGTCAATTTAATGCATATGTTAATACTTACGCTAACCAAATGTCGTGTGAACTTTATGACAGTTGTTAGTAAAACTATATCATAGGGGATAACTTTCAATTTCATTCAAAAAATCTTAATTCAAAATTAAACTTTATAGTAACTGTAATTATAAAGTTATATTTATTATAAAATTCAATTTTAAATTTAGCGTATAAAAGCTGAATTTTTAACAATTTTTTGTTTATTAACATTTTTACTTAACTGTACTGCTTTGAGACGCATAGTAACTTTTTGGCTCTAGTTTATGTTGAAACACATTTTTCGAAATCTATTAGCCTCAATCTTTTATTATTCACGACCCAGTTTTCCATAGCAATTTTCATTGCACTCCCATCCTTACCCTTCTCATAAGCTAACAGCATAAATAATAATATAACATAAATTTTAAGTTTTTTATAGTTAAAGCTACATTGCGACCGCAACTAAAAATCAGATCTTAAACTATGGAAAGACGTTTTTTATTCTAGAGCTAGTTATTTTTAGCTAATAACTGAAGACACATCAATTCATTATGCCTTAATGATTATTAAAAGTTAATTATAAAGCAGCTATGATGTTATGCTCTATCATTCAAAATTTGCGTTGCACAAAATTAGATATTTGTTTTTGCTGAAGTTGACTTCTCTCATGTAAATAAAGACTTAAAATCCCCAAAGAAAGATTCAAAATGACACTCATAACACTAAACGTGCTATCATAAAAAAAAAATCACAAGAACCAGTAACGATTACGCAAAAATGTAACGTTGATTGGTATTCATAAGTATCAGGTAATTATTAAAGTAAGCGATAAAGTAAAATCTCGTTTCCTAATTTCTTTGATATAGGGGAACTTTTTTGATTATTCATTTTTTTACTTAACTCTTAATTAATCTTTAATGGTATGATTTGAATGTAACTTTCAAAAGCGATTTATTTCCAATAAAAATGAGAAATTTTCTAAATAATACTTATTGTCATCAAAAATTATCACAACTTCTTTAAAATTATGTTAAATATCATTAGAATAAAAAATTCGTGCACCACGATACTTCGAAAAATTACGAAACTACAAAACTATGTACTTCTCGACTATGTTAGTTCTTGCGCTAAGATAGTCGCAGGCCATTCATTTACAAGTACTGAGTTTATTACTCACAGTTCGCTTTAATGCTTTTTCTCTGCTGTTCATTCGAAACATATTGATTGAGTGCTTTTTTCGAAACATATTTTTACTGATTTTTTAAGTGACTATTTTGAATAAAAAAATAACTCGGAACCCCCTTGATTGATCTTTATTGAACCCGGGGGTTCTGCCGAACGCAACTTAAGAAACACTGCATTACTTCAACCCTTTTTTCAAGTATTTTATTATATCAGTATGACCATGTGCATTTTATTATGTCGGAAAATATTTTGTTATACTTTTCTTTCAGTAAATTAATCAAGTTTATCAGGATTTTCTTTATGTTTACGCCTTATATTTACTTATATCTTGCCCCCTCCCCGCTCTAGGGAGTGCGTCTCACAGGTTGAAAACCGCTGCATTAGTCAAAACACTTAATGCCGATTTAGCTAACTAGCACATTTTGGAGGGTATAGCGCCAGCAGATGAACTGGCAACGGAAACAGAAGACTTTCTTTTGTAGTAGGCAGGAATAGCGATAACGGGCAGAAACAAAAACATTTTTACTGTTTGCGCGTTTTTGCTGAGCCTACCTATTACAGAAGTAAGTGTTCTCTTTCCGCTTCTAGTTCATTCGCCATCTCTTAATTGTCTAACTATACTGAGAGTACCAAACCCAAGCACTTTGTGCTACGGATAGTTCACGAGATAACTCATGCTTTTAGTCTGTGGACCAAACACGGATATCACTCAAGTTCGTTTACCAACCTTTGGAACAATATGAACTTGCTTCATAGCGATTATTCTTTATGAACTCAATAATAAAATGTAATGTTCCTATTGGTGGTGTGACATTGATGAAGAAACATCGATGTTAAAAATTAGAGTATCTATGTTATCGATACATCGACCCAAAAACATCAATGTTTTCAAATATCGATGCTCTAAAGAATCTAACTTTTTAATGTATATTCTTGAATAATAAGCTATTAAAAATGTTTTGATGTTTTAGCGATTAATTGAGGGGGTAGGGGAGGCAATAATATAGGTTCATACATATTGTAGAAGAAATCTATAATGAAAAACTTATGTTTATGTTTGTGGAAACTTTAGAAACAATCAACATTTTTTTAACATTGCGCTGGAAAAAAAGGTTGTTAACTGCAATATAAGTCTCATTCTACTGACAAATAAAAATAGAAAACTCTTTCTAATGTGGTAGATCTCGTAACAACTAACTAATAATGAAGCTTTCATCAGAACTGTAAAACGATAAAATTCAAAAAAAAAAAAAAAAAACCTGTTGTCGAGCGGAAAACATTGATGTTAAAAAAAAAACATTTACTTTTAGCAATCGATGGTAAAAATATCGATGTTAAAACAAAAATCTTTCGACGTTTCGAAAACATCTACATCGATGTCGCACAACTAGTTCCTACGCATGAACTGTATCATTAAGTTTTAAGTAACTGAAATTGGCCTTTTCGCAACAAATGTCGTCACACATAATATGCGTAATCTAAAAATTAAAAAAAATATTTTTAAACAGCAGTTTTCTACTTTATTTCATTTTACAATGTAAAATATCTTGATACATTTTAAAACACGTACTTTATTTGCTTTGTAATTTAATGCAAAAAGGAAGCCTAAAATTGTATTAACTCGATGTTGAGCGGACTCTTAATTTCGAGGTTTCGTTTATTACATTTGCCACTATATATTATTTTACTTTTCTCTGCACATTTCAAATCTTTGCCTTGCAGTTATTTGTTTTAAAACTATGAAATCAAACCTTAGTATTAATTATCCCTATGGGAAAAAGGAATATTTCAACTTCTATATTAGAAGTATGCCTCATTGATTTACCAATTTTTGTGAAAGCTTTCTTATCAGAATTACTATTGGACATTGTAGATTCTTTAAAATATGTAATGACAAATAACACTTTGATAAACAAGTATTTTAATTTGATGCTATCTTATACTGTCATAATTGTTATCCAGCAGATCTTACATTTTATTATTTTAATTTATTCAAGTATTCCTTTTGACAATCTCGGCAGTTATAGTTTCTGTATTCATCACTGCAAAATAGCAACAGGATTTTATTCCAGATCTAATGAAAAATAGCGTTTAAAACTGCGATGACATGAGGCGCTAATGATTAGCCTGCATGCTGTTTTTGTATTTTTAAAAATGAAAATACAGGCCATTTTATGACTATAGAAACAAATTTCAGTTCAATCGGCTTACTAGTTATATTTGAATTAATACTTAAAATCTCCCGATAAGCCCCGCCCCGAAATGCTGCTAGTTTCCCCACCTCCACTGATGACGTCAAGATTCACCTTCATCTTCTCCTTCTAGTCTTGTCCCCGGGTGACACGGGACGCTCGTGCGTGTGTAGAACATCTCTAGCATTCTCAAGCTCTCTGCCGAACTGCAAGTACTATATTGTACCTCATTGCAAATTCTCAGCATCTACAGCAAATTAAAGTTTTTTAGGGCACAAAGAGGAGAAGACGAAAACTGTGCTGCCATCAGCATGATGGGGGGGGGGGGGGGGGGGAGTGAGAGAGATATAAACTGAAAACTATCTTTTTCACTCTTCTACTGAAAAAATTATTTTATTGAAATTTGCATAATTGTTTATTAATTATTTAATATAGTTTTGTCTTTTAGAAAAGCTTTCCCTGAATGAAGCCTTCATAATGTTGAATTACAATGCTTATGAGAGGCAGTTTAAATCACTTC
Organism: Uloborus diversus; assembly: GCF_026930045.1. NCBI lineage: Eukaryota > Metazoa > Arthropoda > Arachnida > Araneae > Uloboridae > Uloborus > Uloborus diversus. The sequence continues at coordinate 30,569,505 of NC_072737.1, read as the reverse complement.
CCTTTCTTTTTTCATTCTTCGAGAAAGTCTTTCGTGTTGTCCATTTGCTCTGGGTTAAAGTTAGGAGAGGTTCAACAAAGTTTTAAATTTCATGAACTGAAAGATAATTTGCGATGTTTATCTCTCGAAAATTTAAGAGGCATAAAATTGTCATTGTTGTCCGCTTAATGTCAGTGAACCACGCAACTTTAAGTTAGAATGCAAATCATAGGTTGATAAAGAGCGAGACAGATTTGAATGCAAATTTAAACTTAAACATGAACTTAAAACTTTAAAGTGAGAGTAAAGAGATTTTTATTCGGCATGATCCAATGTTTCGCTTTTTTGTTTAATTTTTTTTAATTATACTAATTATATTTAACTTTCCAGTGATTAAAAATATATCCACCTGATTTAGAACTTATCCACATAAATGACCCTGATTCAAATCTATGACTTTCAGACATTGTTGCTTATACTGATATTTTTGATAAAAAGCTTCCTTTTGAATTCCATGTTAGCCTACTGACTTCGTGAAATTCAAATATCTCCACCAAAGTTTTTTGTAATACTTTAATTAATGAAATCAATATAATAAAAACCGTAAGAAAAAAACATTTTTTTAAAAACTTTACTTTACTGAAAAATGCTTTTAATAATAATGTTCCTTCTTTTTGTTTATGCTACATTAGACAAGTAGGGAATTGCCCAATGGAGTGAAGTGTAGCATAATTGTGTAACTGCATAAAGGCCACCTAAACTTTGAAAGTCTGATGGGATATATCCTGAAAATATCTAATGTAGTTTTTGCTTTTGTACTTTCTTGCTTTTTCCACATTATTTTTCATTTTATTTTTTTCAATATTGGTTCGTTCCTCTGATTTTAAAAATGTTTTCTTACCTGGCATCTTGTGTTTCCTGTGACTGTTACTTTTGCTTATTTATTTACTTGCCAGAATCCTCGAGTGGGCTCTTTTTTGAGTGATTTTATTTTACTCCCTTTTTTTTTCGTGTTTTAAGGCTCTAGGGGAAGGTTGCATGTTTCTGGAACTTTCCCACATGCATTACAGAAACAGCCTTGTGAAGAAGGGGTTGATCTTCCACCTGATGATGCACCATCCTTGCTTTATGTAAAATATGTGATATTTTGTATTTAGCCCTCCCCCCCCCCGTTTCATATTTTAATACTTTTTCCATATTGCAATTTCTTTCCAAGTGGCGGTTTTTTTAAACAAATTTCAGTTTTTTTGATAGTTTATGTTTTTTCTGAATATTTTTATAAACACGCTTTTGTTTCTGACAGATTGTCGCAGTCACAATACAGTACATATTGGTTATTTTTTCTTATAAATGAATTACTTGGGTATATAGGGAAGGATGTTTGTATGCCCCTCGTCCTAGGCCTTTGTATGCCCCTCCTCCATAGTGTGTAAGCGGCGATGCAAGCACATGTCGTGTTTGCATGAACACCTCCGAGTTTTAACCACTCCCAGCGAAGCAGCGGCATGGCGCAACCAGGCTTTAAAAAAAATGATACATTTCTTAAAAAAAAAAAAAAAAAAAAAAAAAAAAAAAGATTTGTAACTTTTGATTAGTTGAAGACTAGCTTATTTTTTTTATTGTCAATAATATTTATTTCCTTAATCTGACACCATCCACCTACAAACTACGATAGTCGTTTCGTTTGTTTCTTTTTAAAATTTCAGGTTATAATTTCTTGACTCGTGTGCTGACTTAGATATTCTATTCCAATAGAATAATTCCTAAAGATAACTTTAAAAAATTATCTTTAGGATGGCAATTAATTAGTCTATTAATTTAATCAGTTATTTCTTCATGTTTTATAAACGAATGTGCTGACTTTAAATTTGATAAGGTTAACTGTTTTATATGTATTTTTATAGTGACAGGTAGCTAACTATTCTAATCATTTATAACTTCATATTTGATTGGTAAATGTACCAAATCACAATTAGTTAAGCTTACCCGCTTTGGGCTCCCTGGCAGGGCGAAGTGAGTTTTTCAAATGTTTGTAAAGTTTGATAATAAATAAATATTGGGTTTGAAATAATAAAAAAATCACTTTTTATTTCGAAGTTCAAGAACCTTGCTAGGAAATAAAACAACAATTTTCTAAAACCTACCCGCTTTGGGTTACCCTTCCATATATATATATATATATATATATATTGCTTTCATCAAATCACTCTGCTAGAGCTCTTGTTTAAGGTAATTTTTAACTAGTCTTTAAGACTTTGAACTTAAGTTTTTAAAACTTTAACATATAGATTCAGTGAATGTACTTAATATGCTACATACGTCATATTTAATAGAATGCATTTTAGCAACATGTTTCGTTTCTTATCTCTAATGATATCGACAACCAAGAATCCTAAATGCTTTCGGAGCTAGTGCATTCAGCTGCAAGCAAGGTCAATACATTACACAGGTCATCATCCATATCAGACCAAGACAAATAAATTACCAACAAAAAAGCTCTTATCTAAACTGGTTCAGGGAATCACTTTCGGCACAGCAACAAACTGATGGGGCGTAAACCCGGTCTCTGCAACAGTGATCCTTTATCTTCAAGTATACGTTACACCCACCTCACTAAATATTCTTGTCTTTGGTGCTTTGTTGAATATCAAATGAGCAAGTTCAAGCAATTGTGAGATTCGTATTGAATTTAATGTCTTCGTGTGAAGCGTTTAGCGTTTCTTTGAATTAGTTTAGTTGGTGTTAATGCGTGGATTAATGATAGGGCTGGGATCGGGCAAAGGCGTTGATGGAATCTCAAGAAAATATTTAATCGCCACAGCTGCTGAATGTGAATCGCCATTATTATAACTTAATGGTCAATAAGCGGATGTTTGTTAAGGGAAGATTTTTTGGAGAAGGTTTAATCCTCTAAACAAATCGTTTAGTTATAATAAAGACTAATTTAAAAAGATTTCATGGAATTGAATGAGTATGCATTAGTATTTAATATAAATTGTAATTTCTTGTTCTAGTTCTACTGGATGACTCAGCCTTTTGATTGCACTATAACTTCAAATTCACGATTTTCATTGTGTTCAGAACGCATTCATCCATCTTACAAATATCGTTCAATTAACTCAGTAACCGATTTTGAAACATTTGAATACAATTATATGAATGAATACAGGAATTAAATACCCATTATAACTTCATCTCTAACGCTTTTGTGAACGGTTAGATTACTCAACGTTTTTAAATTGTATGATAGCTTGTTGTTTACGAATTCTCTTACCCAAGCATTGTTCACAAAGCAAACGGTTAATTTAATAATTACAATAGAAACTAGTCTTTCTGATAATTTTTTCAGGAATAATTCTTTTGAACTTGTTACTAATCCTGCGTAAAGAGTTTTGAAATAATTATCATTATAAGCGTTAATGTTTTGCAGTTAAAATAAATTCATTTTTTACTGACAACTTTAGTGTTTCTCAATATTTTCTCGAGGATCTTCAGTATGCCACTAGATTCGCAGAGGCATCACCTTCGACAAGACCCAGTACTGCCAAGAGTTAAAATTGGATAAAAAAAATTAAAATACATTTGAAATACAAAAGAGCAAACTGTCAAAAATGCCAACAACTCAATTAAATTTAACTCATAGATAATAAGGAATTATATAAATGTATTATACCAATACAGTAGAACCTCGCTATAGCAAACCCGGGATAAAATGCTTCTCCGGTTGTAGCGAACCTCTTTAATGGTCTGAATTGAAGTCCTATGTCATTAAGGGGACGCGGTACCAAACATCAAAGAAATTTTTATATTCATTTTAACTCAAAACTTTTTATGATTTTATGTTTATGATTTAATACAATAAAACAATTTAGCAAAAAAAGCCGTGTTAATTCATTATTTAATATAAAATTTAAAATTTTTAAATTTTTGAAATTTTTTAAAAAAAGTTATCTTTTACAATTTTTGTTGTATCGAATCCATTTTTTTTAAAACACTATTAAAATACTTTTACATAAAACTAGGTATTTTTTAAAATATCAGAGCTATAGAAAAATATTTATGATTTTTTTTTATGCAGTATGTCCAAAAAAATTGGAAAAAATCTCTAATTTTAAAGTTTGATTAAAAAAAATAAAAAACTGTTTCACTTATTTCAAAAATACCCAATTATGTGAGGCAAATACTTATAAACATGTGCAAAAAATTTCAAATTGCTATCTTAAATACAAAAAAGCCTTTGCACTTGAAATACACCAAAACGTGTAAAAATTAGAAACTGAGAAAAACGCATTTAAAGTTTTCAATGGATGTGAACTACCGGAGGAAATTTAAAGGGATCACAGCAGACATGATGTTACGAAATAACTTTTTTCCCTTTTAATATTTCAGAATAAGATTTAGAACATACAAAGAAAACAGTTGAAGGATCATTTTAAGACTAAAATTTAAAAATAGAGAATTTAAAGAAAATTTCACATTTTTTCGGTATTGCATCCCCTTAATGCAATTTCCGACACTTGTAACGATTCCCAAATACTAGAGAATTGGTTATAATGATCAAAAATTCTCTAAGACTGCAAGATTTTCATCATCTGGTGAAAAATGTAAGAAAGACATTCCATCTTTCGTAAAAGAACGCGATCTAAAAAGTAGGTTTACTCCAAACAAACTTTGTTGGACAGTTGTTTTGACTTTGAACATTTACAAAGAAGCTTTTCTGGTTTTATGAGCTTCGGTATTTTTTGATCAATTCAAAAGCCTTTTACGAGAACAACTTCACTGTGGACTCATCTTATGATATTGATTAAGAAACAGAAGAAAATAGTTCTGCACCTTCAATTTCAGTTCCAAAAACAGCTGTCCATGTTTTGAATATTTTTTTTTTTTTTTTGCAACTGAAACTATAGATCAACAGGTTGTGAATTTGTTTGCATTAGTTGACTAAAAAAGTGGTGAAATGTATAAAAAATCCAAAAGCTTGCTACCAAAAATAATATCCTTCTTCTATGCTAGAGATTTTTTAACGGTAAATTTTATAGTTAGTTTATTATTGAGTGCAATACAATTAAAATATTTCACTTTAATGCCCTAATTACTAGTAGAAGCACTGTATAATTAAGATTTTAATTATAAAAGTAATTTAGTGAACCCGGACTTTTTTTTTTGAAAATTCGGGTGTAGCGAACCCTTGGCTATAGCGATTTCTCAGGTCGGTCAATTGAGGGTTCGTTACAACGGGGTTTGACTGTAAAACCATCGCAAATGAATGAAAAACTTAATGTTCCCATTTGAGTCACCGCGCTGTTTCAGACAACTTTCTCCTACTGTTTTGATTTTTAACATTTAAAGTGTTAGGTACTTTGTATTAAAAAAAAAAAAAAGGATTCAAAATGAATAACTTAAGCATCTCATCTGCTCATACAACCAATTTTTTGCGATGCTTATTATTATTATTTTTTAAATGCAATGCCTTAAAATGTGCTTGACTAAGCTTTTGAGTCATATTTCAGATTTTCAACGCATGAAAAACGCATGCAGAGGTATTCCCCCCGCCCGCCCCTTTCAAACAACTTTCTCCTACTATTTTGATTTTTACTATTTAAAATGTTTGGTACTTTGTATTTAAAAAAGTAACAAAAGATCCAAAATGAATAATTTAAATATCTCATCAGCTCATACAACCCAATTTTTTGCCACGCTTATACTTTTTTTGAAATGCAATGCCTAAAAATATGCTCGACTAAACTTTTGAGCCATATTTCAGGTTTTTCAACGCATGAAATAAGCGTGTAGTAGAAGTGTTGAAAACATATCTGCGTATAAGGACAACAATTATTGCAGTACAGAGTTGGCAAAGCAAGCTGAACTGACCCTTCCAGAATTTCTTATTCTTGGTTTCTTATTCCTTCTCGCTTGCACAATTTTGTTTGATGAGACTACAATCTAAGTGTTTCGTCTCCTTTACATATGATATGTTTTATTCCATATAGTATAGAATACATATAAACAGCACATAAAAGAATTAACAGCACAAAGAAGGGAAAGTACATCCGAAAAGAGGGTCATCCAGATGTTGATACATGGATATGCTTTCCTTCTCAAACCTAAAACTATCAAGGTCAAACTATACATGATAACATTTGTGTTTAAAATAAACGCCGATTCAAAGATCATCTTAGTAGCTCTATTCTTATGATGTAAATAAAATATCTACCCTTGATTTGTAAAACCCACACTTAATGTAGTGAAATCTCTTGATCATTTTCAGATATGATACGTAGAAGATTATCCCACTGTCAAGTACAAAACTCTTACATTGTTACTTGGTTTAATGGCTTTATTTGTCTTATTTTAAAACTTTCTTTCAATAAATCACCCAAATCTCATTAATTTTCTCAAGTATAATGTTTTATTTGCCCTGATCGAGAATTTTTTTAACGATGAAGCAGAAATAAAATGATTTTTAAAATTAAACAAGTTTTACCTATCTTAGATTTACAAAATAAAATCTCCTAGAATGATATTCCCGCTCTTAAAACAATAAGCCCGTCGTCACAATGATTCAAATTTGCTTCAAGATATGTTAACTGAATTCGTTATCTGTTCAGCTATATAAATAATTGTGGCTCATGATTTATCTATGGTAGGTAAAAAGCATAACATTTTGAAAAATCTAAATAATTTTCCTTGCAAAAATTTAACAACATTAAATAAATAATACCATTTAAAACTTTAGCGTTAGTTTCAGTCACGATTCATTTAATTTGTAGAAACGAAACACAATCATATCTGCTTTGCTGTAGTCTGAGTGAGGGAAACGTTCAAGAAGAGGTTGAACCTAAATTTTCCATTTTTGGACTGATTTTATGAATCCAATGCTTTGAATAGATTACACTAGACTCTTGAGAAATTTCATCATAGTGTACGCAGTCAATTAAAAAAAATTGTATTGTTATAGAATTCTAGTGAGGCCAAATCATCACCGTCAGCCACTTTTTGTTACGTTTCAGTTTTTCATAAAATATTGAACATTTTCTGAGAAACTATTCAAACCTTACAATGGAAGACTCTTTGTGGAAACATTTTATCTGCTAGTAAGTCTTTTAGTAAGACAAATTACAAAACAAATGTAATTTTGTTTTTGAAATTAGTGCAATACTTAATTCAGTAAAACATTCGTTTCTTGCTAGTTGTATAATGCTGGAAATATTTATTGCTGCAGAGTGAAAACTACATCTTAAGAGAAATCATCAAATTATGTTAAGAAAGATTTATCCCAAAATGAACATTCTAAAGCACCTTCCGTGTATACAAGAAAGGTTACATGAGTCATGCCCAAAAAATTATTTCATGAATTCATTTATCTGATTGATTAACCAATGAAGGAACACTGAAACCACACGATAAGCTAAAATAAACTAAAATGGGGTTGTTTCCTTCAGTCAAAAGTACTACTTTTAATCACTAAAATTGATAGAATAAGCAAAAAAAAAAGACATGGACCGAGAAAAAATTATCATTTTCCCGACGCTGAATTTTTAATTATTTTTTTTAATTATCCAATTTTTAAAATAATGCGCGGTCTTTATGACGTCACAAATGATGTTCTTTCGCGCATCTGTCTACCTCGTTTCCACGCGATGATAATCAAGAAGCGAATTAAATATTGCTCTCTACGCTTGCTATCAACCATATCTTTGCCAACAGATGTGAGTAAAGAAGAGAATTAAATATTATGCTCTGTGAATGGCATCAGTGAAAGGCATTTCATCATTTGGAATGTCATCGGCAGAAGCGTAAACAATGATAGCACACCGATTAAATTAAATATTTAAAAATATTAAACTTACTCAAATTATTTAAAAAATGTCAGATCCTGTGTTTTTAAAGGCTCTTTCAGAAAAAAATACTTTTAAAATTTTGGAAACGACCCCTTTTCAACCGTATATGTCTACGTTTTGCATCTATTTGTCTACAGTTCACAGACATTTTTTTTACAGTGGACACATCCAAAGAATTCAATAGTCTGAAATTGTTGTATTAATAAGGTTTTAACCATAGATTGAATTTAAAAAAAGAAAAAAACAAAAAAAAACCGCATTCAATACGGAATTCAACCTAGGCAAGTAAAACATACGAATTCGCGAAATTCTTTGTCTGCCAAAACAGTTCTGTAGAGCATTTGTTTAAGAAATAGAACAGAAAATATAGCTTCGTAGGGATAAAGAGTATTTTTATGTTTAGGTTTCATCACGATGTTCGATTTTAGCTCGATTTGGTTCAAAACAATAAATTTATACTTGTTTTCTTGTGTGTTGAAAATTAAGCAATTATGGCTGAATCTCTTACATTTTATTTTTTAGAAATCTTCTTCACTTTCTATTTCTCCTAACGAGGAATGGAAGTAATTAGTCTTCCATTTCGAGAAGGTACGGCAAAATTTTTACCTGCTCATTTTCTCACAGGCTTACGACCAAACGGCACGACCTTGAGGGTCACGGATTTTGACAAAATTCTAGCTATAGGTTCATTCCCACTGGATATGAGCGCAGGTAAAGCGGTTTGACTGCATAGGCCCTGGTTTGGCTGCAACGAGGACTCAAGGTTGCTAGTTTGGCCCTAGAAATGCAATGGCGTTTCCATTGGACTTTTAGACTTCGACACTATGTTCGATCTCCTAACATCTTTGGCATCTTTTGTTAGTAAATTGAGTATAAGGGAGAACACGTATTTCTTTATGGGCACTATCTAAGTTATTTGAAAAGTCGAAACGATCTTGTATATTTTTCTTTTCTGTGTGTGTACCATGTGCAATAAATCAGAGCTTTTTCTCCTCTCCCATTTTTGCTTATCAATGTGGGGTATCTTCGATAGCAGACGATAAATATCCAGTTAAAATAAATGTCTTTATCAGCAAACGATAAATACTTTTTACCAGAACACGATTAATATAAAACGAAAATAATTAGTTTTTCATTTGCAAACGATAAATATCCTGTAACTATAATATTTTGGCATTCAAGTTATCGAAATTAAAAGTAGTAACCAATTTAAATTTGAGAACCGCTTATTAAAAATTAGTGTCCAACATAATTAATTTGAAGGTAAGCATGCAAATGGCTCATACTGCAAAACAGTAGCAGAAAAATGGATAAAAATGGTAATTTTAAAGGAAACTGTTGCATTCTGGGTCCAAATTAACAACTTCTGACCCCCATTATGGCCAAACTAGGACCTATGCAGTCAAACCGCTTTACCTGCGCTCATACCTAGTGGGAATTGACCTATATCTAGAATTTTGTCCAAATCCGTGACCCTCAAGTTCGTCCCGTTTGGTAGTTAGTAATGTGAGATTTAAGAACTCAAATCTCTTTTCCTCGCAGTATTACATACACCTGTTCCGAAAATTCTGATAGAATGTAAACGATTGCTGTGGAAAAGAAAAAACCAGCTAGAGCACGAAACCTTTTTAAATCATATAAATGACATGTAATGTACAAAATGCTCAAAATGTCTTCCGTACTCGACTTGATTGTTATAATGCCGCTACTGAAACTCTGTATCGCTTGCTGGAGTTATTCAGGACCAACAAATTCATCAATATTACTCCTGATGATTAAATTCAGGTTCTTAAGTAAATCAGGGGGGCCTTAAAGACTCTGTCGTTGATATAACTCCATAGGAAGTCGCACGGAATAAGGTTTGAACGGGGAGGGGAAGGGCACTTTTTCGCACCCAGTGAATTTTTCTGCATCTAGCGCGATCAAATGCTCACCAAATGTTTCAAGCCAAGCGAAGATGTCAGTAATTTTGACAGTATTCGAACTGAAAATGCGAAGAAGTACAACAATATGTAAATTGCCAAGGTGGCGTAGTTGTTTTCCACAGTTATATGTATGGATTACAGAGTTGGAAATTGGTTCGATTGGTTTGATAGTCGATAGAAAAATGGTGTGAATTATGTAATGCCGGATCAGATGTATAATTTAATTTTATTGATCAGCTCAGTGAGCTTACCTTTTAGTTTTGAATGTATTTCAATGTAATATAAACCAATAAATGGTTTTTTATCTCAATATCTCTTGCTCTGCCACTCTGTTATCAAAAAAATTTTTGGAAACGAGCCTCACCCTGAATGAACTAATATCGGCGTGTCATGTTTAGACGGTCCACTTCAGGGTGACGCTCTGGTGACTCCCCATACTTCAATCCTGCTACCATAGGTCAATAAATATCGGACTAATTATCCTTATTAATAATATGGCTGACCGCACCCAGACCTTTTAGGTGATGAGCCGACGCTGAGATGAAGATTTTTCGTACCACAACAACACCAGATTTGATTGCGCAAGCAGTTTTATTACCATGGTAAGGGTGGCAGAAATTTCAAGCATGTTGTATATTAAGTGCCATTTATATCTTTATTCAACAAAATAATTTCATGTTGTAAAACGAAGTTGTTATTTGTACCATTCGGATAACCGAGCCTGAGTAGCGATGCTGCTCGATTTATAGCAGAGAGGTACGGCTTTCGTTTATTGAGCACCAATTTAGGTAGAAGTCCGCTTTGGCTCAGATAGCACACGATAGATGGCAATGCCATCTATCATCGATTTAGAATCAAACCAGTAGCCGAACAACTTTTAGCTTAGCACCCCTAGAGGTATCGATTCACTTGGAGGACTTCGTGACCACGAGCGTCCCCCTTTCACCATTGATGAAGACGGTGGATCTTCGACCGGCTTGGATCGAACCCGGGACCCTCCGGTCACAAGTCCGATGCCTTGGTGATCAGACCACCACAGTCACATAATTTTGTGTTCCTGCATGCACTGTTAGTTTTGTCGTTGGTTTCATATTGCAAGTTTTCGAGTGAAATGTTGTAACACCAGCGCCACTCCCATAAGGGAGCCAATTGGCTCCCTATGGCACCCCTATGCAACCTTTAAAGGTGCCGTATAGTTCTGTGTGAAGGGTACCATTTTGTTCCCTTTTGTACACTTTAGGGTCCCATAGAGAGCCAAACAGCACCTTTGAGGGGGTGCCGCTGGTGTTACAACGTTTCACTTTGAAGGTGCCATACGCAGCCCGCAGTATAACAATGTGCTGTTTTTTTTTCTGCAGCGAACGATTATTTCTTTCATGGATTTTTAACCACCCTTTATCATTAAACAGACGCCAGATTTAAATTGATTATTCATGAAAACCAAGCATTAAAATCTGGTATAAAAAACTATAGGATTTAAACCTCCTCCACCACCAATAACAACAGAAATATTTATGGTCATCTCAGTCAGACCATTTCAGAGAAAAAAAATTTCGTTCAATATCAAAGTTTTCAGCTAAACAATTATTCCAGCGTTTTTCTTCTATCCTAAGAATGGCACATGTTTATTGCATTAAAAATAATTCCTGTCATGTTTTTAGTAATATAACATGTTTAAATAACATGTTTTAGTTCGTAACATGTGAAAAAATTTAGGTCTTGCTTTTAAATCATACATATATGAAATAAGTAAGGACTTGTGTAAAGTAATTGAAAGAAAAACTGCGTTCAAGGCATAAATTTTCAAAAATTAATAAATTTATTAAAAACGCAGACACGTATTTCGGGGCTTCAAGCACCCTTATTTTTCATCTTATCTTTTGAATATGAAAAGGTTTAGCATTTTTTCGGTGCATGAGCTAAGACAGTTGCTTAGTTTTTCTATCCAAGAAAAATCAACTTAACACAAGTATACCATCACTAATTCTAGATGCAATCATATAGTGATGCAATATTTTTTGTCATATGATACTTACTGAACACTAATTTTCATTCATAAGGTCAGTATGAACCTCTAGTTTGTCTAATTGAATAAATTTAACACACTAGCATTTTTGCATGATTAATAGTTCCGCGTGATACCTATCTGAAGGACCGCACCCGCATCATAGATGAAAGTTAATGGATATTTGAGGCAGAAATAATTGCTTTCTTAATGTAAGTATCATTAAAGACGGCGAAAATAATACTAGACTCAATAATAATATTCTCAAGTTAATATCCCCTGACCCGTGCGGTAATGAAGCACGACTGATATAACTAGGCAAGAGAGTTAGTTGTTTTTCCAGTATCTCTTAAACCTTTAATAGATTGGTGGGGGAATGTTGGTCGAAGTGAAATAGTTAAGATGACCGAGGTTTTCCAAAAATAACAAATTGAAATTTGTTTTGAAAATTAACGTTACATAAAGAAAGAACATTGCATTTTAAAATAAAACTTGCATTGAAACAGTATTTTTTATTTTTGGCAGTAAATTTAAAAAAGGGGGGGGGGGGGGTTGGGAAACATTCACTTTTTTTAATGGGGCAGAGTAAAAAATAAAATATTTTTGTACTGAAATATTTTCTATTCAAATATAAAAAATATTTTGTGATCAAATGAATCCGTAAATAAAAGATTATATGAAGCAATGTTATTGTTGTTGTTGTCGTGTCTGATGACGTGCAGAGTGCAAAAGGTTTAGATGTCTCCAGAAGTCTTAATATCAAGATCTGCTAATTCTGGAGCCCGATGGCTGTACAGTGTACAGGATTTCAATTGGTGGTGCTCCAAGGAAACAATAAACGAATAATTTAGTAAATAAATTAATACATGGAGAAAAATAAATGAATGAGTAAAAGAATGAATGAACCCGAAAATAAATCAATGAATGAATAAGAAAATGAGTCAATGAATGAGTAACTAAGTGAACTACTAAATGAAGGAGTGTAAATGAATTAATTAATAAATGAATACGTAAATGAGTTGGTAAATGATTGAGTAAGTAAACAAAATAACTATTCACTTTGCCCCATCCACTTTGTTCCACAGGTACTTAACTAATAGCACAAAATATTCAAAATACAAATAAGCTTAATATTAACTAAATAAGTACTTCACCGAATATTAGAAGGTCTCAATTGATATCAAAATGTTAATAACACGTGCTATAAAACAAAACTTATTAACAAATGTTCACAATTTAATCATTCTATAATAACAAAAATAATTTTGGTCATGGAACAAAATATTACAATATGAGAAACATTTTTTAAAAATTGTCTGTATTATCATATGCTTTAATCTTCGGCGTTACTTTTTTCCGGGCTGGAATAGCCTACGCGTGCTAGTTAAAATGTTACCAGATAGGTGGCGCTAAAAGCAGAGTAAATACATCACCATATCACTTTGCACCGCTATTTCACTTTGCCCTACATTCCCTTATATAAGCTTTTCAAGTAATATCACACATATTGTTGTACTTTTAATTGAAATTCTTAACAAACAAAAGAAAAAAAATAGTGAGTGAATAAATAAATAATAAATAAAACATAAAACCATAAATAATTTTTTTAAATAAAATATCCAGCATTCAATTGAATTTTGACATCTTGAATTTAAATTAGGTTTATCGTAATCACGAATTGCATTGGGATCCTACTCGTTGGGTTTCTTGTTTTTACAAATGGAATGGATTGAAAATGGAGAAGAAAATAGCACTCGTCATATAATGGCTGGTGTTTTAAAGATTAGATTATACGAGGCTAACGTTAAAAAATAGTAATTAGGATGCAGTAGTAAAGGTATGGTAACTATGGCTAATTTGCACTCGTACAGCGAGGTATTATAAAGATTATATTTTGTGTATACTGTTAAGGTGTTTTGTATTTCTTATCAATCTTAAAGGATATGAATTAGTAATCTGTAAACTTTCTGTTTCGATGAAATTTTGCTTTTTAAAAGTTTCTCTTCTGGTGTTTTTCCTGAAAAAAAACGCGATTTTACATTTTTGATGTGAAAACTGCTTGACTAATCTTAGATCATCTGCTTTGATGTAAAATCTGCTGCCTTGAAAAAGAAAAAAAAAGAATGAAATGAACAAACCGCAGAGAATATATAACCACAAAGACAAAAATTAGTCTGTCTAAATAAATATAAAAAACAAAACAAAAATCTAGATATCCTCTTCGTCATGGTAATCTGAAAAAATAAAAGGAACATCAACTTCAGTCAAGTAAGATGAATAAATAATTTGTGATTGCTCAAAACAATTATAAGGGTCGAGTGGTGCAATCTCTCGGCAAAGTTATGAAATAAGTTTTCTTTACTTTATTTTATATATATATATATACTTATAAATATATATATATATATATATATATATATATATATATATATATATATATATATATATATATATATATATATATATATATATATACATAATATATATATACATAATATATATATATATATATATATATATATATATACATAATATATATATACATAATATATATATATATATATATATATATATATATATATATATATATATAAAGAAGACGAAAAGTTGTCTATATTGCACACATCACATTGCATCATTCAATAATCATTGCTTAAGGACTGTTTTTGAAAAGTGTTCTTGCCACATTTTAATTCTTAATACAATAGCTTAAATCATAGAAATATAGTAGTGTTGTTAAGTGCAAAGATAGATTCAGAACTAGAAAAAAAAAATATCTAAACATCTAAAAACAGATGTTTAGATATTTTATTTTTCTGCTTCGAAGTTTCACCAATTTCACCGAAATAATTTATTTTGCGTCCCATGTCTGGTGTGGCATATAGTTATCTTAAACAGAAAATTGCTTTGAAGTAGGTTAATAATTCATTTTAGAAATTGAACTATTTCTTAATTCAGGATAAATATGCAATGACTTTAGAGTGTTTCTTCCATTTTGCACCGAAAAAAAAACATTATTGCCGCCCTATAGCCAGGGCTAAGATAGAAATACATGAAAACCACCAGCTCAGTCATTCCAATCTGAGACCAATTGGGATTTCCAATTTGAAATGAGATTGTGCTGGTCATTTTCATACGTTAAATGTTTAAGTAAATTTTTTTTTTCGGGAAATTATAAAGTTTGGAAAACTAAAGAATTGTAAAGATCAAACAACCCATGCCAGTAAAATACGCCATTAAAAACAGGGCTGTGGAGTTGGAGTCGGACTGATTTTGACTAGAAGTAGTCGGAGTCGGGATTCGAAGGTTTAAAATTCCAAGATTCGGAGTCCGAGTCGGTCATTTTCCCTCTAAGCCCGCAACTCTGCCAGTGCTTGTGGAATCAAAGTCGGTCTGGTTTATGGGTAAATTAGTGGGAGTCTAGGGCTTTAAAATTCCCGGAGTCGGGCCTTTTACCTAAGACTCCGCAACCCTGGTTAAAAACGTGTATTTAAAACACGAACATTTGCATAACGTGCTGATTTAACAAGTGGGCATCATATGAGCCAGTGAGAAGCAAAGTGCCAAAATTAAAAATTTGGAGACGACCAGTACACATGGTAGGTGAACCTCTCCTCTGTCTTGGGGCAAGAGATGGGGGTACTAGTAGCCGCACCGGGTAGTTGCTGTTATACAGCAGGATTTAGACAAACTTTTCAATGAAAGCCTACCTAGGACCTTATCTTTAAACTTGTTTTACTCAAAACTTGAAAATATCCGTCTACATCCCTTTACTTCTCACTGCTTCATATGATGTAATCATCCTTCATCAGAGATATTCCCTCTTGTTCCTTTCTCCTTCTTTAATTTGATTACATCACTCAATTTGCTATTTATTGATTCAAAACAAAAAATTGATTTTTTTTCACTTGTCTGTAGTCATGTGAGATCATTGAGAAGGGATAAAATCAGTGCTGCCAGATTTAAGAACAGTAAATACGGGACAGGCTTCTAGAAGCGAATGGGGGGAGGGGAATATTTTTGAGGTTAAGGGCAATTATACTCAATATGGTGCATTTTTAAGGGGTACTTTCCGACGTAGAACGTCTCTTCATGATAAATCTGAAAAATTCAACCGTAACATAGCATTAAATCTTACAAAATGTCGCCGATCAAAGTATGAAAATAATTTTCATTGCGATTGACAACGCATGCGCAGAGATATGTTTCCAACATTAGTCAATGAGCAAAGAGGAAGCAATCATTCGGCTCCTCGTGGTTTGCCGCCAAAACAAAAACTAAATTAAAACGAAAATATTTTTTTCGTTTGCTGCTACATGATTTTCTTATTGCTCTTTATTTCACATTTTTTGTTTTACTTTGTTTTTTCCCTTAAATGAATGTCTCGTTTTGTAAAATATTGTTATTAGCCAGAATACGAGACTATATAGCCGTCCCGTATGGAAGTTCCCCGGGACGCGGGACAATTTTTCAAAATACGGGACTGTCCCTTGAAATCCGGGACGTCTGGCAACCCTGGCATAAAATGGAGGGAGTGAAGAGTTTCTTACATGAACTGAAGGCCCCAAGTAACGTGACAGGTTTTTAAGCAAAGCATTATAAAAAATCAGGTTTCTTTCGCTAGTTTCACGCAAAACGTGTCAATCATTCGTCGTTGTTGAGTCACGTGACTTGGAGTCGTAGCCTCAGCTTTTGCTTAGCCAATAATTGAACGAAGACATTTTCAATGAAAGTTCTTGGCACGTTTTCTGAGGCAAGGTGTCATCTGCCGCAGCAGAAGTGAAGTGAATAAACGAGTTTATCTTTGTTTATTGAAGAAGCATACATTACGTTTTTTTATATACTATTAGCAGTTTACTTTCCGCAATCTGTGCTTAACAATAAATTGTGCATTATGTATTAAAATGCGCTACCCCTTTTTATTTGTTTTCGGGTCATCAGCAGTCTATAGTTGTGGCATACCTAACCTGACAGAATTGTAAAGATTACGCAAATACTAATAACAGCAATACGCAGCAGGTTAGGTTTGCCTCAACTATAGTTTTCCTCTGTACGTTGGGTCTTATCTGGTTTTATTTAGTTTTTGTTCACGTTGAACAAAATTAGTCATCAACTATTTAAGTACTGCGGATAAATTTACTTTGTACTGTTAATTGGTTACGGCGTTATACATCATGCTCTTCTTGCAAAAAATTTTTAAATTGCTTTACCGCTTCTGTTCTTAGTTAATAAATACAAGGGTTGATCAGTAAGAAATGGTAATAATTCAATAAAAAACATTTTGTGAACTCCTTCTCCAAAATGGACATTTTCGAAGCAGTCTTCATTTCGTGCAATGCACTTGTCGTATCCAGTCATCTCAAGACATGATGAAAACCATCCTTCAAAATCACCTACAAATGTTCTCCCTTGCTTTGTTCCTTGTATTTGGAAACAGAAAGAAATCACATGCAGCTAAATCAAAAATATGTAGGAAAGGATATATACAGCGAACAAACCTCACGCGTCCTTTCCTCTTCGTCAGGATTGAGCTACCTTCGAATCCTTCACGCTGAAGCATGTGCCATTCCTTTGCAGTTTTTCTTTAGACAGAACTTAAACAGAACAAACTAAAACCTCTATCCGTTGCCATAGTTTTCTTAAAGAGATTCGAAAACCTTCTGCCGCCATCATTGTAGCGAAACTCCTTTTTTCTTCCGTTGCAGAAGCGGCTGAAGCATCTGGTCTTGAACCTAAACGCCGCTTTTTTTATTATGTCTGGTATGATGAAGTAGCGTGTTTTGCTCCTTAATTGTGGTTTCTAACTAACTCCATGTGTTAATCAATATCAAGACCCACATTACTTGAGAAGCAAAACACGCTACTCCATCATAGCAGACAGAGGAAAAATGGCGGACGTATCTCGATTAAAGCTTTTGATCTAGGGATTTCTGTTTTTAGTCGCGTGTCACTCCTATTTTCCGGTACAGTGAAACCTGTGTGCGTTGACCACTTGCGGTGCAGTACTTTGGTGGTCAACTTAGACAGGTGGTCAACTTATAAAGGGGGTAATGATTTTTTTTTTTTTTTTGTCATTTCTTGCACCATGTATTCATTTTTTGACTATTGACACTTATTCTTTCCGTTCAACTCACTTTCATTGTTTAACATTACTTTGAAGCAATAAATTAAAATGTTATTTAAATATTTTTTGAGGTTATTTTCTCAGAATGACGTATAATGTGTCATGTAAATTTAAAATTTCAGTAAACTGATGAAAAAAAATATATTGTTTATAAAAAGTTATTTGATATTTATAGTTCCTAAAAATTCATAGCTAATCAAAAATTACAAATTTTTCGCTTATTTTTTTTTTTCTCATATACATTTAATACATTTATAACCACGATGATCTACTTTTCAACAAAATAACTCCTTATTGAAGTTTGGCGCACTTATTAGACACTAGTTTTGAAATTCCATATGTGTCAGCTAATTTTCTCTGGCTTTCTCCCTTTTCAATTAATTTTAATATTTCATACTTTTTATCAATCTCAAGTTCAAATAACTTTCTTTTTGAAGCCATTTTATGTAAAACTATAACACAAAGAGCAACAAGCTGGACGACTCTCATAGTTCTAAAAGGCAGTTGAAAATGAAAATGTCCTATTTCTTAACTTCTTGCACCAGAAATACTGCAATGCAAGTAACTTTTACTCTAGCCCAATTCCAGAGTTGCCACAAAATATTGCAACTGTAAAACAATACTTTGTACTTTTCAACTGACACAATGAAAACATCATTGATCAGAGAGTACAAAAGGTAATCTCAAATAGAACAGCAAAAGAAAAACAAGTTTGGAGAATAAAACGGTTCTTAGTAGTTTTCCAATGTGGTTAAACTTACAAGGAGGTTTAGTTATGCTGCTGTTTTTTTTAGTTGGTAAAATGCTAGTCTGGCATCAAAAATATTCTTGGAAAGCTATAAAAAATAATAATAAAATAAAATAATTTGCTAAATTAAGTTTTAAAAAGGAAACCAAGTGGTCAACTTACAAAGGTTTTTTTTACAATACTCCAAACCAAATTTGGGGTACAATAGTGGTCAAGATAGACAGGTGGTCAAGATAAAAAAGTGGTCAAGATAGAAAGGTAGTCAAGTTACAGAGATTTTCCTTCATAATACAAGATAGGACTAATTCCGTTCCAGACAAAAGCGGTCAACCTAGACAGGTGGTCAACTTACAAAGGTGCTCAACTTTACAGGTTTTACTGTATTCGAAAAGGGAAACTAGTTCTGATTGTATGGCTATTATGGCCACATAGATGACGTCATTGGTGGAGCTTAAATAAATAAACGAATAAATAACTGACGTCATGACATTTCTTATCACATTGTACCAAGAACATGTGTTAAAAAAATTCTGATAAACATTTAAAAATATTTTAACTATATTATTTCCTTCTCTAGTTAAAAAGAAAAGGCAGTTTTAGGATTTGTAAAACCTCTTTAATTGAATTACAGTAATAAAAAATTCTTTGACTGAATGGTAATATAATTAAATATTAACGAAGAATAAGATGTTTGGAAATTATCATGGATGATTCAAAATGAAATATAACACATGTGTTAGCTAGCAAAGGATATTGTAACGGATTCGGTGCGACTTCCACTTTCTTGAAAGGATGACACAGTTCTTGATAAAACCACAGGAAATTTATTTACACTATGTACAGGAGATATCGTCAACAACTGCTAAATTATTCATCAGCAATTAAGCAATTATCACACAACACCGTAAACTCAACGTTTACACACGTATTTACTTCCAAATACGAAAACAACACAGCGAAATGCCTCGCAATAAACAGAGCAAAAATGCTCTCAGTTCGAAATATCAATCGAAACTCTCCTGTTTATCACGTGGGACGCCTTTATAAACATCGAGGAATTTTCCACAACATTCTTACCTCTTCTCGAAATGCGTAGACCGTTATCAAATTTTATCAATGAAAAGAAAAGAAAATAAGGGGTCGTATACTTTAGCCATATGAAAAGGGGTTGTATATTCATTACGGGAAACTATTTACAGGTTACGTTACTACAATAATTACTATTTACAGGATTTATAACATTGCCCTCATCCTAAGGACTGCACGTCCCGGGCAGTACAATCCCCAGAAAGGGTGCCAAACTTCTATCACAAGTTTACAAATATACACATTAATTAATAAATAACAGATACAGAAAACACAATAATAACAAGAAATATTACTAAACATTAAAAGCAAAAATTATCTACAACTTTTATGTTATCAATCATGGTTGTTTACGTAATACTCATGAACTATGGCCATAGTATGGGGCTAACCGATCATAATGTACAACCCTAGGTTTTGCATTAGGTGATTTTTGGATCCTCACTACGACGTCATTCAGTCGGTTAAGGACTTTGTAGGGTCCATCCCAATGCGACTGCAATTTGGGTGAAAGACCTTTCCGTCGGATGGGATTCCATAACCAAACCTTGTCGCCTTCGTTGAATTCATGTCCCGTAGACCTTGTGTCGTATCGGGTCTTCATCTTCTCCGCCGCGATGTTGATTCGCTCTCGTGCGAAGTTATGAACGTCTTCCAACCGGGCCTGGAGATCCTGGATGTACTCCTCAGGCGATGCAGGCGCATCCGGAGGACGACCGAGGACGAGATCACAAGGTAGCCGAAGCTCTCGTCCGAAGAGCATCTGAGATGGGGCATATCCGGTAGTCTCGTGGACAGCACTGCGGTAGGCCAGCAGGAACAAAGGTAGCTTCTTGTCCCAATCCTGTTGATTTCTGGATACCATAAGTGAGAGATTGTTCAGGATTGTGCGGTTAAATCTCTCCACCATGCCGTCCGATTGTGGGTGTAGTGGTGTTGTCCTAGTT
Source organism: Uloborus diversus (assembly GCF_026930045.1). Classification (NCBI taxonomy): domain Eukaryota; kingdom Metazoa; phylum Arthropoda; class Arachnida; order Araneae; family Uloboridae; genus Uloborus; species Uloborus diversus. The sequence goes on along the minus strand of NC_072737.1, from coordinate 30,548,850 downwards.
TTCTCAATTCCGAGAATTTGACATAGGCCCTTAAACACAGCAGAGATGAAATTCCTCCCTTGATCGGAATGAATCTGCAAAGGTGTTCCATATCTCGAGATCCAATGTTGGACTAGAGTCTCTGCTACGGTGGTAGCCTCTTGATCTGGAATGGGATATGCTTCCGGCCATTTGGTGAAGTAGTCGAGGGAAACAAGATTGTATTTGTTCCCATCAGCAGTTCTTGGTAGAGGACCCAGGATGTCGATCCCAATTCGTTCGAAAGGAGCTCCAACGTTGTACAGATGTAGCTTCCCTCTGCTTCTCTTCTTCGGTCCTTTACGAGCAGCACAGGCGTCACAAGAATGGCACCACTTCTCCACGTCATCCTTCGCCTTGCTCCAGAAGAAGCGCTCCCGAACTTTATTGAGGGTTTTCAAGACACCAAAATGTCCTCCAGTCGCACTACTATGGATTTCTTTCAGAACAGCTGAAATCCTTGATCGGGGAAGTAGTAACTGCCACCTAGATGTTTTGCCGTCGTCAGATTCCCATTTTCGGTGTAGCACGCCGTTCCGTAAATGGAGCGAGTTCCATAAAGCCCAGTATCTTTTGTTGCAGGACTGAAGATGGAAACGTCCTGCCTGCTAGGTCGCCGACTGTCACTTTCCATGAACTCCAAAATTGGTTTTATGTCGGGGTCTTCAAGTTGATCTTTTCGAACTTGGTCGTCACTCCATGGATCAGGTTCTGATGATATTGGAGTCACTGTCACCTGATAGGCGGGAGGACTAGTCGTTCCATACTGTTTCTCGATTCGGGAACAATAGTGGCAGTTCTCAGGACAGAGTCTCCTTGATAAAGCGTCAGCATTACCGTGAGATAACCCTTTTCGATGCTTGATCTCCATGTCATATTCCTGGAGCCGCTGTATCCATCTGGCTATCTGGCCTTCCGGATTTTTGAAGTTCAAAAGCCAAGTTAATGAGGCATGATCTGTTCGAAGCAGAAATTTTCGGCCGTAGAGGTAATGATGGAAGTGTTCTACAGCTTTCACTATGGCCAGTAACTCCTTTCTGGTGACGCAGTAATTTCGCTCCGACTTTGATAAGCATTTGCTCCAGTAAGCGAAGACATGTTCATTTCCGTCAATTTCTTGGGATAAAACAGCTCCAATGCCCTCGTTGCTCGCATCAGTGTCCAGGATGAAGGATTTTTCAGGCTGAGGATAGGCGAGGATAGGCGTTGATGTTAAAGCCTCCTTCAGTCGTAGAAATGCATCTTCGCATTCTTTTGACCATTCAAACTTTTGCTTGCTCTCCGTCAGCTTATGCAAAGGTCGTGCAATGTTGGAAAAACCCTTTACAAACTTCCTGTAGTACGTGCAGAGCCCCAGGAAACTTCGCAGCTGATGGATGTCTTCGGGACGACTCCAACTCTTGACTGCAGATACCTTTTCTGGATCGGTTTGTACACCTTCAGAAGAGATGATGTGACCAAGGTAGTTCACTTCCCGGCGGAACAAATTACATTTGGACGGGCTTAACTTCAGATTGGCTTCCTTAAGCTTTTGCAGCACCTTCCTAAGATTTGCCAGATGTTCTTCGAAACTGCGTCCCACGATGATGATATCGTCTAAGTAGACCAGACAGGATTCGTAGGAAAGTCCTCTTAACACTGTCTCCATAAGACGCTCGAACGTAGCTGGTGCATTGCAGAGGCCGAAGGGCATCACTTTAAACTGCCATAAGCCTTGTCCAGTTGTAAACGCTGTCTTCTCTCGGTCATCAGGGTGTATCTCAACCTGCTAGTAGCCGCTCTTCAAGTCCAGGGTCGAAAACCACTTGTGTCCGGAAAGAGTGTCCAAGGTGTCGTCTATCCGTGGAAGAGGGTAACTGTCTTTCTTGGTGATTTCATTCAGCCGTCGGTAATCGAAACAAAATCTGGTGGAGCCATCTTTCTTTCGGACTAAGACGATGGGGGAGGCCCAAGGACTGGAAGAGGGTTCGATTACATCATTCTCCTTCATCTCTTTCAGGAGGGTCTCAACCTCTTCCTTCTTGGCGAACGGTAGTCGTCTTGGATGCTGTTTAATAGGGGGGTGTTCTAAAGTGTAAATCCTATGCTGCGTTAAATTCGTACGGCCAACATCCTCCGATGTAGATGAAAACAGATGCTTGAAGTCATCCACCAATTGTTCCGCAGCAGTTCTTTGATCTTTCGATAACGGCGCACTCCCAATTAACTTCGATGTCAAGGACTCGGAAGACACAGTCTCGGGGGAATTGATTCTTCTAATGATGCAGTTTACTGGAGTACAAGTTGCCAACACTTCACCTTTTCGGATATTCCTTGGCCTTTCACTCACGTTGGCGACTCTCACAGGAATTACATCCTTAGAAAGGTCCACAAGCGTAGATGCTACCAGCACTCCTTTTAGGCTATTGCTTAGGTTAGGGTATTCAATGAGTCCAAATCGAAAACTATTGCTTTCTTCAAGGGAGCCAGGTATTAATGATTCTGACCTTGAGGGAATCGATAAATCTGTTTGGGCTATTATTTGATGAGCGGATTTTACATCACTTTCTGCAGGGAAAACGGCTATGTCTTCTCTCATCGAGTGCAGCTCATTAGTCTTGAAGTCGAGAGTGAAGTCATATTTCTTCAAAAAGTCCAATCCGAGAATGAAGGGGTCCGTGATATTAGCGACGAATGCCGTATGATGGTAGGTGGCATTCCCAAACACTATTTCCAAGTCCACTTTACCGTCAATCTCGATCTTGTCACCTGTCACAGTCTGGAGACTTACGCGTGGCGATGTCCACAGCAGTTTCAATCCAAATTCACGAGCCACATCTGTCCTAATGATTGTCACATTGGCTCCAGTGTCGACAATCAGTCTGCAGGGGTTCCCATTTACATGTGCGTAAATGAAAAGTCCATGACTGCCACTACTAGAAGAGGAAATCTGCAGAGCTCTAGTGGTGGTGATTTCCTTCCCTCGCGTAGCTTGGCGAGCCGGACAACTCCTTCGCAGGTGTCCTTCACTACCGCATTTCCAGCACTTCTGCTCTTGTTTCTTTTGGGCTGTTATGCTGCTCAGATGTCTTGTCAAGTCACCGAGTTGTCTCTCAAGTTCAGCGAGGTGGGACGACCTGGAATCAGACTCAACAGCTTCCTGAGTCCAGATTAGATGGCGATCCACACGGGTTGCTTCTTGGGCGGCCTCGTATCTCATCGCATACACAACAACAGAATTCAGGTCTTTGACATCCGCCATCCGTAGAGCTTTCTGGATTTCCGGATCTCGAACCCCGTCGATGTAGTAGTTGAGTGCCAGGTTGTCTCGAACATCCGCAGGGCAGTCGTAAAAAGCAAGATGAGACAGTCTCTCGATGTCCGCCGCAAGCTCTTGCAGGGTTTCCCCAGTTTTCTGGAAACGGGACTTCAACTGGAGTCGGCTGAAATCTTTCTGGCACTTCTCACCGAAGCGAAGCTCCAACGCAGATGTGAGGGCGGCAAAATCCAGGCGCTGGCTGTCCGGAAGGGTCTGAAGAATGTCCGCTGCGTCACCTCTCAGGGATGCTGCAAGATGGCAGGCCTTGGTAGCAGAGTCCCATCCGTTCGCTTCCGCCACTATCATGAATTGGGTCTTGTACACCTGCCACGAACTTTTCCCATCAAATGTGGCCAGTTTAATGGACGGTCGAGCAACAGATGTGGGAGCGCAAAACGGTTCAGAGCTGCTTTCCGCGGTCGCCAATCTCCTTTCCATGTCTTTAATTATTTCTTCCTTAACTGAAGTAAATTTCTTGTCTTCTTCTTTCAACTTATTTTCCACATTGGCGATACGCTCTTCCACAGTATCAAATTTTTCTTCCAGAGCATCAACTTTATCTTCCATGGCGGTTAGTTGATTTTCCATCATGGTTTTCATCGACGTTAGGTCACTTTTTATTTCATCTTGACTTGTAGTAATTTTAGCAGTTAAATCACTATTTAACTGTTCTTGGTTAGTCGCCAATTCATTTTTTAATTGTTCTTGATTAGCTGTAAAACTTGCAGTCAAGTCACTTTTTAATTGTTCTTGATTAGCCGCCATATCACTCTTCACAGAGGTGATTGCGTCAAGAAGTTGTTTTAATTGTTCATCCATTGCGCGAGTAATCACCATAAAAATAAAGTCCTAATTCAAAAAAAAGTCTTTATGAAAAAATGTCCAAAGTCACTTACTCCAAGAAAGTCCAGAAGAAGCCCCACGTTGGGCGCCAAATTGTAACGGATTCGGTGCGACTTCCACTTTCTTGAAAGGATGACACAGTTCTTGATAAAACCACAGGAAATTTATTTACACTATGTACAGGAGATATCGTCAACAACTGCTAAATTATTCATCAGCAATTAAGCAATTATCACACAACACCGTAAACTCAACGTTTACACACGTATTTACTTCCAAATACGAAAACAACACAGCGAAATGCCTCGCAATAAACAGAGCAAAAATGCTCTCAGTTCGAAATATCAATCGAAACTCTCCTGTTTATCACGTGGGACGCCTTTATAAACATCGAGGAATTTTCCACAACATTCTTACTTCTTCTCGAAATGCGTAGACCGTTATCAAATTTTATCAATGAAAAGAAAAGAAAATAAGGGGTCGTATACTTTAGCCATATGAAAAGGGGTTGTATATTCATTACGGGAAACTATTTACAGGTTACGTTACTACAATAATTACTATTTACAGGATTTGTAACAATATTCTAATGATTTTATGTAATGAACAGCTCGTCAATTACAGAGCAGATACAGTGTTCAGTGCTATGTCATTTTCACTGTTTCTTTTTCAAAACATTATTTGCAAGGGGGGAGGGGGGAGATGATTTTTTATGTTTTCTAAAATTAAGCCCACAATGAAATTTTTCTGAAAAAACTTCAAAAAAGCTATTTAAAGAAATTTTTTAAACCCAACTTCTTAATTTATCAGGACAAACAAATCTTATCGAAGTTACGATTTCGCAAATTTCATCGTGTTGGGGCGAAAGAACAAATTTCAGCAAGTTAACAAAAGCTCGAATAAAGTGTGATAGGAGTGACACTTTCTAATTATAGGTATGTCGCGGCTCATCATCAAATTTTTTCGCCTAACCGTCAAAACAACAAAGCGCTTATTTTTTCGTCAAACGTTGCTAAAATCAATATTATTGGAATTTAAAATGCAATGTTTGTTTTTAAATGGAACACTCTATTAAATAAGGCTAATATTTACGTTAAAAGAAAACAAATCCACCAAACAAATGGACTAAGACATCAAATATATAAACTTGGGATGCGTCAGACGGTCCACGAAACTGTTGGAGCTGTTTCTGGACTGATGTATTTTTCATTCTTTTTCTCTGTTGTATTTTCATTTTAAATTCATTTCTTAAGACCACTTTTAAATAACATTTAAATCTGTTGTAGCCTTGCAATTTTAGTAATGCATTAACTAACAATTTGGAATGAGATTAAGTACATAAGAATTTGGTAAAAAGGAATGTAATGTCTGAAGAAAAGTGTTTCTTTGCTCACTTATGCATTGAAAATAATCAATCATTAATGAAAATGTTACTGATACATTTTCAAATGCAGTAGGTTTGATGAAACATCGGGGATAACATAAAAGGAAAATTGTATATTGTACTTAAAACTAGAGGACCCGACAGACATTGTTCTGTTCACACTTTGTGAATTGAAAAGTTAAAAAATTTCAATAAACTATCAAGTGTTTGAACCGTTTTGTTGAAAAAAATAAGTAAAAAGAAAATCTTTTAAGCTGCTTGGTGTCAGAATGCGTATATTTATTACAACTTGATTTATCTAATGCCCACTGAGCAGTTGTTTTATTAACTATTTTTTCTCCCGTACTTGATGGTTTGTTCCTTCAGTCATACTCAAAGGATGAAAAGTGTCCTCAGATATTAAGTGTAAAATCTAACTACCCATCTAGAACAAACGGGAAAGCCCGCTGCAAGGTCCCCCATATGAAAAAGAACAAAACAATCGAAAGGATATAGTTTAAATAAATGATAAAGGTAAAAACAGTTCTAGGAATAAGCGAAGCCCCCCTCCCGATGTAAAATATACACATTGTTCAACTAAAATGACTAAAAACTTTTTAAAAAACAAAAACAACTTTTTGCAATTTGAAATATTTCGCCAAATAAACAAAAAATACAATAAATTACATTAACAGTAGCTTTAAAGATCTTCCACTGCACTGATCTTTTGTGTACAGAACTACCCTGTTGTAATTTATCTGGACGAAAATAAAATTTCGTCTTTAAATTCCATTATCCTTTCCTTTAATAATGTAGAGATTAGTTTGATAATCCTTGAAGTATTCTTGACATTGGTGCAAAAACTCGGATGGATTTGAACCTAGAAACAAATGCTGACGGTACTTTCTGATCATTTGGTTAGGAAAACCTATAGCACCGATCCGATCACATGGTTCAACTACGACGACAGAACACACGTTTTGCATGAACCTTCCAGTATTTTACTTTAAAATATGTCTCGGGATCTAAAATAGTTGCTTTCAAGAAATGAAGGCTTCACTCTTTCTCTCTCTACGTTTTATCTATTCTCAATTGACATATCACAGTAGGCAATTTCATTAAAAAAAGCGGAGCTATCTTTCTTATTGTCCTTTGGCAATGAGTTAAATACTTATTTCAGTTCTCGCTCAACAATAGGTTAAAATAAATATTAATCATTTGGGAGATATAACCATCCAATGTTTAAATTAATTAATTAATTAACAAAAACCTTTCCGATTCGATCCATCGCGCTTCGTTACCATGCTTGCAAAAACTTAATTGCACATAGAAAATTTGATCAAAATCGGTCCGGCCATTTAAAATCCTTATGGTGACAAACGTCTGCACAGAAGATTTTTATATATTAAGATAATTGTGACTGGCATAACGTGCCCCCATATCAAACGATTCCCAAATCTGATTCCTGAATACTTGATAACATTTTGTCTGTATTCTTGAGTATATGTTAAAATTCCTGCTGCAGCTTTATAGTTGAAAATCATAGTAAATTTCACAAAATAAATAGCATTTTTACAAAATTAACCACATTTTTACAAAAACACTTTCAAATATTTAAAACTGGGACTGTGAGTAATATTCTAACACGTTCTTCAATCCAGTTGGTTGTAGGGTAGACCGGGGCACATTTACGCGAATTTTTTTCAATGAATCTTTTAAATTTTGTGTCTTAACTTAAGAAATTTTAGACAATGCGGTTTTATAAAGCAGTTAATGGAGTCAAAATTGATATATTCAGTTGTTGTTCAGTTTTTGTTTTTAACCGTTAAAAAAATAATTTTTGAGTTCAAGTCAGTTGTGTAATCTTGTCCTGGACACGGGGCACGTTTACGCATATTTGTTTTGACACCTAACGTGGTTCTGTTAGTGTTTTGAACATAATGCCTTACCAACGTTAAAATAAAGCAAATTTATTCCAGACTGAATAGTGTATAAAGTAAAAACTGAACGGGCATGACGACAGCTCTACATGATTGTAAGCTATAAGATACGAATTTGTAACTCAATCAAAAATTAAATGGTGATTTTCAAAACTAAATAGCCTGAAAATACTAAAAAGTGTTGAGACTGTTCGGAGCGAAAAAAAAAGTCAGGGTACGTTCAGAAGTAAGACACGGTAAGAACGTGCGTAATGGTGCTCAGACGTCAACACGTAAACTTGCCCCGTTGCCAAGTTTGAATTTATTTTTACCGTGCAAAAAAAAAAAAAAAAAAAAAAAAAATCAAGAAGATTTCATACAAATACAATTCTTAAAAAAAAAAAAAAAGATAAAATTCTGCTAATATTTAGATATTTGTTCTTCCTTAACTAAGTATTATTTATTCACAATAAGCTACAAAATGTTCAACTAAAAATTGACTCTACTTGGTAAAAAACATATTATTCTTTCTGCATGCTGGACCGATGCTCGAATGGTGTTAAAAAATTTGTGAGGATATTTGCTTGAGAGCAGCATCAATCTGTTAAGACTGTTGACTCTCCAGTTATAATTCGTTTAAATAAAAGGGCACTGCGTAAACGTGCCCCGGACTACCCTAGTCTTTTTTGAGGATTCGAAGAAGCATGTTTGCTTTAAATAAAGAAAAGTCTTACGTAAAAAAATAAAAAAAAATATTTATTGGTCTTTTGTGGTTATACTTTCAGATTTACATAAATAGATGTTCAATCGTCTTTTTCAATACAATATTTAAAAGAACGTGTTTTTTTGCAAGATGTTTTGTCCTTGAAATAAGGAGTAATAAATAAATAGCACATTTCATGCGACATAACATCTTCAGCATTTGACCTGAATTGGCAGTTTGTCTTGACGCATAGTTTCTCTTGGGAACTTTTAATCAAGATGAGATATTTCAGAGCTTTTCTTTCTCAAGGGATTGAAATCTACGACAAAGGAAAAGAAAGCTCGTATTAGAATATTATGAAAAATAACTTAGACATTTGGATTAAAAAAAAAATTGTTTTCACTTAAAAAAAATATTTTACCCACAAAAGATGTGTTGAGCATTTTATACAATTTTCATTTAAAATTAGATGAATGTGCTTAATCGTACAATGTCTTGAACACTTAATATTATGCATCCGCAATATATAAGTTATCACAGTAATAATTAAAAAATAATGGGAACAATCAACTAGCAATTATTTTCTAATAGCTAACTTAAAAAAAGGATCTCTAACAGAATGAAAAATAATGTAGAAATATTCGGTATTTACATTTATTTTGTTCTAATGCTATGTTTCATTAGGAATAATACATATATTAACACCGGTTAACTCAATGACAATTTACTGGGTTTTATCTAGCTAATCGGTAGAAATGAGAATACAATTTGGATCAAGTTAAGAAAATTTAAATAATGTGAATCAAATATTAACATTTAAAAAATATACTTTCTCAATGTTAATGAAGATATTCTCAAAGTACTGCATAAAATTAAGATTACTGCTCTGCGTAAATTATAAACAAGAATACTTAAAAAAAAAATTAGAACTAAACATTTAAAACCAGCCATATTTGCTCTCTGGTACTACACAACCACAGGCTGCAGCTGCTACAAAATTGCAGGTTAATTGGGAGAAAACCGGGAAGGTTTTAAATATATCTTGTAGAAAGTATGACAGTGTGTCACATTGGCAATTTTATCTTCCTTATTTTTACAGCAATATAAAACGCCCAGAAATTCATGGTTCAGCATTCCAACTACAAGAAAGATAAGCTATCGGTTTGTACAGGATTACATAGAACTTTGTGATACGTCAGAGTTAGTTTTTCCTCAGAGCTTTAGTTTTTATCAGTTTCCTTCGCTATTGAAGAGTTTAGGGACATTAATTGTCTTATCTTAAAGGACGGTCGTGCAAAGTCTGCAAAACCGTTCATGTGCAGGATTTTACTTGATATTCTTTACATTATGAGCAGTGACTTATAAAGCCTTCAATTAGTTATAAGCAAAGAGTGAAAGCGTAAAGTTGTATTACTTTAGTGAACTTTTTCACAACTCAGTAGCAGAATTACATCAATAAGAAATATTCTGTTATTGTTCAAACCTAAAAACTTTTCTTTAGCTGTCAAATTTTGATTTTACCACTTGTTCATAAGCGATAATGAAGGGGAGAGATACAAAGCTATATTTTAAAAATAGTTTGGAAATAAATATTATTTACCTGTGAACATTTTAATTTAAAGGATTTCTCCCGTGTGACTTAAAGGAGATGATGTTCATAAACCAAAATTTGACTTTGTTTCGCTAACTGCTCAATTTACTAAAACGATATACTATTATTACTTGTGAATTTTTGTGGCTTGATAATTGGCATATGAATGACTTATAGCCTTATTCACCAGTCGATTCGAGCCTAGATTCAGACACCCGAACCACCGATTGAAGCCTTCTTCAAACAATAGTGACTGTATTCTCCTGCAAAGTTAAACCTTAGCCAGACATACAAACCATCGATCGAAACTTTTTTCAAACCAATAAGAAGGCTCCTTTCGGTGATTAGGGCTGGTAGAGTTACATTTACTGTTAACACTTTTCAAAAATTAAATAGATTATTTACTCAGAAATCCTCCGTACCCGGTAAACCATATAAATGGTAGGTACGAGGGGATCTCTGGGGTGGTATGGTATGGTGTCTCACAGAAGATCGAGCCGAACAGTGGATAAAACCGTAAGCATAGCGTCTTTTGAAACAAACTCATTCTCACCTAATAGTGTCCGTATCCGTGTCGTGGGGCAGCATATGCGTGAGCTGGGGCAGCGTATGCGTGAGCTGGGGCAGAGTATGCGTGAGCTGGGACTTGGATGGGCTCAGCATGGAGTTCAACATCAGCGGGGTTCTGGCTTTCAGTTCCTGGCTCGTTGGTCTTGACTTGGGCGCGGAAACCATGGGCATCAGCAACGTAGTCAACCTGTCTGTAGATTCCATGGGCATCAGTGTATCCGTAGCTTCCCTTCACGTTTCCGTTGCCATCTCCGCTTTCTTGTCTGGTCTGCTTGAATTCACCGTGGTCACCGGCGATGTCGTAACCGTATTCGTAAGGGATGGGTTGAGCCTGAAATGCGTAGAAATACATTTTTATGCATTTTCATTTTCAGAAAAAAATATTAAGTTGATCGCTTTTGTCGGCTGCAAATTCAGTCCTTTATTATATACTAGTGGTCCCGCACGGCTTTGCCTGTAGTAGAAAATTAAAAGGCCATTTGGTTCGCCTGTATATTTACAAATATGGTTGAGGAATTTCTCGCCAATATGCTATGTTAATTTGCTCGTCCATGTTATGTTAATTTGCTCGCCCATGTTATGTTAATTTGCTCGTCCATGTTATGATAATTTGCTCGATAAAATGATCTTAAAGTTGGAATAGAATAAGAACACAATCATATTTTCGATAAATAGGTTCGAGGTTCATGCGCATATGCTACAAACTAATTTTGTGCCGAATTTCATAAAAATCGGCCGAACGGTCTGGGCGTTATGTGCGTCACAGACATCCAGACAGAGATCCACACTTTTAGCTTCATAATTAGTAAAAACTAGCGACCAGGCCTGACCTTATTCGGGTTGGAAAATTATCTGTCTTTAAATTTTTTTTTTTTTTTTTTGCATCTGTTACACGCACTTTCAGCTTCCATTTCAGGAGAAAAGTGTTCGAGATCAAGAGAAAATATTGCAATTGTCCTCCTAATCCAAACTAATTTTTTTCCCTTACTATTGGGCAATCTTATCGCAACAAACTAACAATCACGGAAGTGAAAATGGCCTTGCTGCTTTAAAAAAAAGCTTTAAATATTTCTTTAAATTGTGGTTATACATTGCGTATGATGGCAAAAATGATGTAAAGGTAGTTATTTTCGGAAAAAATACTTGACATGTTTAATTATAACATGTCACCGTGACAGCCCCCCCCCCCCTAACAGAACCATTGTTATATTTATATTTATGCTATTTACGTGCGCAATAATATGGGCTGCATGTGGTTCATCAATCTTTTCATTCCAGTCGAAAAAGGGTAACATTAGCTTAAAATATTTTTTACTTTTTGAAACTTTGATCTCAAGATTGAAAAAAAAGAATTGAAATTTTGAACTTGGCATCTTTTTTCCTGGCATTGCAGGTATAGACCCATTATATATGTATGTTTATATAACTGAAAATCAGTAAATTAAGGTTAGTTTTCCTAAGTTGCAATTATGGTAGAAGATAAAACTTTACACAGCATATTTTTCCTTTGGGTTAAAGCTTACAATTCGAAAATACTTCTAAATCTAGCATGAGCGTACTACTAATCGAAGACCTAATCTCCTAGAAGCTCTAACATATAGCTCACCGTACTTCTCTTCCGAGAGAGAGGCTCTTCTTCCCAAAAATAGTTTAAATACTGTCGGAGTATATAACTGAAATTTAATTTCTTGACCAACAGTTTCCAAGCTTTAAAAATTTATTTCTGATGGATTTTTAATACAAGAGTTGATTTCAGAATATTATTTAATTAAATGAAATATTCTTCCCTTTAATTTATAATGTCTAAGACACTATGTAACTACCACTAACACTACCATTGAGATACGAAGGCAAGGATAGCCACGCGCGGGTCAAAGTGTAGGAATCTACGAGGTTCTCAAGCATAAATATGTGCTTGTGTATGAATCAGGTTCCGAAACCCAAGCATTGACAATTAAAGTACGCACTTTCTAGTTTAATTTGGAATTAAATTCTGATACAATATCTCCAAAATTCAAATTTTTTGTCTATTCAGACTCAATGGAAATCAAAGAAATTTTCTTCGTCTCTATCGACTCATCACGGAAAAATTTTCAATAACGTTTTTTTCATTATATCTCCAAATATCTCCAAAATTCAAATTTTTTGCCCATTCAGACTCAATGGAAAGCATATAAATTTTCTTCGTCCGTCTCAACTCATCATGGAAAGATTTTCAATAACCTTCTTTTTATTAGGCGCCACCCCACGAGCCCCCTCCTCCCCTAATCTTTCACAAGTCACTATGCACCCCCCCCCCTAACTCTCTCGACGGCTCCGCAAACAATGAAACAGCACATAGAAAAGTTATTGTAAGAGTCTAAATGTTTAGAAAACTAAATTAATTGACACCTTCCCAATATTGTATAAGCTTCCAAAAAATGTTTAAATTAACGAAAGTTTTATTGAAAGAATCGACTTACGTAATCGTGAGCATAAGCATCACCGTATCCGTGGTTGTACTGTGCAAGGGTTACTGCAGCAGCAGAGAAAAGGAGAAGAGCCTAAAATACATGAGATTGAAATTTTATATTACGTCTGAGTCACACATCTTTAAATACACATTTAATATTCTTGAAACATTTTATAGTACCAAAACTTATTCAAATTAAAATGATTGAAATGCTCCAATAGTTTGAAGGAAATAAAAATGTCTTCCCTTTCACAAAGTTATTTATTTTAATATATACAAGGATAAACATTTTGATGTACTTGGCTGTCGAACAAAAGTATGCTTGCAGGAAAAAATAAATAAAAAATATGAATTTGATTTTATAACTTCAAAAGTAGTAAGATTTTTTCGTCAGGGATACATGAATTCACACTGACAGCTAATACAAATTGAAATGACTCTAGCAATTTTGAAGTCAAAAGGCATAAGGACTATATTATATAACTAAAAGTCAAATTTTCATCAATTTAATAGTATTAATGTTTTTAAAAAGATTTTTTTTCACAAAGTAATTGTCATCGTGATTAACATCTCCTTCAAAATATTACTCATTACAATTAATGATACAGAAAAACCTCAAAAAAATTTGATTACATTCGGAATATTTCAATAGAAAACTTCATTTTCAAATTATTTTTCTTTAATAGTCATAGATGGCGCTACTGCTGATATTTAATCAAAATCCTGCTATTGCAATAAAATGATATTGAAAGTGATGCTGGAATATCAGAAGCATATGGAATTAAATTAATTTACCTTGAACATCATGTTGAAGCAGATAACTTCTGAAGAAGTAAGTTCCAAACTAGAAAGCAATCGAATCGAATGATTTCCAACAAATCAATCGGGCTCTTATATACCAATACCCTAAATAAGAAACTTGATCTCGTCTTTTTTTTTTAACGCTCTTGATCTTGTATGTTTGGCCCAGGGAACTAGTCGTCACACCCTGGTTTGGTGTCTAAGCAAGGCTGTCTATACGACCTTTCTTAACCTCGATCCGTATGCACCTTCAAACACATGAAGAATTGGGGGCATTTTCAGGGAGGGGTGGAATGTTAATTAGGCCTTCGAATTACCAATATCATGTCACTATCTAATTATGCCTTAGGTCAGAGGGATTAGAATATCATAGCAGGGTAATTTCGAAGTGGTAGATGGTATTGAGTAGCGAACTCTATTGTATTAGGCGCTTGGACTCGTCACATTGTCGCTTGTCCTTGCAATTAAATTTTCGTGAATGCCTCAAGGATACAACTTTTAAACATAATTGAAGAACTCTTGTGAAATTTGACTAAATCAGATTGCTTTGATTGAATATGCTTAAGCAAGATTTGAATTCTAAATCTGAAATAATCGCTGCTGCACAAGCACAATGGAAAGACCAAGTCAGTTCAAACAGGCTCTTGGTGGAACCAGCTTCCAGATATTCGTAACTCATTTCACAAAAGTTACAGTCGAATCCTACAAATTAGGTTCAGACTAAAAGGTTCAAAATACCTGGATTTCGAAATCGATGTATTGAAATAAATGTTAGAAATTAAAAAAAAGAACATGAAAATGAAAAAAGATAGAGAGGAAAAAAAAAGCACAATTGAGATGAGAAAGCAATGGGATGTACGAGTAAGTACCGAAATTAGAAATGGAAGGGTTTGCAGCAACAAAGAGTTAACTCCTTTTTTGATTGTTGGGAAATCTCATGGATTTAACTCCATTTTGCCTCAAGAGAATGAAGCAGCTAACTCATTCTAGCGAACAACTTCAGAACTTTCAACCGGAGATAACTCCTTGTTGAACCAAACGAACTTGAGAACTATCAATCGGCGATAACTCCTTGTTGAATCAAACGACCAAAAAATGGAGTTAACTCTTTGTTGCTGAAACCCTTCAATTGGTTGGTAACTAGTACAGCTCGTAGATGAACCTCTCCACTGTTTGAGTGAAAGATAAAGTACAAGTAGCTCTGGTAGGCGCTGCTATACATCATGATTTAGAAAAACTTCTCAATGAAAGCCTACCAAGGAGCGGAACGTTTTACTCAAAATTAAAAAAATTTCCACTTACATCTCTTTGCCACCTGCCTCAATTGTTTTATGTATTCATAAGCAATTTACAGTTTGAACACGTCATGAATGAGAAGGGCGACATCGATAATAAAACTGTGATGTTTCAAAACTAAAGCATCGGCTCTATCAATGCATCGCTACAAACGCATGGATGTTTTGTAATATCGATTTTTTTTTGTGACTTCGAACTTTTTATACTTATGAACTCTCACATGCTTTTATAAGAGAAGTGAGTTTACAGCCCATGTTTATTAATATGAAAACTAAAATTTTTGAAGCGACAAAACAAGGTCAATAGCTATAATAGTAATAATAATAATAAAAATAATGACAATACAAATGAATTAGCAAAATCAAGTAACATAAAGGAATAGTGAGCTTATAATATGCATTTAAAATACAAGAATTGAAAATCAATATAAATTCGAGAGTAACTGGGTAAAAATAAATACAAAAATAAATTTAATTCAATAAAAGTAGAAAATTTTCCTTTTTTTTATCTGGCAAAGTGAAAAATAAAACATTTTTCTAATAAAATATTTTCGATTTGATTATTAAAATTTGTTTTGATCAATCGAATGAATTGATAAAAAAAAAGAAACAATTAAAAAAAAATAAATAAATAAATGAGAAAAAGTAAATGAGTGAATAAAAGAGTGAATGAATGATATATGAAGGGAATTATAAATTAAAGAAATGGAAATAAATTGATTAATAAATGATTGATGAAGTTTAAACAAAATGAAATCTATCACTTTGCTCGCGTGCACTTGACTAATACAGTAAAACCTCGCTACAACCATATTTTGGGGACCAAAGAAATATATTGCTATATCGAGGGCCTACATATTTTGGAAATACAATAGAGTATTCCATTTTAATGTTATAGTATACACTATCTAGGTAGAAATGTACTTGGGTGATAATAAAAATCCTAACAATATTATGTCCCGGGAGCCTAACACAAGGATTGTTTGGCCTGCAATTTTATTTCGTTTTTTAATAGGTAGAAATAACTTTTTCGATGGTATTGCCTTCCTATTAAAACAATAATTCATTTTTTTCCCAGCAAAATTTTTTGAATAACCAGAAAGTCACTCTTTTGGCGTACCCCCATTCGTTTCTCAATTATACTTAAATTATTCAAAAATGTCATATCAACATTCCACAAATTTAATTTGTAGTACTAAATTAAGTATACTTAAAGGTGTAAAATAACATCCTTGAAATAAATTTAATTATTTAAATAATCAAGGAACGTCATTTTAAAGTTTGTCCGCAGGTTTCATGTTATTCTCCTGTCCTCCTTAGAATGAGTTCAATCATTATAGATTTAAAAGAGGAATTTTTATTTTGTTGTACTTAAAGATGAAAGCAGTCGGAAAAAAACTGGAAATTTTCGGAAAAAAAACCGTTTTTTCCGAAGAAGTTTAGTTTCACTCCGGAAAAAATGAAAAAATGTTTTTTTTCAACGTTTCAGGAAGTTTTAATTGAAATTTTCATCAAAAGATAATTAGAAATTTCTCATACTTAAATTCTGAAGCAATTTCCTCCCCCCACCCCTTTCTTGTATGTTAAAATACTGAACTTTGATGATGCAAGTTGTTGTATGATAATATAATTTGCATATAAATTAAAAAACATTTTATACTTTTTGCAAAAAAAAAAAAAAAACACTATAATTAGTGAAGAATTTATTTTCCTTCATAAAACGAGCAAGCAATAATTTTAATCACAAAACTATGTTCCTGCTGACTGCGCGAACAGGAAGCGGTGCAAAAAACACGGGTAAGAAATTTTCCATATCACTTTATTAAAAATAAAAATAATTAAGAAAATACAAAAAGTAATATGAGAAGTGGAATCTGCAGTTGAGCTCAAGCTGAGATATTGTGTTTTAAAGTTTTACTGTTCCATATATTTGATTCAGATGTCTTTTTTTTTCTTTTTCTTTTTTCAGAATTTTTTTGAAAAATAATTCCTGATCAAATGACCGTAAAATTTTTTATTTATTAAGTAAAATACGAAACAGAGAAAAACTTGGTTAAAATTACTCAATTTTGCTCAAAAATGTTTGGGGTTTCTGTTGGAAAGAAAAAGAAAGAACAAATTTAATTTTGATTTGAACTGGATTGAAAAAAATCAAAACATAATAGCTTTCATTTTCAGACAGTAAAGTTACATTGTAAGGAAGAGAAATCATACTTATTTTTCTTTCAAACAATATCAATCATAAGATAAATAAATACCTTTATGCTGAACAGTAAAGTAATAAAAAACAACGTCAAAAAAGCACAAATTATCCATAAGCTCATTACTTTTTGCATTGAAAAGGGCGTTCCCTGCAACGCCGAAACACGTGTCTGTTGTAGTGGCAATGTGTGCTTTTTTGACGTTGTTCTTTTTACTTTATTATCAATCATGTTTGAAAGTCAAAAATTACAATTATTATATCAGGTTTCAAAGGCAATCTAAAATAGAAACTGTAATTGTTATGAATAGACACACCTTACCCAATATTATGGATTGAACGACGACTTGACTTATATCTGGTGTTTGACCAAAAAAGCTCTCAGTTATTTAAAAAAAAAAAATTTTTTTTTTACTAATTAAAATTTACCTTTATGTGTATTTCTGTCAAACAAAAAAAGATGTGCGGATTGCATATATTTTTTAATGCTTAACCCTCTATATGTTCCATGGAACACAGAGCTATTAGAGAAACCATATTTTTATTCATTAAAAAAAAAAAAAAAAAAAAAAAAAAAAAAAAAACATATTTTAAATTTTTCTAATTTTCCCGAAAAAACCGGTTTTTTTTCCACCATTTCAAAATTTCTGGAAATTTTACATCTCCAGTTGTACTACAACCTTGTTTATTATCACCATTTTGTTGGATTTCTTGAGCATTTTGTTAATATGATTTGCCTACTGCTCTTACTACAAATTTTGAAGTTCTAAAACGGGTATGTAACATTTTTAATAATTCTTACAGTGGTGAAAAGGAATAAGAATACAATAAGCAGTATCTTCTCTTGTCAGAGAAAACAAAAAAAAAAAAAATGACAAAAGTTGATAAAATAGGTTATTTTCCATTATTTGAAAACCAAATTATCGTAATAAGGGGGGGGGGGGTTGAAAATTTAAAAAAATCGTTTTACAGGGGTTTATTTCTGTAAACAATATTGCAATATTGAGAGGAGGATAACATTAATTCCTATGCGAGTTCACCGGGACCACGAAATATTATCGTAGTAGAGGGATTATTGTTGTATCGGATAGCGTTGTAGCGAGGTTTTACTGTAGTACAAAAAAATTGATATGGAAATAAGCTTAGTATTAAATAAGTAAATACGCCTCCGAATGTATTGGTAAGTCTCAATTAATGCTTAAAATGTTAATTACAAGAACTTTATCATTTAAAAATAGCAAAATTAATTTTTGAGTAACAGCAAAACATTAAAACATGAGTATAATAAATTTTTGGAAATAGCTTGTATTATCACATTCGTTGACTTTCAGAAGTAATTTCTTCTTGACTGGAATATACTACATTATATTATTACATAGTTAAAAGAATACCTGATATGTGGTGCTATAAGCAGAGTTAATATTTCTTCATTTCGCTTTGCCCTACTATTACACTTTGTCCCACTTTCCCCCACAGATTTTCCATTTAATGTGCTATGTTACATGTAAGACGGAATAAAGGTTATTTATGTATTGACTATAGGTCTCCTGCATTTTTTCTTTTCAATTTTAAATATTAAACCTTGGATTTGTAGTCTCCATTTCTTTACATGACCTTCCCGAACAAATCTTAGATAAAAACATTCATAGACCAAAGTTAAGTAATTGTGCGAAACATTTAAAAATTTAGCAACTTTTAAATGGAAGTAAAATTTTTTAACAGACATCACAACCAGTCACGGCTGAGTTACTAAAAAAGTCAATGGGATTTATAATAGTCGTAGTTACAAAGTGACAGAACTAAGTCTCACAGAAGACACACTGTGAGACATTTGTGGTAGCTTTCACGTGACTTTTTTTTGACGACACTGTAAAAATTAATTTGTGAATGGGTAGTTTGAAGACGTCGCTGCAACGTCACTTTGGGATGTCGATGCAAAATGAAAATCGTAAGATGCAACCTGTGGATGACTTTATTGTTAAGTTTGGTGACAGTCACGTAATAGGAAGCCATGATGGTACCATTTTAGTCCTTGCATTATTATGGAACTTCCTGAGTTAGAATTGAGAATGATTGAGTTAAAACAGTAGAAGAGGTTAGATACAGAAGTTAGAAATTTAGGATTCCCTGATGATGCAAAAAACGCTCTTACTGGTAACTGTGTTTAAAGATTTAATATTCTGACGAAAATGAAATGTCGACGAATTTCAAATTAAGACAAAAGTTCATTTATGTATCAGCGATTCACATTCATAGATCAGGATGCCATTCCTGCTAAACCTGTGATTCACTTCTGCGGGCACACTATTTTTAAAATCACTAAATTATCTTAAAATTGAAATGCGATCTTTGCCTGACTCTAAAATTTTCAGTCTGACCTTTGTTTAAAAACAATACTGGAAATTGGAGAGACACAATAATTTTTATTTGTTTGTTTATTTATTTATTTTTGAGGACATTATCATTTTTGCTATTTTTTTTTGTCTCTACTTTGAAGCCCAAATAATTCATTTTCTTCTTATTCACTATAAACTTTGACTCTCGACTTCTTACTGATTTAAGTTCAATATTTTAAAAATAGTTGAAATACACTTATCATGGTTTATTTGTTTATTTATAATTTCAATAGTTGTATTTATTTTCCATCCTTGATATTTTTATTCCTCTGACTCATTTTCTGCATTTTTTATTTGCCTTACAAATTTCCGATTAATATTTTATATTTAATTAACGTAGCGAAGTATTATTTTCCTCATTGTTCAGCTAGCCTATATAAGTCAATAAATGTGGACATCTGCTCTTTGTTACATTACGGCTTCATACGATTATTTGTTGAGCAATCACGATTGCTTATTGCTTTCATTTGACTGTTTTTGACGTTCCTATCATTTTTCCCACCGCCACCCTCCGCAGCATCACCGTCGACCGGGTCCTCACGATGCTGCTCCTCTAGCGAAAACCGTCTCCAGGTTTCGTCAATATCCTACTCTTACACGCCTACATACACGCACCTACACACATATACATATATACACCTACACACACATACATACACCTACACACATACACAAAAACACACATACACACAACTACCCACACACTCATGCCTGCACACAGACACAAACACATATGCCTACACACACATACACATACCCCCCCCCACCCACACACACACAACTACCCACACACTCATGCCTGCACACAGACACAAACACACATGCCTACACACACACATACTCCCCATACACAAACACACACGCTTACATATACACACACACTCGTGATTGCGAAAAACATAATTTGAATTCAAGATGACAAAATTCAAATTAATTTTTTTTATATATATCTTCAATTTCCGATTGACGTAACGAGCTTTATATAAAAGATTTCATACGACACGTTCACAGCATTTCGAGAAGAGCGCAAAATTGCTTAAGTGATAGCACATGCAGCTACTGACATTCAGCATGGATATGGATGCACAACTGCATGAGTCGGAGGAACAAATGTAAAGCTTTCCATTTAAAATATGTTATATTACACAAAGGTTCAAGTTAAAATTATACGTTAAATGGACGAGATATCTCGTCCAGAAAATTATATGTTAAATGGACGAGATATCTCGTCCAGAACTGCAAGGTGGTTAATTTTGCGTATATTAAAACAGGTTTGAGTGAAATTGTTTTAATCACACAATTTTTTTTACCTTTTCTCATTTTGATGTCAACTTTTAACATACTTTTTTTTGCGTAATGTACTATTCCTCCCTCCTTTATATTGCATTTTTTTTTAAAGTTTGTGCTCATGCAAATTTAAAACAACCGATAATTATTTGTTAATGTCTCATAAAGTATAATCATTTGAAAACATTTTATGGTAATCATTTCTTTTTCGATTTATTGAAAGCAATTTTAACTGTCCGAGTCAAATGATAATTATAAACGAAGACTACTGATGGTTAGAAAACATGGATAGCTCTATACCAGAGCTGAAATAAATAAATAAACCTTGGGTGCGGCTGAGGTCAGAGTGCCGCACCCATTCATGTGATCCATTGAGTTCATTATAAGAAAAGAAGCAAAAGTCAAGTACTTTGTATGCAGTTTATTTGCCTTTAATAGGTTAAATTATTTTTAAATGGTTGAAATATTGAACCACTTAATACAGTAGAGTCTCGAAAATTCGAGGTAATTGGGGCTCATGCCACCTCGGATTACTGAAAACTCGGATTATCCGGAAAATTCTTCCAAATTATTTTTTTACACTTTTCCGATGACATAAGTAGTAGCCCCTTTTACTTCCTTATACAAAAAAAGGCAGTATTGTCGTGAAAAATTATCACTGAAATTTCAACATAAATTTCGTTTTTAACTACCTAACTGTAAACGGATTTGGACTTTTTTCTACGAAGTCTGTATGTACGTATTTACCCCAGCAAATTTATGAGCAACCAAACATACTTTGACGAATCTTTGCTCAAATTCATTTCAATGAGTTTTGTCATAACGTTTGTATCTGTGTGCTTGCGAGCATATGTATCTCGCATACCACAAAAACGGTTAGTTATAGAAAGGTTTCTGTTTCGTCTTTCCTATACATTACTCGTGAGGCGTCAAATTTTGAACCTTCCTTTTTGATTATTATCAGGTATTCTAATATTCCAAAAGACATGTTTACACGTTCTTTGCTATAAATCAATGTTACTTTCACGCATCAAGTTACCATCTTCAAGGCATTTCGTAATTCATATTGTGCGGTCGATGACTACTCGTATATCGTGCCACTTTAGGAGTGATGTTAACAATAACCTCTCAATGATTTTTCTATTAATTACTGTATCTAGTTAATAAGTGTAACGGCAGGAAAAAAAATATTTTCAGATTTTTATGAAAATCTTTTTTTTTTTTTTTTTTGAACTATAAAATGTAAATGAAAACATGAAGTAAGCGCCTCGAATTAAGCGGAACCTCGAACTTTCGAGACTCGGATTATCGAGACTCTACTAGTGTTTATGCTTTAGAAAGCTTGCAACTGGGAGGCTAAAAGTCAAACAATTTCCGTAGATAATACAACTTTTCCAAAACAAAGCCACTTTTTGCTGAAAAACAAGGTATTTTTGACAAATGTACTCAATTTAAAATGTACACTACTCTTTTTGATACGCCTATACATATAATAAAGTTGCAAACTGAACCACCATTTTAGTTTTATTCCGCAGAGAAGAAGCAGCGGATAGGCAACTGGTTTTCCTTACTTTTGAAATTTTACTCGTGGCAGGTACGAAATAATTCAGCTCCATATTTCAATAATAATGCTTTTAAAATTCACACATAAAGGTAATTCACTCTCAGTTTTGTGCATTTCGTTAACATACATTTTAATTTTAAAACTAATGATCATAGAAAAAAAATTAAATGTAATTTGAGGCAGAGAGAAGCAATGGGATGTAAATGAAGAAATAAAACATTTGGAGATAACCAGTACAAATGGTTGGTGCACCTCTCCTCTGTTTTGAGGCAAGAGCTAGTACTATTAGCCTTGGTAGGTGCTGTTATGCAGCATGATTTAGAAAAAAATTTCAATGAAAGCCTACCTAGAATCTTATCTTTAAACGCATTTTACTCAAAACTTGAAAATATCCACTTACATCCTTTTGCTTCTCACTGCCTCAAAAATCGATTCAAAATGTGATAAAAAATTTAATTTTGTTTTTCTTCTCTCTTGGAAATGCTTGCATTTCTTATAGTCAAAGGGTAAGAAGCTATTTTTTCATATACGTATGATCAACCTAAATGACGAGTCTTTTTATAAACCGTGCTACATAATCAACTTGAACTCAAAACAAATAATTTTATGCATATAGTCTAGATAACCCTCGAATTCCAAAACGCTCTTGGTTGTTTTTGTTGCATTGATTTACCTTGTCTCTAGCCTTTGTTAGTTGTAGTTGGCACATGGGCAGATTGTGTAATGATAAAAATGAGATGTTCATGTGTCATGTGTGTGTGTGTGTATTATAATAATCATTATGGGACAAAGTTTTTAATCTAAAGAAATATTTCATAAGCAAAAGATAAATTAATGCAAATATTTGAAAAATGTGCTCAGTACGTGACTATGATGATCAGTTCCTGAACCACTCCTCCGCTCCCCCCCCCCAAAAAAAAAGAAAGAAAGAAAGAAAAAAAAACCCATCTCACTTCGGGTGAGTTGTCTCGATTTTTTTCAATCTATTTTTTTTTTTTTACTTTTTACTGATAATGATTGAAATTTGAAAGTAAGAAGCTGTTGGAAATAGGCTTAACAGTATTCTGGAACTTTGGTTCAAAAAAGACCTAAAATAGGTTGGTAAATGAACTATAGTTGAGGCAAGCTTAACCAGGCAGCGTCGTAATGCTGTAATTAGGATCTGCGTAGCCTTCACAGTGCTGCTAGGTTAGGTTTGCTCTAACTAAACTAGCAATGTTTTTGACACCTTCAGATACAGTGACCAGGACCTGAAGCCTTGAATTTGACTAAATTGAGGCGAATATGTAACTGAGAGAACAAGCCAAACTGGGGTGGGAGGGGGGGGGGTCGCAGCACATCTTCAAACTGAGCAGTGCGGTTGAGCAACTAATCCCGCTATTTAATGTGTACGTTTTGCACTGTAAAAGTAACGCTTAAATAATCATACATTCACTACCTTAAATTTAAAAGTAGCAACATATTCATGCTCTTTTTATTTCGGTCGTAGTAACTTCGTTGAACGTCAGTTAGCCTCTTTACTATGTATATCTCTAAAGCTTTTGTACTTGACTTGCTTCATGTTATGACCAACAATCTTTAAGTTATTAAAATATGCGCGCGTCTGTTTGTTCTTTTTGAATATATCTCCTCCAGAGTGTTAGCATGTCCGGGGCCCAGACGAGTACTGTTGGATTCAACCAATTATCCTCTCTCAACACCTGTAAATGTTTTTGATGAAATGTTGCGTGCTGCAAAATGGTCACAAAAATGATCGCCTTATTTGTCGAAACACAGCGAAGTTCATCACCAAATCGCAGGCAGCTGCAGCAAACGCGGGATTCACCAAGTTCGCAGCAGAAAACCAAGCAGCCGTGGAAGACTGCTACCCACCAGGGATCGGTTGCTTGAAGAGCGTAGCGATCACGAGTCTTGATGAACGAAGCGAGCAAAATGAAGAGGGTCCTCTTCGATCGCAGCTAGCACGTAGTTTCTCTGAAGGCGGATTACGGCGGATGGGAGTAAAGCCTAAACGTTTTAACACATTGTCAAACTTCATAAAGTGAATTGTAATGTTGAAACAAGTTTTAGAGCTCTTTTCAAAAATTATCTTCAGAATTGAAAATGGCTTATTTACTTTCAATTTTACTTTCATATATTTTTACAAAATTTTAAAATAGAAAAAAAAAATTAGAGAAAAAATACTGTTATATTTGTACGGAAAAGTAATACAAAACATTCAAGGACACTTCAATCACGAGACGGTTTCGATTTCGTCATCTTACTATGCTTGACTGGACATTTGGGGGAACATCATTACCCAACTGCGGTTACAATAAATCAATCTATGATTGATTATCGCTCAAGGTCAACAGTCGTCCTCTAATATAGTCCGTTTATCCCACCTACTTCCAAATGCTTGAGTCCGGAATTAATTTGGGCCAAATGCGGGGAGTTGTCATAACAACGCATTAACAGCCTCCAGAGATCACTTTCCCCCTTTCACTTTCTTCAGAACACAACCCCTGTTCTTCTCTTCTGCGTACCACACCCGAGCCAGCACAGTAGAACCAATCGTTGGTAGAACTTCGAACAGGTGAGCACTGTGGCAGACTGAGCCAGGTTTTGAGGTTAGAGTGTCTGTTCGAGGATTCGAGTTCAGGGTTGGCATGGTCAGGGCGTGTGCTGTACTACGCGATTTTCTTTCTCCTCGCTTGGGCAGGTGTCGTTCTAACCAGTTCGTCTGTGATCGAAAACTATGTAATCTTGTCAGCTGCCCGCGACTTCACCTGTGTGGTAAACAGGCTTTCGGTTTCTTTGCTTCTTTATTTTTTCTTCCGGATGTAGCATAGTTTTCTTTAATGATGTAAAAAGGTTTCCAATTTCGTCAGATGGAGATCCGCTGCAGTAGGATAAATTTAACACGAAACTAGTTGTTTTTAGATAGTTTTTAGCTTCAGAGTTATTTCTTAAACTTTTTTGTTACGTAATTCTTGCGTAATTTTAATTGAAATTGTAAATGAGACAAGGAATTCAGAAAAGGAGTGGGATACATAACTCAAATTTAACAAGGTTTAAAGTTTGGTCCGTCGGACAGATTTCGTCTGTAGGAAAAAATGTAGCACTTTCGAATGGTACAGAACAGAAAACTAATACCGTTTTTTTTTTTTCATGATTATAACACCAAGCTGATTAGCGGTAGGAATTAAGAAAAGCCCTGAAAAATCAAGGTAAAGAAAGCAGTCACCCATTCTAACTAAATTGAAGGATTAGAACAGCTTCCATCTTACTCAAAATTCCGTTCTCGCAATTGATGTCTAATGTTAATCTGTGCGATAATTTTTCACCCTCATTTTCAAAAGTTTCCGCAAAATTTGAGATTTAAATCGAAATAAAAAAAGAACAAACAATTGAAATTTTTTGAAAATATTTGACAATAGTCTAAATATTCTCATTTACTGTTATAAATATTGTTGGGCTCAGTAATGTTTTATTGTTTTCTTCAATAATTTGTTTGCTTTTTTGCACAGACCCATCTTTATTCAAAGTATTTAAAAAAAGGTGGAACTTCTTCATTTCCTCATTCAAAAGCACTCCATTGATTTCATTGCGCTAAACATTTTTAAAATCGCTTCTCGCAAGTAACTGGTGATCGACAGGGGAAAAAATGAAAATAATAAACAAGTTCTGAAACTTCTCTCGTGCCTACCTTTGAATTCAGTAATAAGTTCATATTGCACCGTACTTGATATAATCATTCAAACTTAATAACATCTCTTCATCGTCTGTAGAATCTGGTGACTTGCTATCAAATCATCTCTCTTATCTCATTCAAAAAAGTGTTCCTGGAATTAATTTGCACCCGCTACGAAAAACTTTTTCATTAAAAGTTCGGAATGAGCTCATACAAAAAATAAGTAAATAAACTTAAATAACAATGTAGCGGTAATAGTTAGAAAGATTTGAAACTCGTCCACACACGTTCATACTAAATATTATTTGAATGCTTAAAACCAAAAAAAAAAAAAAAAAAACTTTAAATTCGTCCCTGACGGATTAAAATTTTCACATCTGTAATTGCAGCCATGCAATTCTTAAAGGTAGTTTTGCATGAATTCCTGCTAATTTTATCAATTTTTTTCATTGTATCACTAAACATCATACAAAAAAAAAAAAGTTAGTCTAAGGGTAAAAACAAATATTTTTTCTTCTTCTTTTTTAACATAGGGCAGTTTGGGGCAAACAAATGGTAAAACATTTACTCTGTTTTTAGCGTAAGTTACAAGTAGTCAGTCTAAATCAGGAAACGTTATCCCTGAAGAGCAAAGCATAAGATAATACATGCATTTTTCAAAAATCAATACTCATATTTTAATATTTCGTTGTAAGTCAAAAAATATTTTAAATATTTTAAAATTATTAAGTTTTTGCTATTAACATTTTAAATATTAATTGAAACCTTAAAACAGTAATTCGGTGCAGGATTTATCTACTTAATACTAAGCTTATTTTTCAAAAATTGATACTCATATTTTAATATTTTGTTGTAAGTCAAAAAATATTTTAACTATTTTAAAATTATTAAGTTCTTGCTATTAACATTTTAAATATTAAGTGAGACCTTAAAATAGTAATTCGGTGCAGTATTTATCTACTTAATACTAAGCTTATTTTTCTTTTAAATGATTTGTAAAATTATTCAAGTGCATGCGGGATGAAGTAGATGGGGCAAAGCGAATTAGTTTATTTCATTTACTTATTCAAACCTTTATTGAAGTACTAACGCATTCACTTATCAATTGATATATTTACATTTCCACATTTAATTATTAACTTATACAGTTGACTTTCCGTTAACGACTTTCAATGGACCACAAAAAATCGTCCGTAGGTAGAATGCGTTCTTAAATTGAATGCTTTTAAAACTACAGAGGAGCATCCGGAAACGTGAAAAGCCGTCTTTAGATAGAGAAAATCGTTAAATAGACCGTCGTACAATCATTAATTTAATTATTTTCATGTTCTTTCATTATTTTATTCGCTCATTTATTTTTCTGATGTATTAAATAATTAACTTATTCGTTTGTTGTTTCATTATCTATTCATTTAGTAATTTATTCTTTTTTCACTCATTCATTTGATCAAAAGTATTTCAAATCAACTAATAGAAAGTATTTTGTTAGAAAAATATTTTGTTTTTCACTTTGCCAAATGGAAAAAAAAAAAAAAAAACCGCGAAAGTTTTCCACTTTTTTTTTGGAAGGCGCAAATTTACAATCAAAACTGAAAAATAATATTTCAATGGAAGTTTTATTGTAAAATACATTGTTATCTCCTTATGTACTTCAATGTAAAAACAAATTCCCAATATGCTTATTTTGAAATAGGTAAATTATTTTAACAATTTCACTGTGCCCCACATTCCCATTTCCATTTACAATTCACATTGACATATAAATCTCAACCGCAATATTTTGAGTGTAAAACAGATAAAGCGGGAGTTAACACGTATTTATTTATAGAAAAAATAAGAGTACTCGCATAAATAACTTACAAACAACGGAAGTAAAAGTGACATCATGGTTTATAGTTCAAAAATCAAAAAATTTGATTCATTTAATTCGGAACGTTTTAAGTTTGTTGCATCTTAAGAATCATTTAATGCATTTATTTATTTACTAGTGGCACGCGCACGACTTTGCCCGTAGTTGAAAATTGAAAGGTCATTCGGTTCGCCTGTATATTTACAAATAATTTATGACGAATTTCTCGCCAATTGGCTATGTTCATTCGCTCTCCCATTCCACGTCATGATAATTTCGTAATTTAATCGTCCATCTTATGATAATTTTGCTCCGGAAAATGTTCTTAAAACTGAAATAGAAAAAGAACAAAATCGAAATTTCGAAAAATCGCTTCGAGGTGCACACCCCCATGCTACAAACTAACTTTATGCCAAATTTCATGAAAATCGGCAGAACGGTCTCGGCGCTACGCACATCACAGAGATCCAGACATCCTGCAGACATCTTCCAGACAGAGAGACTTTGAGCTTTATTATTAGTAAAGATTTATTTATTGATTGATATTACCATTGTTGTTATTATTAATGATTAAGGATTATTTTTTTGCATTGGGACCTTTTTATAGAAAATATTTCTAACTTTTTGGCCAAATCAACTATTATTTTAAACTTATAAATGAAAATTGCATTTCAGTTTCTCTTAATATGCAAATTTTAACACAATTCTGCTTAAACTTGGAAAAAAGAAACTCGAGTAGCTTCAAGTTTTTGTTTAGTTATTAGTTCTTTGTTTTTCCTATTTGTTTTAAAACTAAAACCAAATTTAGCAACTTGGACAAAATGTGTTTTTTGGACACTTGTAGAGATTAAATTTCATTAAATTTTAAATATTCTGTGAAGACCGTTTGTGGTGTAGGATTTTCTCAAACTTATAGTTTCAAAGATGAAAGCCTGATGTGGCCAGTTGGAGGATTTTCGAGATGTAGAAAATTGTCAGCGCCCATGTCGTATGATTATGTGGCAGGTAAAATAACCCTTGGATATTCGTTTGGCTTAGAATTTCCTCGGCAAAATTTAATTCTGCAATTTCACATCAAAGAGAACCCAGGTGCCTCCACCTGGTGGAACACAGGGCGTAAAAACTACTTGTGTCTTGCATCAGCGCCTTAATTGTGTTGCCTTCTCGAGGAGCGCACTAGGTCTGTGGTTATGGCCAAATGGCGTCTTCTTACACAACCCCACTGGAAACAAAAAAGAAAAAAAAAAGATGAATGTTTTTGTGGATTTGTTTTAACCTGGAAGCGAAGCAAATAATAAGAAAAAAAAAACAACTAAAAAGTACTTTTCCTTAGGGAAAAAAACATTTTTGCAACTATAACGCAGGGGCAACAACGATTTTCATAGAGCTTAAAATTTAGTGCAAATTAAGAGGTGCTATATCACTTACTACACTTTTACAAAAGTTGCTATGTTCTTAACTCTGCTTTAACTTATATATATATATATATATATATATATATATATATATATATATATATATATATATATATATATATATATATATATATTATATCCCTCAGAAAAAACATGGTTTGAATTTTGAGATCTTGAATTCAAATTTTATTTTTCACAATCACGAATTGCGACAGGATTCTACTCATTGGGTTTTTTGTTTCTACTAATAGATTTTAGCGCAACTATACTTTGAATTAAAGACGTCAAAATTCAAATGATTGCAAAGGGGCTGGATGCTGGTTGTTTTGGATAATGTTTTTGCGCAGAAAGGATTGTGTTAAGTTGAGATGGTCGTTTATAAATTATACAATTCCGAGGCATATGGACGCCTGAATTATACATAGAAAAATAAAACCAATGGAATCGAACGCCATTCAAGGGTCAAGTGAAAAATACAACGAATTCGTGATTGCTCAAAAAACAGGGGAGAAGGCTTAATGCATCTTTGAAAATATCGCTAAAACAATTAAAAAATAATTTTTTAATTAAACAAATGTATAAAAAAATGATAATAAAATTTCTAAAGTGGGGTTTTGAAATGGGAAACATATGGGTCTGTCTGTCTGTCCTCCCATAATAGCGTTTGTGTGAATATTCCTATTCGAACAAACCGTTTTTATTCGAAAAATCTCGGCAAGGACATCCTTTTTTTTAACTTTTTGATTTGAACAATTCTTCGACGATCATACGAATTATTACTGTTTGGAATAAAAAAAAGCAACAAAATTGTACATATTTAGAATGTCATATCATTTCTTCATTTCAAGAAATCTTTTTAAAAAAAATAAATAAAAATAAATAAATAAATAAAACATATTTATAAAAATCGAAATACCATAACTCGTAGATTTAACATTGATGCAAGTCAGAGATAAATATGACTGAATCAAAATTAAATGAATTTAAGGCACCAATGTTTCTACCAGGGTCGTGGAGTCGAACTCCAACTCTCAGTTTCAGGGTCTGCGTCCCCGATTCCGGCTCCTGAGTCCGACTCTGACTCTGCAGCCTTTTCAGAAGAAAGACTCGGAGGGGAAAGGGCAGACTTTTGGACTCCTGACTCGGATTCCTTTTCACCAAAATTAGCCTGGCTCCAACCACAGCCCAGGTTTTTACTGTAAAAGTGATGATTCTTAAGATGATTTGCACTTATTTTTACTCTAAAGTTTTGATTTATGTATTTTATTTTAAGTAACGGGAAATAGAAAGAAATGCACAGTGCTTTGTTTTTTAACAGAAAGAAATAGCTAAGCAGACAATTTTATTTTTGGCGAAGAGTGTTTTATTCAAAGGACAGTTTTTATTTAATTTATAAAGTATTTTTTTTTAATATTTTGGAACAGGGAAAAATAACACTCGATGTGTTTTATTTTGCCTCAAAAGAAAGAGGAACAATCGAGTTCTTTTTGGTAAAATGTATTTATTTTGACGTGCTTTTAATTTTTAGTTCTTTTTTTTTTTTTTTTTTTCAAAAAATGATTAAAGATTTTTTAATGGAAAAAATAAAATTGATGCGTTCTTTAAAAGGTACTACCACATTATTTGATCATTTAATTATTTTCCCTTATCTATTTCACTGAATGAGAGAGCCATATTTTTTTAGAAACCATCTTTAAGTGGTAAAAGGTATCTTTAACATAAATTGCAATCTTAGATAACTAAGAAAACATTGATCAGATACTAGAAAGTCGATGCTGGTACACGGGAAGCTCGTTTAGTTCTGGACAGTTATTATACTTGTTTAAAAAAGAGTTTTGTGGTTTCAAAATCATTTTTTTGAAATTTTTCACCACGTACGCTCGAGTTTTTAAAAATGAGTTTTGCATACAGACAAACCGAATCATTTTAAAACTAGGGGACAGTGCCAACTGCGGTGGTTTAATGCCACCTGCAGCAGACGATAATTGTTGATGTTAATTTTTTTTATACCTGGATATGCATTTCCTTATTTCCGGTTCTTCCTAAATTTTAAAGAGGTAAGACAGGGCGGAATGGATTCCCTTGGATGTCCTGCATCCAACGGTACCAGTATTGATGTGGTAGACCTTGCTAGTCTAGAGGAGATAGAGTTACAGACACAAAGAGACACACACGAACAGAAGCGCACATAAATTAATAGAATAGATTCATTCGTCTCAAAGAAATTTTGCTCAAACATTTGAAAGCATATTTTGACAGATAAAATATGACCGGATTTCACAATGTTTGTTCAAACATGTATACTCAACGATGAAAAGTGCTTATTAGTTTCAGTGTTACTGAAGTTTGATGGGACGAAAGGTACCTATTACACTGTCAAGAAAAGTCCATTTTTCTACCTCTTACTATGGTTAACTCTCATTTTAATTAATAAAACATGTCTGAGCTGTATGAAAGTGCGTAAGAAAAACAAATATTTAGAGCGAACTGGCCGGTTGTTTTATGTCTCGTGTCGTCAAACCAATGATTGATGACAATAAATAGTTTTATATCAAAATAAAAGTCAGTTTTATTTCTACTATGGTTAATTAATTACGTTTTGGTTAATATATTGCAAGATATGCTTTACAAACGCTGCATTATTCATTGAAATTTCTTGTTTGATTTACCTTCTTTTAAAACGCTGTCATTTATCAATGCAAATTTTGATTTAGAAAAAATGAATATGACACATTTTGACATCATACAGGCAAAACAGTATCGAAATTAATAATGTTGATTCAATCTATACGTTGGCACCAAATTAATTTCATTAACTTAATTTTAAATGCTGTTTCATATTATATAGAATTATTTAGGAAAAATAACATACAAAACCTAAACCTTGACTTTTAAGAATTTTCTTGTCATAACATTTCAACTTTCATCTTTATAGTAATTTAATATGCATCTATATTATTATTGCAATGACGTGGTGCCTGTTGTGTGACTATATGCATGCATAATACTTCAAAACAGAGAAAAAAAAAATTTTTTAGGAAAAAAAACTAAGGTATTACAATGTAGTAACTTTTTTGATGAAACTTTTAAGTTGGTGAAGAATCTCAGTCGACAAAGAGATGTGTACTCAGTAAACTGCCGCTCATTAACCAGGGCTAAAGCAGAAATACATGAAATACACCGCCAGCTCAGTCATTTCCAGCCGAGGACTGCAGTTTTGTGTTTATTAGCACTCATCAGCCCGGCATAGGAAAGTGACTGAGCTTGGAGATGGAAAACATCTTAAGGAATCCAAGAGAGCCAAACAAACAGGTAGTTAATATAGAATTAGCAGAGATCAGACGAGTGACCGAAGCAATGGTTCGGTTCAGCTCGAAGATTGAAGGCAAGGCATGGTATACTCAGTAAGTTACCGCCCATTATCCAGGGCTAAAGGAGCTATTTTCCATCTCCAGCTCGGTCACTTTCCTATGCGGGGCTGATGAGTGCTAATAAACACGAAACTGCAGTCCTCGGCTGGAAATGACTGAGCTGGCGGTGTATTTCATGTAAAGAGATGTGCCTCAAGAAATGAAGTCAAAGACATGCGTAAATGTGTGATTTGCTCACAATATGTTCGCGAGGAAGGCCTAGGGTCTACAAAAGATGGAAAAGATTATTTTGCTTGTTTTCAGTGGGATATTTTTTTTAATTAATCGTTTCTTTTTTTAAACATAGCTGTCAATAACTATTTTTTTTACATTGATGTAACTCACTTCCGGACTTAAGATGTCACATTGCCTAATATTTGCGAATTCTACAGTCTGAAAATAGAGGGACATTTTACCTTCCCAAGCTGGCGGTATGGTCCAGGGATAATCATTTGGAAAATTACAATTTATGGATACTGAAAAGAGTTTTGGTACTGTGGAGGATTTTTTTTTCGAAAGTCACGTATGGTCAAAATACTTTTGCAAATAATAATGTTTTCATCAGAAATTATAGCTATAATAATTACAAATTTTACTGGACTATGATACCCTCAGTTATCAAAACTGAAAATGTAGTTTTTTAGTGGCTTTTGAAAGAAGACGTCAGCAGCTAGTCTCTTTTTGAGGGAATCAAAATTTTATTTTCGCTGTAAAACCTCGAGATCTTACCAGTCAGTCAGATTGAATAAATTGACTGAATAACGTCTAATCAATATTTATGTAAGGTCCGGATCAGCTCCTGGGATAGGCGACCTAGGCGGCGACGGCAAATTTCGAAATTGAAACATTTTTTTTTACGAACATCTGTTTTAGCGCCATAAGATTCACTGTTTCAATGCAAAAAAAAAAAAAAAAAATAATAATAAAATAATAATAATAATAATAATAATAAGAATAATAACAATTATAATTTTGTGTAACAGTGCTTGGATATGCAAAATATAGTTCGGATTCTGAATTTAACTAGAAATTCAATTTAATTTTAGAGACTGCAAATTGCGATATTCAAGTCTTTTGAAAACATAAATACCTGTTTAAGTGCCATAAGATGCACTTCTTTAATGTTAAAAAAGATAATAAAGGGCATAGCAGTGCTTGGATATGCAAAACCTAGTGTGTAATTTTACTAGAAACTCACTTTAGTTCAATTTTTTAATTTTATCTATTTTATTTTATATTATTATTATTATTCAATGGGGGGGGGGCATTTTTCAATGTCGTCTAGGGCGGCAGAACTACTAGAGCCGACCCTGTGTAAGGTAAAGTGAAACAGCAAGGAAAAGTAAAAAGGGAAAACATGTAGACCATTTGCAGCACCTCCTGTCTAGCAATACTCTATGTTTTTAGACATTTATTTGACTTTAATGCTAAAAAAAAAAAAAAAAAAAGCTCAGTAGATCAATGTATACAATCATACAAACTACTAGAAAATTGCGCGCCAAGTATGACGGGTGAAAATTGCTTCTACATTTGACCGAAGCAATTGTCTGCTGGATGATATTTTAATAGCTGAAATTTTAACCCTAACTCCAGCGGATTAACCCTAATCTCTAGTAGACAGCCTGCATTGTTGACCACTTTTTTGTTTCTTCATTCTGCTAAAGTGACAGTCTTTACATTAAAACAGTTAAATTTAACAGTCCAGTTCAGAGAGTCCATGAAAAAATAACGCATTTCCCTACATGTCAAACATTGCCAAAAAATATTATCAAATTGTAAATAACTTACTGAATTTTGAAAGCTTCAACAATGAAATAAATGCTGTTACACATGCAATGGCGCGAGTTTCATTGTTGATGACGTCATCGTCTGAGCGTTATTCGATCAGTGATTTTGGCTATTGTATACATGAGGTTTTTCTAGCTTTGAGCCATATTGTAACATTTTGAGGTTTCTTAAAATTTACTTTTGATGTTTTTAAACTATTAATTTATTATAACTAAAATTTTAAGTATTTACTGAGATATACTAATGTAAATTGCAGAAACTATTTAGTTAATATTAAACAATTTTTGATATTAAATCATCAATTGAATTTGTCAAGTGTGCGCGGGACAAGTGTATGGGGAAAAGAGGAATGTTGATTATGTTTACTTATTTAATCATTTATTAAATCACTTACGTATTTATTCATTCATGTATTCATTTACAATCTTTCAATTAATAATACACTTACTTATTCATTCATTCACTATTTTATTTTCCGAAATATTTTCTTAAACATTACTCAATTTATTAATTAATTTGTTTATTGTTTCATCATCTGTTCATTTATTCATTAATTCTTTTATTTACTCATTCATTGCACCAAACCGTTTTTAACAGTTAGCAAGAACCTTTTTCGTTACAAAAATGTTATGTTTTCACTTTCCCCTTTTTAAAGTGAAAAATTTCCATTTTTTGGAGGGTACAAATTTGCTGCTACAAATGAAAATAATGAGTAAACTCAAATTTTATTGCAAAATGTATTACTTTCTTTATGTACTGTAATTATCAATACAAATTTCCAATTTGTTCGTTTTGAAAAAGGTAAGTTGTTTTCGCTATTTTTCTTTGTCCCACATTTCCTTATTTAAATATCATGATACCTTATGAAAATCAAAATCCTTGCTTTCCTGTCAATATTTATTTGAGAGAATGGGATTGTTTCCAAAATTTTTAAAGTATTTTTTTCTGAAAGAGCATGCTTAAAAACATAGGATCTGACCATTTTTAAAATAATTTATTTAAATTTAATATTTTAAAAGAATGACTTAAACTGGTGCGCTTTCATTGTTTACACTTCTGTCGTGTGACATCACAAATGATGAAATGACATTCAATGTTGCCATTCACAGAAAAAAATATTAAATTCGCATTTTACTCACGTGTATTGCCAACAATATGGTTGATAGCAAGCGTAGAGCGCAATTTTAATTCACTGCTTGATTATCATGACGTGGAAACGTAGTAGAAAAATGCGCGAAATTGCATCATTTGTGACGTCATGAAGACCACGCCTTGTTTGAAAAATCGGACATTTAAAAAAAATAATTAAAAAAAAAAAAACTGTTGGGGAAAATGAAAGTATTTTCTGGGTCCAAGTAATTTTTTTTTTGCTCATTCTATCCATTTCAATGACTAAAAGTAGTACTTTTGACTGATGGTAACCAACCCATTGATGTTAGAGTATCCTTTATACACTCTTAAAGAAACATGATTATTATTCAAAACTTTTCAACATTGTATTCTTTTAAATATGATAAATGCATCGCAATCATTTCGGGAACATTGAATATATTTTTCTGATTCAAACCAATTTCCAATTTCATCATTTTGAAAAAGAAAAAAAAAAAAGTTACTTTTACTATTTTACTTTGCCCCACATCCCCTTATTTAAGTATCATAATACATTATGAAAACCCAAACATTGCTACTCCTGTCAATATTTACTAAAGAGCATTGGCAATAGAGCTTCTTAAATACACTCTGAAAGAAATATGACTTATTGCTCAAAAGTTTTCTACATTGTTTTCTACTTTAAAATATGGTAAATGCAACGCAATCATTTCAGGAACAGACAATATAATTTTGCGATTCTTGCAAGCTACTCATTTCGAAATGATCGAGTTTGAAAGTAAACTTCATTCATTCATTTCCATGCAATTTCTTGTATTTTGTTGTCAAATAATTTTCCTATTTATTTCGTCTAACATGACAGATTTCGATTTTCAGCAGAGTTCAAGTTCGTTCGGATAACTCACTGAAGGCAAAAGAGGGTGGAGTTTAGCCTTACATTTCATCCTTGAATCTTGGTTGAAATGTGAATTCAGTATGTGGTCCAATGTTTTTCTGATAAACTCGTATGAATGAAAAATGACTTTTGATAATATTTTATCCAAGAAGTAAGTAGAAAGCGTGTTTCTTTTTTTTTTTTTTTTTTTTGACTAGCATTGATTGTTAGTACGAGGTCTGGAACTTCAATAATAGTGACTATTTATTTACATCTAATACAGAAGTGGTACATGCCATTAAACCTTGAAACATTTTGTGGCATTAGCTTCAGAACTGTTCCAGAGATTCTTTCTACAGTGGACAGCTACATTCGAAATATCAGCAGCACATGCGATACTACACGTGTCCCGAGACTTTCATATCGTTGGAAGTTACAGTTATCGTTTGTCATTTATAGTGTTGGTTACTATATTGAACAAGTATTAAATTTGGTGGCATGTCTCACTGAAGGCAAAAGAGGGTGGAATTCAACCTTACACTTCACCATTGAATTTTGGTAGAAATATTAATTCCGCATGTGGTCCAATTATTTTCTTATGACTCCGTTTGAATGAAAAATGTCTTCTGATAAGATTATATCCAAATATCAAGTGGAAAGCTTGTTTTTTGTTTAAAAAACAAACAAACATTGATTGTTCTTACTAGGGCTGGAACTTTAATAACGACAACTATTTATTTACATTTAATGCAAAAGTTATATGCCTTTAAATAGATCCTTTGAGCTTCAGAACTGTTCTAGAGATTCTTGCTGCAGTACCGCTATGTTCAAATTATCAGCCGCCCTGGAGCTACTACAGGTGTCCTAAGACTTCGAAATTCTTGGAAACGGGTTGCACACAATGTTGGTAACTATCTTAAAGTGTTCTTAAACTTGGTATCGTGTATCAATGTTGTATTAAATGTAAACTAGCTGACCCATGCAAAGCATTCGTGCTTGACAGAAGGAATTCAAAAGCTCAATTTTTAGTTTCTTTTTTTTTTTTTTTTTGAATAACGGCTAAAATTCTAAAATTTGACCTTTTTTTTGTTTATTTTCCGTTGATAGCAGTGCAAAAATCAAAAAATGATGGCTAACTTTTAAAGTTTGACAAAGTATGAAAGGAATTTTGGCACACCGAAAAAAACACTTGAAGTTAAATATATATGCAATATACCATGTTAATGCACAGCACAACTGTGGTCAACTATACAGTTAAAATCTCTATGAATCTGCCTGTATTTTGTCTTTAACCTTATCACCTCCGGACTGTTAACGTTTCTCAGGTCAATACTGGTATCGTTGAGTACAGGATACTCAAAGGAAGCTATTCTGCCCTGTCTCATCAATCTATACCTTAACGTGTCTGAGTTATGAATCGAAAATTATGCCATCAAAATCATCAATTATCACCCAGGTTGGCACTAAGTTTGACGGCATAAGGTCGATTTGGTCACAAATTTGGCGAGATTTTATTTTTTTGGCTACATTTCGTAAAATATAGCCAAAGTATTATAGATTTAGGAACAGAGGCTCCGAAGTTCACTGTCGAAGATGGGTTCATGTCAAAAGTCACCGCAAGCGGCGAGGAGGGAGCGAAACCCTGGAACTACACAGCTAAACATAGTGAAAACCAACCCACCGAAGGGGGGAGGGGCGGGGAGGGAGCAACGTAATTTATTAATGTTAGTCAACTTCAAATTATATCTTATCTTCCTTTTCAGATTTGAAAAAAAAAAAAAAACATTCACGTTTCCTTTGTTCTTCAGTTTCTCTATTTTTAGCTGCATTACTTACACTGGCCTCAAAAAGTTAAGGGACAACCGGTTTTTTGCGCCTAACTTGCAAATGAATGAATGTACAGAAACAAAAAATTTGGAAGATATGTGCATTAAATGGTTTTTTATTGAATGCATCATAGAAATTTGTATAAGTGTATTGCAAAAACGATTTATAACAAAAAAAGCAATCTTTGTGGAAAGTCGATTCTTGAAGAAAACAAAACATTACACTGTTATGTAGTAAAATGTCAGAGAAACAATTCAAAAATGGGTTCTAATAAGGAATGTGTCCCCCTAACTTGAATTCATTGGCGGCATTGATTTTCCATGCTGTTTATTAAGTTGTCGAAAATGGAATAGGAAGCGAAGACCAGATACAGAGTAAACCTTGTCCCAGCTCATGTCCATCCACCTTGGAGGAGGATTTAATGCACTGACCTGTCTGCCAAGATATTCCCAAAGATGTTCTATCGGATTCAGGTCTGGAGATCTAGTTGGTAATTCCATTCGTCCCAAACCGTGATCCTCAAGATACTCCTCAACAATCCGAGCTCGGTGAGGTCATGCGTTATAATCCATCAGAATGAAGTCATTACCAATAGCACCAGCTTATGGGCTATGGAACCTAGGATCTCAGACCAATCATTGTTCCTCTATGAACACATGTATGTCAGTGTGACCACCGAGTGAGATCCTTGCCCAAACCATGATGCCACCACCTCTACAACTGTGGTCTTTCAACAGTTTTTGAATCGATGGTATCTATTGCACTGTTTCCTCCAGATCAGTATTACTCCCTGATTCACTCTCTAATGTAAATTTGGACACGTATGTGAACAGTACAGAAGCCCATTGCTGCTGGGTCCAGGAAACATGTTCTCTTGCCCAACATAATCGGGTCCTTCACCGTGGTCCGTTAAGGAGAACACACACAACTGGTCGTCTTGCATTGAGACCTGCATTGTGAAGACGATTTCACACCGTAGTCGCAGATATTCTTCTTCCTGATGCTACAAAGTGGTCTGCAACGAGCTGCGGCACAGTAGTGGATCTTCTCCTTCGGGCCGAAAGAACTAGAAAAGGGTCTTCTTCAGGTGTTATAGCTCGTGGTCGACCTGGAACAGATCTTCTTGGCATAGAATCTTCAGATTAGTATCGGTCCTAAAGTTGCTGAGCAACACTGCGAGACACGTTGAGACGTCTTTCAGCATCAGCCTGCGACAATAACATTTCCATCCCTCTAACTGCCCTCCCCCCACCTTAATGAATCGGCCGAACAACGTCTCTAAGACATTTTCTAAAATGAATTGACTACTATCACTGAAACTGCCAACAACAGTTGAAAATCAACACAGTTTACGTTCAAAAGTACGAATTTGCATATTTTTTCTCAGTCCTAAAAATATGTTCTTTTCTATAAAATAAAAGTGGTAGAAACTTTTTTTTTCATGAATGGTTTTAAAATTCGTTATTATCATTCATGTAAACTATGGATTTTATTGTTACTGCCATTTTTTTTTATGGTGAGCTTCGAAAAACATGTTATACCTTAACTTTTTGAGGCCATTGTATATTAGTAGGAATGAGGATCAAAGTGAAATAGTTACGATAACTTACTTACTTCAAAATGAAGAAATTGAAAATTTATTCTGAAAAATACAGTACATAAAAAAGATCAATATATTTTATAATAAAACTTTCATTGAAACATTATTTTTTATTCAGTAAGTTACCGCCCTACTGCAGTCCTCGGCTGGAATTGACTGAGCTGACGGTATATTTCATGCATTATTTTTTATTTTTGGCAGTAAATTTGTATCTTCAAAAAATGGTGCTATTTTTCTTTTCCTTTTTTTTATTGGGTTAAAATGAAAAGTAAAATATTTTTACAATAAAATATTTTTAAATAAAAATTTTAAATAAAATTTTAACACTAAACTTAATAAAATTCCTTGTAAAAACAGAAATATAGTAACTATTGACTACACGATCTGA